>NC_043701.1:145154268-145225569 GCF_006229205.1 Suricata suricatta | reverse complement strand
TTTGTTCATTTTAGCCACTCCGACTGGCATGAGGTGGTATCTCAGTGTGGTTTTGATTTGTGTTTCCCTGATGATGAGTGATGTTGAGCATCATTTCATGTGCCTGTAGGCCATCTGGATGTCCTCTTTGGAGAAGTGTCTGTTTATGTCTTCTGTAGGGCTGGGACTTTAAAACAATTTTTTTTTTTGTTTCTTTATTTATGAGAGAGAGAGAGACAGAGTGTGAGTGGGACGGGGGCAGAGAGAGAGGGAGACACAGATTCTGAAGCAGGCTCCAGGTTCTAATCTGTTAGCACAGAGCCCTATGTGGGTCTCGAGCCCACGAACTGTGAGATCAGGACCTGAGCTGAAGTCGGACACTCAACTGATTGAGCCATCCAGGGGCCTCCAGAGCAGGGACTTCTTGATCACTCGTCTCTATAGAGGTTGTGCTGGCCTTTGGCGTTTAGTGTGGTCAGAACCCACACAGTCTGGCCTGGAGGGAGATAGGTAGACAGAGTTACCAACTCCTGCCAGGTGTTCGGAGGGCCTGGCGTCGGGCCCATGCTGGCCCTTTCAGACTCTGCCAGGCCCACTCGAGGGTGGAGTTCTGGCCCAGCCCATCTCTCCAGCTCATGGCTTGGTGCTCCCTGGGGCGTCCTGGGGCCTGGCTGGAGCTGGTCTCTGCTCTGCTTAATGCTGCTGGTTCCCACCCTCCTCTCACTTCCCCTTCTTGACTTCAAACTCTAGCTCCTGCCTCTCGTGTCTTGGATCCCACACTTTGGAGAAATCCTTAGAGGGCACAGCTGCCAGTCCTGGCTCTTTATTGGAGCCCCAGGGCCTCTCTTCCTGGCCTGCTGTCCTTGCAGACAATGTACAGGCAACACTTTGGATTTGGGACACTGGTTGAGGTCTCTTTTAGTGTTTAGTTTGAGAGTTAGTGTGTCTTTCTGTCTCTCTGTTCATCCATCCCTCTATTCTTACATCCTTCTGCTCATGCATCTGTCCATCTATCCATTCATCAATCCATCTGTAAATCCACCCACATATTCATCTATCCATCTGTCTGTCTGTCCTGTCTCCTCATCCAGCCAACAAGTTATTTGTTGACACCTACAGTGTTCCAGGCACCGTGCCAGGTACTGGGGACTCTAAAGTAGATGGGTCCTATCTGTAGTTGGAGGGGAGAGCCCTTCCTCGTCTGTGCAGGGGGGTCATCCATAACCCTCATGGGACTGTTGTAAGGTATTACTTAGTGACCTGAGGGTGTCACCGGTATGGCGAGCTGCCTAAGGGCTCTACATAGGTGGACTTAGCACAGTGGTGTCTAGTGAAGGTGCTGTGAGCTGGGTGGGCTGGAGGGGTGGGCAGAAGTCTGCCCTGGCTGGGGGAGGTTCTGGGTGGAGATGTCTATGGATAGGTAGTTGTGGTGACACTGAGTCCTGGAATAAGGTTTCAGGTGGTGTCAGGAAGATGAGGGGCCTCTTGTGCAAGGTGCACGGGGTGGAAAGGGGCTCTGGCCAGTGGTGACCTGGGGAAACCTGGGCAGTAGCAATCCTGGGAAGATGGACAGGTCTGGGGGAGACAGGGCCAGTGGGCTGGAACAGGGGCACTGGGTGGGCAGTGCAGATGTCAGCGAGGGGAACCTCTATGCTTTGTACCCCCAATCCAGTGGATGGACTGACTCTCAGCTACTTCCAGGGTCATAGTCCACTGTTCTGGGAGCTGGCCTGTGGGTGCCTGGGTTTGGGGTACTGAGGGCTGGTGGAGTCCTCATCGAGAGCTCCCTTGCCTGTTTCTTTTGGTGGTGGTTGGAGTCTAGCCCCTGCCTGGGCTTCTCTCAGGGCCCAGACACATGGCCCGGGAACCGGAGAGGCTATGGGAGAGTGAGGAGAAATGCCCATAGCAGGCCCTCAGGGTACACAGGTGGGCTGTATGGTGTCCCAGGGGCCTTTGGCTTTCCCTGAGTGGCTCTGGTCAGAGAGGGGCAGGAAGTGGCAGGGCCAGTGGAGAGGTGAGGGCAGAGACACTCCCTAGCTAGTCCCGAGCCCAAGACAGAGAGGCCTGGAATGGGATGGTTCTGGCCAGGCCTGGTCCCCAGATTATAGTGCCTTAAACCTCTGATCCATGGCTCTACGTAAAGCTAATGATAATAGGAGATATGATAATAATGATAATGAATTTGGGAATAGTTGACCGTCTGAGGGGAGGAGTGGGCAGCATCCTTACCTCCCAGGACACTAGGCCATGTTACAGACCACCATACCCTGAGGATTTCTGTGCCAGCCAACCCAGGATGGTGGGTGGGTAAGATCTCCTGCCTCCTTTCCCCGGGTGGATCAGTCCTCCAGAGCCTGGAAGAGGAAGTTCTGAGTGAGGCAAGCTGGACACAGGCCCACTGGTCTGCAAGGAGCCTCAGGCCCGGCACCAGGCCATATTCCTAGTGCCTAAGGTACCCGCCATTGCCTCCGGAAGAGAAAGGAAGAAATGAAAATGCTGAATCAATGAGACAGGAGTCTAATTACTCTGGATAGCATCAAACCTCCAATTTTGGGCCCGGGTGCTCTCTTTAATTTGGGGTGTTTAAATATTTACCTGAAATGGAGGGGAAAAATCTTTTGGGCTGCAAGGCTATTCTGGCAGCAATGCGCTGAGAAATTCATTAAACCACAGTTAATTAGGGGATGAAAGATACGTATATAGCTCATTAGTTCAACCCACATAATTTACATCTCTGAGGATATTTGAGTACTAGCTCAGCGCAGGCTCTCAGAAATCGTGTCTTGTAACACAGCCTCTCACCGTGGCTGCCTCTCTGGGCCCGTGGGACTAGTGAAGGGACCCTGGCTGCCCTCCATCTGTTTGTGCGTCCAGGAGAGAGGGAAGGTGCCCTGGGCCTCACTGCCCCTCCTGCTTCACACTGGAGCTGGTGGTGGCCTGGCTGGCTGTGTTTCTGCTGCCAGGGATGATGAACGAGGCAGGCAGTGCAGCCTTCTCACAGCCGAGCTGCTTAGCATAATGGTGCGGCGTCTGAGCAGATTTTAAGCTGCATCGAATCTGGTTCCTAGATGGGGGACATTATCCCCGATTTAATCTGCAGCAGCCAGAGAAATCAGGGCTCTAGCATCAAATCCTCACGTTGCTCTGCTAGACTTTCGTTCTGGCACGTGCCTGGGCCTCTTGGGGCCGGGGACTACTTTGGCCCTGCTGAGCCCCGAACGTGGCCTTGGACCCCCAGTTGGCCTCTTGAAGAAGAGCCTGCCTCTCTTTGAGACCCCTTTTGCCAATTGGGGATTTTGATGGGATTACTGACATTGCTGGGGGTTCCCCTGTAACCACTGTCTCCTTTGGGGGTAGTGGGGAAAGTGGTGCTGGTGGGGAGTGGGATTCATTCAGAAAGATTCCCTGTCCTGGCCTCACCATCCAGTGTCCTCCGTGGTGATATGCCTCTGATTTGGGAACAGAGACAGAGAGGAAAGGAGGAGGTATGTGTGTACCTGTGTGCGTGTGCAGTGAGGGCTGGGGAGACATCAGACACCCTAAAGGATCAGGTGGCCCCTGTTTCACCCTGGAGACTGCGCTTGTGCTGGGGGCTGTGAGTGACAGAAGGGCGACACAGGCAGGCTTACGGGTGGGGATCCCGCACCTGCTAGTGAGAATCTGTGCCTCTTTGGGTAAGTAACTTTCATCTCCAAGTCTCGGTTTCCCCATCTGCAAACTGGCAGCAATGATTCCTAGCCCAGAGGTTGTTTCTGAGTGTTAAGGGAATTATTGCAATTGAAGCTCTTTCTCCAGGGCCTAGCATCGAGCAGTTGCTCCACAGGTGTGAGCTCTTTTCATTATCCTTTTGTTACCTGATGTTACCTTACCTCAGGTTCCCCATCTGTGAAATGGGGTTGATGTTGCCTAGCTCACAGGGTGATGTGAGGAGCTGAGCCCCCTTTGGCACTTGGCACACAGGACCTAGTTGGCCAGGTGGCTTGGGGGCATGGAGACGAATGTGGAAAGGTGGTTAGAGGCTGGCGGTGTGGTTTAGGGGCCTGTGGGGGGTCTCGGGAGTGACCGAGCCCTCAAAGGCTTCATGTGAGGATACCTGACCCCTGTTCTGGCCTCCCCTTATGGAGACCTGCCTCATTGAGCTCTGCTCTGTCAAGCCAGACCTCCTCCTCTTTTTGGGGGTTGGTGCCATTCCTGATGGCACTACACCTGTGCCAGGATCCTTGCTACCAACCACAACGTCCACCATAGCAGCAACGGCACCAAGAATGTCGACATGCACTGTGCTTGTGCAGTGTACTGGGCACTGCCCCTGGAATGATATCCTCACCCCGACCCTGGCCAGTGGGTGCCCTTATGACCCTCATTTTACAGATGATGCCCAGGGGGCTTGAACCTGGTCCCAGGCTGCAACAGCGGAGTGGGGTGTGTGTGCAAGGCTGTGGGAATGGCTGGAGGAGAGGCTGTGTCCATCTGTTCATCTACCTTCAGGGTCAGATGCTCACGCAGCCACTTGTCACTGTGACTGGGGGCAAGTCACCTTTCTGTGCCTGTGCTTCCTCCTCTGTGACCTGGGATGTCATCACATGGAGAGGTGCGTTCACCGATGTAAAGCAATTTGCCCCTTATCAGGCACATGGAAGGCTCTGATGAGTGGGGGTTGAGGGGTGGGGAGCATGTGCTCCTGGGGGGTCCTCTAGGGAGAGGGGGCCTGGTGCTGGCACCGAGCTCTTGGGGCTGGCATGGACCAATTCCCTTACTGGGGGCCTCCGAGGCTTGAGCCCCCCACTGCCTGCTGTCTTACCCACATGTACTTGCAGGGGCCATCCAAGTGGGGCTGAGCCAGGGCCTATCAGGAGGAAGCTTCCCATGGGGCCCCCTCCTCAAGCAGGCAGGGCTGGAGGCTCCCACCCCACCTCTTTCTTCCCACCTCCTTACCCTCCTGGAAGTGCAAGTGTGTCGGGCCCCCTGCCTAGTTGACTTTTGGCTTGGCTCCCCAAGGTTCTTGGTGACCAGGGTTGGGGTGGGGAAGAAGTCTTGTTCCTCTATACCGTTCTTGGCATTGTATGGGCCCCCAGTACTCCCTCTGAGATCTGAAAACTGACTACATTTCCCTGGACTGCATGGTCCTTCCATCTCTGTGTCATCGTACATACTGTTGCTTCTGCCTGGGATGCCTGACCTTGTTCTTACCTCGGTCTTCAAAGCTCAGTCATGCTTTTAGAAACCCCTAACCTCTGCCAGGTCATTACCTCCATTGGACACTGCTGTGTCACCAGAGCCTGGCACAGGGCTTGATCACTGTAGATGCTCAACAAAGGTTTGTGTAATTGAATTAGCATCTGTTATTTCCATCATGGCTCTGTGATCTTTTCCATGTGAGCCCCTGAGGCAGGCCCTCGCTGAGTGTCAGGGGAGCTGTTGGATCCAGGGGCCCCATGTGGGTGTCAGCACGTAGGAGGTGTCTCCTGAAGACCTGGTGAACTCCCTGGGCTCCCACAAGTCGGACTGGGGTGTCACTTGTCATTTCTTGGGGCAGGCTGGACCACATGTCCTCAAGCTTCTGGCAGGACATCTGTCTGCTGGTGCTGGCCTCATGGGGGCAGCAGCCAGGAGTTTGTACAGGTAGGACTTTGAGTAGGACCTTACGCTTGCACACTTATAACTAATTAATTATATTGTGGAATTGAGACTTATTCCCATTATGCACTGATGAAAAAATTAAAGATCTATTGATACTACAATAATTAATTGAACAAAAAAGTGGAAAAAACTATGCAAAGTCTGGGATGAGGTCAGTGCTGTTAACTCCCCGATGCTCAGATAGTGGTGAAGGAGTCCTGCTTTTTTTTTTTTTTTTTACCTTTTTTTTTTAATAGTTTATTGTCAAGTTGGTTTCCATATAACACCCAGTGCTCTTCCCCACAAGTGCCCTCCTCCATGACCATCACCCCTCCTACCTTTTTCCCCTCCCCCTTCAGCCTTCAGTTTGTTTTCAGTATTCAAGAATCTCTCCTGATTTGCCTCCCTCCCTTTCCCTAACTCTTTTTCCCCCTTCCCCTCCCCATGGTCCTCTGTTAGGTTTCTCTCATTAGACTTATGAGTGAAAACATTATGGTATCTGTCCTTCTCTGCCTGACTTATTTTGCTTAGCATGACACCCTTGAGGTCCGTCCACATTGCTACAAATGGCCAGATTTCATTCTTTCTCATTGCCATGTAGTACTCCATTGTATGGATAAACCACATCTTCTTGATCCATTCATCAGTTGATGGACATTTAGGCTCTTTCCATGATTTGGCTATTGTTGGCTGTGCTGCTATGAACATTGGGGTGCATGTGCTCCTATGCATCAGCACTTCTGTATCCCTTGGGTAGATCCCAGCAGTGCTATTGCTGGGTCATAGGGGAGTTCTACTGATAGTTTTTTGAGGAACCTCTACACTGTTTTCCAGAGCGGCTGCACCAGTTTACATTCCCACCAATAGTGTAGGAGGGTGCCCGTCTCTCCACATCGTCGCCAGCATCTATAGTCCCTTGATTTGTTCATTTTAGCCACTCTGACTGGTGTGAGGTGGTATCTCAGTGTGGTTTTTATTTGTATTTCCCTGATGATGGGTGATGCTGAGCATTATTTCATGTGTCTCGTTGGTCATCTGGATGTCCTCCTTGGAGAAATGTCTATTCATGTCTTCTGCCCATTTCTTTCTGGATTATTTGTTTTTCAGGTGTGGAGTTTGGTGAGTTCCTTGTAGATTTTGGATACTAGCCCTTTATCCGATATGTCATTTGCAACTATCTTTTTCCATTCGGTTGGTTGCCTATTAGTTTTATTGATTATTTCCTTTGCAGTGCAGGAGCTTTTTATCTTGATGAGGTCCCAATAGTTTATTTTTGCTCTTGATTCCTTTGCCTTTGGGGATGTGCCAAGTAGGAAATTACTGCGATTGAGGTCAAGGAGGCTGTTTCCTGCTTTCTTCTCTAGGATTTTGATGATTTCCTGTTGAGAGTGCTGCTTAAGGAGAATGTGGACTGGCCAAGACTTGGGGACCCTGGTTGCCCACTGGGAAGGGGGTGCTGGCTGATGGTGGTGCTCTGTGGTGTTGGAGTGCTGCCCAGAGTGACTGTGGGAGGGGGCATAAGGATGGCATATTTCCTTTTCTTTCCTTTTAAAAAATCATTTATTTTTTAATATATGTATTTATTTTTTTATTATTGTAAATCTAAGTTAGTTAGCAGATAGTGCAATAATGGTTTCAAAAGTAGATTCCAGTGATTCATCCTCTATGTATAACACCCAGTACTCATCCCAACAAGTGTCCTCCCCAATGCCCCTTACCCCTTTAGCCCATACCCCCACCCACAGCTCCTCCAGCAACCCTGTTTGTGCTCTGTATTTAAGAGTCTCTTATGTTTTGTCCCCCTCTTTGTTTTTATATTATTTTTGCTTCCCGTTCCTTGTGTTCATCTGTTTTGTATCTTAAATTCCTCAAATGAGTGAAGTCATAGGATATTTGTCTTTCTCTAATTTTACTTAGCATAATACCCTCTAGTTCCATCCACATAGTTGCAGATTGCAAGGTTTCATTCTTTTTGATTGCTGAGTAATACCCCGTTGTGTGTGTGTGTGTGTGTGTGTGTGTGTGTGTATACCACATTTTTCTTTTTCTTAACATTTTATTTTTGAGAGACAGAGAAACAGAGTGCGAGTAGGGGAGAGACAGAGGGAGAGAGAGGGAGACACAGAATGTGAAGCAGGCTCCATGCTCTGAGCTGTCAGCACAGAGCCAGACACAGGGCTCATACCCACCAACTGTGAGATCATGACCTGAGCCGAAGCCGGATGCTTAACCAAATGAGCCACCCAGGTGCCCCTATACCACATCTTCTTTATCCATTCATCTGTCGATGTACATTTGGGCTCTTTCCATACTTTGGCTATTGTCGACAGTGCTGTTATAAACAAGGGGGTGCATGTGCCCCTTTGAAACAGCACACCTGTAAGGGATGCCTCATTTCTAACCTGCCTGGGATGACGGGGTCCCTGTGGCCAAGGCCAGTGAGGGGTCCAAGCCTTTCTGTGGAAGGATTGGGGTGAGGGCTGGGATTCCCACGAAGAGCCAGAGTAACTGCAGGGAACACATGGCTCAGAGCCCTGGAGCAGGTGCGGGGAACAGGAAGCAGCCAGCCCAGGGCAGGTAGCTGAGCAGGATGGGAAAGGTCAGAGAGTGAACGACCCTCATCTGCTGGGCGATGGGGGCAGCTTGAAGCACGAGTTTTGGATTCCTTCCAGGAGCAGGATGGCGGAGAGAGTATCTGCTCAGGTGGTAGCTCCTCAGGAGCCAGAGGGGCCTTCTCAAGGGCTCCACCTGGCAAGTGGTGTTTGGGGGTGCTCAGGGGAAGGAGGGGAATCTTCCATGCCTTTCTGGGGGGTGGGGTATGGCTTTGCACCTGGCCTTCCTGCTGTTCTGTGCTTTGGGTTCTCTTGAGCCTGCTCTGGGGCTCCCATCCTGTTGCCTCTGGAGGATGAAGGCCTGGAGACAGGCTTGGGTGAGCCACCACGTGGCAGCAGCCTTGATACTGTGGCTGGAATGCTGGAACATTCTGACTGCTGCTCTGCTGTGTGCTGGCAGCTGGGGGTTCTCCAGTTGGTGTGGCTCCAGAGGTGGATGGTGCTCTGGAAAGCACCCCTTTGGCTTCCAGGCCTGTGTGTGGCCCCTCTGGGTGCTGTGGCTGCCCTGGCTCTCTACCATGGAGCACATCTCACAGGTGGGCAGTTGGTTTTTCCTCATCTGGAGCTAAAATCCACTTTTCGTGGGTCCTGGATGTGCCCCTGGGGCCCCAGAGCGTGGCCAGCTGCTTTCACTGAGAAAAGGCAGGGCCCCAGGGCACGTCCTCACGTAATCCCTAAGGTCTTCCTTGGAGCCTGGTTCCCATTTGCTCAGGGATCCGTCTCTCCCTCTGCTTTCTCCTCCGTGTACCCCCGCCCTTCATGGCCCCTGAGCCCCTCTGTGCACCTGGCATGGTCCCAGGCAAGGTTCCGTGTCCTAGTGGGGTGTGTGCAGGGATGGCGTGAGGGGGGTGGACACAGGATGGAGACCTCTGGCCTGAAGCCAGATGACCCAGCCTTGCCTCTCCCCAGCAGTGGGCCTCAGGCACCGTGCCACCTTCTGAGTCCCAATTTCCTTATCTGTAAATAGGAAATATCAGTCTTCTCAGGTTGTCATAGCAAAGTACTATAGACTAGGGGGCTCAGGTGACAGACATTTATAGTCTCATGGTCCCAGAGGCTGGAAGACAGAGATCCAGGTGTTAGTGGGACTGGTTTTTTCTGAGGCCTCTCTCCCGGGCTTGTAGGGACCATCTTCCCATTGGATCCTGGTATGGTCTTCCCTCTCTTTGTGAGTCTATGTCCTACCCCCTCTTCATAGGAGGACACCAGTCATAGTAGACTAGGACCCACCCTGATGACCTCATGTTAAATAGACCATCTCTTTAAAGGCCCTCTTTTCAAATATAGTCATGTTCTGAGGTGCTATAGGTTAGGGCTTCAACATATGGATTTTTGGGGCACAGTTCTGCTTGAGACATGGGATAATGTCACCCCCTCTCATAGCTGTAGTGAGCGGATGATACAGTGTCCAGACATAGCCCCTGGCACAGGGGGTTACCTTCTGGCTGTCCCTGGACTGTGGACACCCTCCAGGAGGAGGGAGTGCAGAAGCAGGAAGAAGACTAAAGAATGAAAGATTCTTCATGAATGCATCTTGACATGTCAGCATGTCAGCAGAGATGCGGCAGGAGCTCCAGGGTGGCTGACTCTCCAGAGCACCCCTCCCCTCCCTGTGAGGTGTACAGCTCTGCTCGGAGTATCTAGAATGTGCTGTGCACCTTGTCGCTCTCTATGCTCTTCCCTCTTCCAGGACATCTTGTCCTTCTCCCCCTGCTAATATCCCATCACCTCTGAGATTGGGCTTCCTTCTCAGTGCTCACATGAGGTCCTGTCTGCTGCCCTGCACTTAACTCTGCAAGGACCAGGGCTGGTGCTGCTGAGGGTAGACGGGGAATGCTGGAGAGAATGTGACAGAGGATCCCAGCACGGCTGGGGGCTCAGCCTGGCTGAATAAGGTCCTCCTCTGCACCAGGCCCCGCACTGGACACTTCAAGTCAAAGGTAAAGACCACATCCCCAGTTATTGAAGGCCTACTGTGTGGCAGACCTCATGCCCAGCACTTGCTACCCATCATCTCTGCTCTTCACTCTAGCATAGCAGGGTGTTATGATGAGCTTCATTTTGCAGATGAAGAAACTAAGAGGTGGAAATACTGCCGAAGAGAAAATATATACAGATCACATATCTGATCATGGATTTGTATCCAGAATATATAAAGAGGTCTTACAACTCAAGAACACAAATCACCCAGTACCAAATAGACAAAAGATTTGAATGAATACTTCGCCAAAGAAGATATACAGATTGCAAATAACACCATTATTCCTTAGGGAAATGCAAATCAAAACACAGAGATGCCATTTCACACCTGTGAGGATGGTTGTAATATTTTTAATGTTTTTTTTAAAATTTATTTTTGAGAGACAGTGAGAGACAGCATGAGCAGGGGGAGGGTCAGAAAGAGATGAGAGGGAGATACAGACTCTGAAGCAGGCTCCAGGCTCTGAGCTAGTTGTCAGCACAGAGCCCGACAGGGGGCTCGAACCCATGAACTCCGAGATCATGACCTGAACCGAAGCTGGATGCTCAACCGACTGAGCCCCCCAGGCGCCCCGAGGATGGTTGTAATAAAGACAGACAGTAACAAGTGCTGTAAGGGTGTGGAGCAACCAGTCTTATCCGCAGCTGTTAAATAAATCCCTATGACAGTTTCTTAAAAAGATAAACATATACTTAACTGTATTATTCAGCAATTCCACTCCTAGGAATTGACCCAAGAGAAGTAGAAACATCTGTTTATACAAAGACTTGTATAAACATGTTCCAAGCTGCGCTATTCATGATAGCTCCAAACTGGAAACAACTCAGATGTCCATTAGCTGGTGAACAGGTCAACAAAACTGGGTTTATCTATTCAGCGGAATCCCACTCAACAGTACAATGGAATGAAACACCGAGACACATGGCAGCATGGCTAAAACCTCAGAGCCTTTATTCTGAGTGAAAAAAGCCAGGCGCAGAAGATGACAGGTTGTATATTCCGTTTACATGAAATTGCTCGAAAAGGCAAAATTGTGGGAGCAGAAAGCAGGTCACTGGTGGCCTGGGGCTGAGGCTGGAAGCAAGGATTGACTGCAGATAGTCATGAAGAAACTTTTGGGGGTGATGGAACTGTCTGAGGACTGGGTAGTCATGATGGTTGTACAACTGTATACATTTCCTAAAACTCAAAGAACTTCACACTTAATGAATGTCTTGGTATATAAATTATACCTCTAGAAAGTTGTTAAAGGGAATCCTACTGAAGACCATACAGGTTGCAAATGGCCAAGGCAGAATTCAAACCAAGGCTCACCTCCTGCAGAGCCCTGGTCTCTGGCCCCCCCAGGACCAGGTAGAGATGGAGAGATGAGCCTGGGCAGGAGTTGAGAGGTGTCTGGCTTCTGCAGTGGAGGGACAGGTGAGGTTATGGTCATGTCTGGCGGCTGGAGAAGGACTGGGAGGTTGGGAAGCACCGTCTGGGAGGCCCAGGTTTTCAGGGATGTATGTGCATGTGCAGGGATGTGTGAGGGTCTGGATTTAGGGGTGGGGAGGCTGGGGGTGCTGGCTCAGCAGCTCTGGGTTCTCTCTGTGAAGTCTGTTTTGCACATCCAATCTCTTCTCCACTGCACCTCCCTCCCTTCAAGGCATCTTTAGTGCAATTGATTGGGCTGGTGGTTTGGCCATCAGTGCACCTGCAGGGTCATTAAGGAAGCCTGTGGCTCCTGGGGCCTCCAAAACGTCTGTTGTATTTGGCTGATGGGCCCCAGACTCCAAAAGCCGCTTTCTCACCCGCCCTGTTCCCATCATTAGCATTCCAAAGTGGAAAACAAGCCTGATGCTTGCTGCCTAAATATTTATGGAATACTGCTGGGGTCAGAGGACAGCGCAGCAAATGAAATTAAAGATTTACACCGAAATGGCAGCCAGGGGAGGGCTTGGGCCATGGCTTGCTTTCTGTGTTGCTTAGAGAAGACGGTTTTCTTTTTTCTTCCAAGAAACTTAGTTTTTATAGATTTTTGAAGTAAAATGCATGAAATTTTAATCCATTGCTTCACATTGCATCCTTGATAAGTTGTTAGTTACTAAGAAGCAGGCAAGCTGAGGGTGCAGGCACTTGCGTGTGTGTGGATGCACTTGGGGATTTTGGAGAAATCAATTCCTTCACTTGGCTTTCATTCTTACGGCCCCGCTGGGGAGGAGGGCCCATTATACAGTGCAGAGAGCTGTGCTCTGTGTAAGGTAAATTAGCTGGGAGTAGAAGTGGGGGGTTGGGAGAATCTCAATAACTCCAGAGCTACGTTCTTCTTTTTCTGGGGCTACTTGTGACGAAACACCCATTTTACATGGAGACAGCAAGGGAGGTTGGAACTTTGCTTCGATACCAGGCAAGGGCTAGCAGGAAAGGGAGGGTGTGCTCAAAGGGTAATCACGGCGAGGTTAATGAACTGAGTGAGGGTTTACAAAAGTGCGGGCAAGGTTAAGGAGATCAACAGATGTGTTAAAGCACCTGGGGTTGTGCTAAGAGGGAGCTGTTCCCTTCCCTACTTCCTTGGGAGTGGGGTGGGGTGTGGGTGGGGACAGTTGCTACAACATAGAGGCAGCCATTGCCAACTGAGCAAGGAGGGAGAGGAGAGAACCTCACCTTTCTCCTCTCATTCTGTCATTTCCTGCCTGGGTCCCCTTGGCCAGATTCCAAAGGAAGCCAGAGGACAGGAAAGTCCTGATGATACCACTGGTTTGCCTTCCAGAGCACAGGAGTGGCTCTGGAGGGAGGGCACGTCATCTCTGCTTAGGCTCCTTCATCAGAACCTGGGACAGCGGTTGGGGTGTGTGGTTTATTGGAAGAGTAGGTTAGAGAAGGGGAAAGTGCCAAGCAAGGACTTGGTGTCCTGTAAGGGCAGCTGACCCTGTGTGGGGACTCTGAGACATAGGGTTGTCTCTTCTAGGGGTGAATAGGAGGTAGCCTTCTCTACTACCATGACTGTTGGTCATTGGGCATGAGTTACCCTCAGGTGGGAAGAGGGGCTGTCAACTCTGGGCAAGGCAGCTCCTTCAGGTGAGGACGATTTGCTGGAGAAGGGGGCAGCTGTGACCGTCAGAGCCCCAGCACTTGGAGCAGGCCGCAACAGGAGCACGGCGCTCTCAGTGAGTGACTGCCCACCACAGGGTGATTTTGGGGAGGGTAGTGTCAGTTAGCAAATGCCTCTAGATTATTGAAACCCCGCGCCCTGCTTACCAGCCATCTCACATGGGTGATTTTTTTTTAAGTTTATTTATTTATTTTGAGAGAAAGAGAGAGAGCGCGAGCAGGGGAGGGGCAGAGAGAGAAAGAGAGAGAGAGAGAGAGAGAGGGAGAGGGAGAGGGAGGATCCCAAGCAGGCTCTGCACCATTCGCACAAAACACAATGCAGGGGTTTCAAACTCATGGATTCGTGAAATCATGACCTGAGCCGAAATCAAGAGTAGGACGCTTAACGGACTGAGCCACCCAGGTGCCCCTCACACGGTGGGTATTTAATTTGACTGTCCAGTCTCTTCATTAGCTGTGCTGAGCCCGGACAGATTTGTGATGGCAGAACCAGAGCGCCGTCTGAGGCTGACACATTTCTGTCTCAAGGATGCTGGGGCTGCTCAGCGCCCACCAGAGCGCGGCTGCCTCCCACGTAGCTGGTCTTGCTTCCTGTCCCTGTGCCACCAACAGACCGTGTGGTCACTGTGAAGGTCTGGCTGAAGTGCTCCCTCTGGTTATCCTAAGAAATTATACAGAAAGGTTCCAGCAAGTGAAGAATTTTAGATGAGGATATTTATCAGAGCCGGGCATTAATAATAAATGCTGCATGATTTTTTTATTAGAGGAGCCACATAAATGTGGCTGCCTCAACTTTTTAACTCTCTGGAAAGCTTGAAGTTGGAGGCCACTCGGCTGTGGGAAAGTGTGGGGCTAATCAGTTCCCATTCATATGCAAAGCACTCCCTTAGCTGAGTTCATCAAAATTCAGTCGTTTCTTAAAAAAAATATTTATAGACTTCCCCTCCCTGCAAAGGACTGTGACGACGGAGAGTGAAAAATACAAATTGTTAATACCCTGAAAAGGAAGCCTCACTCTGGGCCCTGCTAAGCATTCTTTATTCTTTGAGAAAAACTTAAAAATGGGCATTTGTACTATAGCGTTCTCCTCTTCCCTTCACTCAACCCTCCTCCTTGTATTTCATCTGCTTCTCAGTGTTTCTCTCCTTCAGAGGCTGGCTTGATTTGTCCCACTGGTGGCTTAGCGGTGGGGTGGGCGGGACATAGAGTAGGGGAGGAGGCTAGGCTGTACCAAGTCCCGCCTCAACCTCGCCTGGCACTGTGCAGACTCTGGGCTTGTGAAACATCACTGAGTCTTTACATCAACTCTGTCCCCATTATAGAGATTGGAAGACTGAGGCTCAGATGCCACATGACCGCCAGCTGGAGGATCCTCAGTGTATCGGTTCCCAAAGGAGCAATATTCCCGTGCTTGTAGGACTCTAGCTGCTCAGCCTCGCGTTTCTCAAGGCCCCCACAGGATGGCTGCTCTGTTACTCTAGGGCCCTTTCTGGCCTTCCATTGCTGCATTCTTACAGGGGAAGGGAGTTAGGATTCAGGGCTCCTGTGACTTCTTATTCTATCTTTTCTTCCCCTCTCTGATCTCCAAGTGCAGTGAGAACAGTGTGAACAGGGCTCCTCAGTCCTCTGGAGGGAGGAGAGCTGTCGGTGCAGGTGCACATGTGGGTTTGTGGGACGGGATCAGCCCTCAGTCCGTCTCCCACTCTACAAGTGGCACTTGCTCAGTTTCCGTGTGCTGGTCATGGCAAAGTGTGGTAACAGAGGCTCTGGAGTGCCTCCTTTCTTGGGGAGACAGACTGGCAAATGCAGATTACCATGGAGGGCTTTGCTGCTGAGTAAATGAACCCCACCGAAAAGGTACCGGATTGGCAATGGATAGCTAATGACCCCTGGGAGTGGTTTATAATAGCTGCTCACCCTCTGCTACCTCCCATGGTAGCAAATGTGCTTTTGAGACAGAGTTGGAAGAGTTGAAAGGGTATTCTTCCCATTTGTCAGTTGGGAAAACTGAGGCCCCGAGAGATACCAAGACCCAATGGTGCCATTCATGCAAAACATCAAGTGTGGCCCTGCTTGGACACCTACCTGTGATGTGGTCTCTTTGTGGGCACTTGTGGTGTGAGAAGTAGGACCTGTGGGCTGGCCTAGACTCAGTCTGCTCCTGACTTGAGGCACAAGGGTTTGCAGGGTGGGGCTGGAGCAGGGTTATGGGTGGTCTGCTGGTTCAGGGGTCATCAGAGCTGGACTCTCTGTCCTGGGTGCAGAGTGACTGGTCCCCACTTCCCATGCAGGAGGGTTGTGCCCTGAGCACTCGGAAGCTAAGACAGTGTCTCTGACTTTGCAGGAACTGGCCTCAGACCCCCCACCACTCTCCCAGGACACACGCTCCTCAGACTTTCAGGCAAATTAATAGGGACTTCAGCAAACCAACCATTTCCATTTGGAATTTTAAATTGATCGTGGACAATTTTCTGACATGCATGTCTCCTGCCATTTGCAAAATGTGCATCACAAGCCCCTTCTGGAAGCTTGGCCAGTCAGGTAGCGTTGCCTTTGTCCCCAGCCATCACTACAGGTTTCCAGGGCTGCTAGATCCAGGCTTGTGTGTAGAGACCTTGGAAAGAGCCCAGTGCTGAGAGGCTCGGTCCTCATGAAAGTCTCAGGGAATCTAGGATGGCAGCTTGGATAGATGCAGGGCCACCTGGGTCTCATCACAGTCCACACTGCAGGGCAGTGGTGAGTGTGCATCATTCATGTCTTTGGAAGGAGCCCATCTGCTGAAGCTCCTTCCTGCCTGTCCTGGGTGGAGGAGGAATAAATGGCTTGGACATGGCCCTGTCTGGAGAAGCTCACAGTCCAGAGTGGGAGGCAGCTCTGGAAACACAGAGAGGGACCTGGGAGAAATCAGGGAATACTTCCTGGAGGAAGTGATAGCTAAGCAAATTCTTGAAGTATGAGTAGGAGTTATAGTGGCCAGGAAAGAATTCTGAGGGTTGAAGTAATAGGGCATGCAAAATTACAAAATCTTCAACGGTGAGGTGGTTCAGGTGTGGAGACAGAGGGGAACGCCTACTTCCTTGCTCTGGGCTTGGTGTTGATGGTGGCTCATCCAGAATTGATCAGGAAAAGCCATAAGAGATCTGTCTGCTGCTCTTGCATTTGTGTTATTAAGTAACCTGATGACTTCTGGGAGGTGAGGATTTGGGGAGAGGTGGCACAGGGGTTCCTTATGTTCTTTCCCCCACACAGAGACCCATTTCCTCATCTGTGAAATGGGGATCATGACAAAACCTCCCACGGGTGGTCGTGAGTATGACCAGAGACTGGTGGGGGCCAGCGGTGGCTCTCTCCCCTGTCACCCTGGTTATCTCTCAGCCCAGGGGGGTGATGAGGTATGCAGAGGCTCTGGGATGGGGCACAGACTGTAGGGCCAGGCCAGGAGGAGTCTGCAGCCGGCTTTCGGAAGCAGGGGCAGGTTGGGCTGTGTGAAGAGGTGCGTGTGCAGGACAGACCGGAGGGCTGAGGCAGGGAGGAGGAGTGTCTTCCATTAACTGGGTCCCAGGAGCCCAGGATGCCCTAAAGGGAGTTGTTCCCTAACTTCTTGGCAGTCATTTTTCAGTCAATAAATACCCATAGGGCCTGCAGTGGTGATTCCAAGGTGAGCCATACAGGCTTGTCTGGTGCTGAGCAAACAGGGCAGTGTGTGTGGTGGCTGCATCCTACAGAGGACAAAGCCTAGAGCGGGGCTGGGCAGGAGAGGGAAGGCCCCTGGAGAAGAGGTGTCCGGGCCACACTTAGTGAGAGGGAGGCTGTGGAAGAGGCTACAGCAGGTGACAAGGCCTGACGGGAGGACTGGCCAAGCTCTTCAGACCCCTGGTCTTTGCCTTGGCCATGCTTTCAGGGCAGCCTCTGCTGCCCTTTCCAGGCAGCCCTCCTGGAGGGTACAGGGCTTGGGGAATGGGTGGGGCGCCTGAGAACTGCAGTCACTCGGCAGAGCATGACTGGAGCCTCCCAGGGGCCCCCACAGTAGAGGAAAATCTGGGAAAATCCCATGACCCCAAGCAGCAACGGGCAGAGGTGTGAGACATTTGGATAGTTGTGTGCTCTAGGCAGTGTGGGGCAACAGACCTGCTTAGGCATTAAGCTTCCATCGGATGGAATGATGGGAGTCCATTTGCTCCCAGAAGTGCCTCCACTCGCCCCTCCAGACCATAACTAAGTACACGGAGGGTGTCCCGAGAGTAAGGCTCTGTTCCTAGCTCATCCTACTACAAATCTTTGACTTATGACAGGATTATGTCTTCATAAGCCCATTGTACGTTGAAAATATCGTTAAGTTGAAACTGCATTGAATACACTTAGCCTACCGAGTGTCAGAGCTTAGGCTAGCCTACCTTAAATGGGCTCAGAACACTGACATTAGCTTGTAGTTGGGCAAACTTGTGTAACACAAAGCCTATTTTATAATAACATGCTGAGTATCTCCTGTAATTTATTGAATGCTGTACTGAAAGTGAAAAACAGAATGGTTGTAAGTGTGTTGGTTATTTACCCTCGTGATTATGTGGCTGACCGGGAGCTGAGTCTCCGGGCCACTGCCTAGCATCGCAAGAATGTACCATACTACATATCGTTAGCCTAGGAAAAGACCAAAATTCAAGTTCAAAGTACATTTTCTATTGGATGTTTATTGCTTTCACACCATTGTAAAATTTAAAAGTTGTTAAGTCTAGTCACTGTAGGTCGGGGACTATCAATGTTGACCCACTTAGCCCTGTGATGTGGGTCTACTGTTAGCCCATTTTGCTGGTGTAGAAAGTAGGCACAGAGAAGTTATGTATCTTGCCCAAGGTCACACAGCTCACAAAGTGGCAGGGCTTGGCTTTGAACTTGGCAGCCTGACTCCCTGTCGCTTCTCAGAACGCTACCCTTTCTTTGAGTGGTCCCTGGTGTTTTGGGGGCTTCCCTTATGCCCAAGGAGGGGGACACTGGCTGTGCTGGCCCTGTGCACATGCTGGGGCTGGGGTTGGGGTTATCATTGTGAGAGGCATGGAAGGGATTAGGGGACCGGGAGGAGTAGTTACAATAGAGAAGGACCAGAGGAAATCACAAGGGGCCTCTTTCCTGAGTTTCACATGGTCCCAATTTTGAAGGCACAGAAGCCCGCTCTGGACCAAGGTGGTCCCTCACTACTGGGTGTGCCAGTTGCCTCCATCCTGCCCACCCTTGTGTGGGCACCCTTGGGCAAGTAGAGGATCTGGAGGGGATTACCCCCCTCCCTCATTCCCTTGCGTTGTTATTTTTCGATGTTTAAGAGACTCCATATTCCAATACTTGAAGCCCTTAAAAATCCTGCCTCAAGGTACCGACACTTTAGAGCCATGAATTTTGTCAGGAATTTGAGAGGAGAGTGGCCAGGGCCAAAGGGGAACATGTGTTTGTTTCCTGAGGATGATCTAGTTCCCTTGGGGGTGTATGATCTCCTGAGGTCTCTAAGCTCGGTTCTGGGCTGCAGCTCATGAATACTGTTGTCCCTATAGGGCATCGGGGACCCAGGAGGGTGACTTTGTTCTGGCCTTGGCTGAGTATATCCAGTCCTTGTGATCCCTCATATGGGGCCGATACCTGGCGGCTTCGAGTTTCCCGGCCGGGGTGTCAGGTGGAATTAACTGGCAGCAGGGACAGGTGGGTGTTGATTGAGGCTGATTGCTGGGAGGCAGCGTCTGCAGGCTGCACAGAGCTATTTCCAGCCGTTCCAATTGTATCAAGGAGGCTTAATCCTTCTAAGTGCCTTTGTGCTCTGGCAGCGTGGAGTGAGGGTGGGGGGCCAAGGCCGGAGCAAGGTCAGACTTCCCCTGGTTGTCTGCATTCCGCCTCCCCTTTATCCACGCATCTACCCGTCCACCGATCCATCCATCCACCTACCTTCCATCCATCCACCAATCTATCCATCCTTCTGTTGTCATCCATTCCTTGCCTCCTTCAGTGTTCACTGTTAATTTACCATATGCCAGGCACTATGCTGGGACCCTAAGTCCTAGGCCCTCCAGTGGCTCATGGAATAGTGGTAGGGACGATGCACCGAGGCCCCATGATGGAAAGGAGCATTGGCTCACCTTGGAAGGTGGTCCACAGCTTGAGCTGTGTCTTGGGAACCAAGCAGAGACTTGGGCTGACAGCCCTTCCTGCAGAGGCCAGCACGGATGAGAGCTCAGAGATGGGAAGAAGGGCAGCAGAGAGCAGGAAGTCACCTGTGTGATGCCACATGAAGGTTGGGCAGGTATCGGGGACAGAAGTGGAGAGCTGGATAAGGCTTAGCTCATGAAAGTGTTGGGCCCCGTTTGGAGTGGCAGGTCCCATAGGGATGGGGATCCTTGAGGGCCTTGAGCAGGGGAGGCTTTTAGAAGATTGCTTGGGTGAGGAATGTGCCAGAGGGGCAAGGCTGGAGGCAGGAAGATGGAAGGTGGCCCATGAGGTCAGCTTCAGAGCCCTGCTCCCTGCCTTGTGCTGGGGCCCTCTCTCTTCTCAAAGAGTATAGGCTGAGCCACTGTCCAGGTAGCTCTGTGGGAGTTCTTAATGCTGGGCCTGTGCACTTTCTGGGATGCCTAAGGCCCACCCTCTGCCCCAGAAGGAGGGCCCCTTCACATGGATAGGGTGCCGCTGTCCCAGGACCTCTTTTCTTGACCACTCCTCCCATTGGCTCTGTCTTCCTCCTGAGCTGGGTCCCTCCTGTCATTCCTCTCCCTCCTGGTGGACCCACTGCTGCCACACTCAGACCCAGGGGCAGCCAGGGGAGGCACATCCTGGAGATGCCTGCATTCTCTTGGCAGTTCTGTGTGTGTTGTGGGCTGTTTCTAGGAGCTGTATAAAGGCAGCTCAGGGGGGCTCTTGCCCTGGGTGTCTGGTAATGCTGAGAAGGATGAACTGTGGGCATGGGGCCTGTCACCCACACAACACCAAACCAGGGAAAGTGGCAGGGCTGAGGTATGGCATTTCTCCCCTATTGTCTGTCCTGCTGACCTCCGGCCCTCAGGTTCCTAATTAGTGCTGCAGGCTGGCTGAACTCAGGGTGGGCTGTGGGAGAGGCGAGGTCAGGTCATCTATCTCCTGAGCTGCTCCCCCGAGCTTTTTCTGGAAGGCAGGAGAGAGGAGGTTGGCCCGGACTCTGGGGTTCCTGTCCAGGGAGGACTCTTGTTGCTGTAAAGACCCCCACTCCTCTGGGGAGCACAGAGAATGGGAGGGTGTGCTGGGTGGGCTCTGCCTGTGGTTCTTCTGGTAGTTTGGCTTATGTGCGAGTTCTATGTGTATGTGCTATGGGTGTGCATGGTGTAGGTGTTTGGGGTGAGTGTTGTATGTTGTGTGTGATATGTGTGTGTGTGTGTGTGTGTGCGCGCGCGCAGTGGCCAGGGGTGAGTGGGAAGGAGCAGAGTGTTCCCCTCTTTCCAGGTGTATGACCCTGGGAGTCTTCTGGGATGCCTGTGATGTGATTCTTCTCTTTTATCCATACCTTCCTCTCGCTCCTCATGTTTTTATCTGGACCCCATTAGCCCAGCTGCCCAGGTCTGTAGAAAGAAGATGTGAATCCATGTGTGCTCCCAGCCTGACCCTGGCACACACATCCTGAAGGCTTATCTGCTCATTAGGAATGCTCTCAATCAATGGATGCTTAAAGTACAAGTACCTCAGGTCAGAGCCGTTTTTTGAACTTTGAACAATGGTCTTGTCACTCAAAGAGGTGTGGGACTTCCACTCTGTGAAGGTGGATTCTTAGCAGACCTTCTTCCTGTGTCCCTTTCTGACAGTGTAGGGCCCTGCGGCTCTTTCTTGTCCCTGTCTCAGGTTGGGTACCCTTGCATGCCTAGGGTGGGGCCAGGGGCCAGGACAGCAACACTCCTTAAGGCACCTTGAGACGTTGCTGTCTCCCGACTGCCAGGTTTCAGGCCTTTTTCCTTTCAAAAATCTTGTTTCAAGGGAGAGTGCAAATTGCATTGAGCAATACTATAGTCTTTGTCTGAGTACAAATCTGCTTAAACACTGTAAATATTTGTAATTCTCAGCCTTGCACGGTGCTTCCTTTGGTGTTATATCCTTGGAGAAACCGTTCAAGAAGTCACCCATTTAAGGCAGAAAGGTGTCGCGCTTGCTCTGGGCACCTGCCTTTGCTGATGCCTCGGTTGCAGAAATGCAGGGAGGGAGGGGAGGCGGTGGATCTCAGGCCTGTGGTTTAGCTGGGGCCCTGGCCAAGTCTCTGGGCACATCCAGCTCGCTTGCTGGCCTGTGGGAGGGACTGGGAAATGGCCCCCCCTCCTCCTTCCTCCCCACTGCTTCACACCAGGGCCCTCAGCTGGACAGCTGGAGCCACAGCTCTGTGGGGCTAAATCGATACGTGGTATGTGCTAGTCCTCAGCACCTCCGCTTGATCTAACTCAACAGTTTCATTCACTCCTTCGATAAACATTCCCTGGGCACCTGCACCTTGGGGATCCTGCAGTGGCCTTAGCAGTTTGGTTGTAGAGATAGAGGGTGATCATTCAGAGTGACAGCTCACAGTTTGGTGGCAGAGACAGAGGGCGATCATTCAGAATGACAGGTGCCAGGCTGAGCTGAGCTCAGTGTGTGTGTGGGAGGGGGACGGGGGAGGCAGTTGGGAAGGTCCCAGGAGGCTTCGTGGAGGGCACACTTGAGCTGAGTTTTGAAGGAGGAGGAGGAGAGGGACAGGGGGATTGCGTGTTGGTGTGACAATGGCCAGGGCTCTGGAAGACTATGTTGAGGGAAGGCATCTTGGGTGCATTATGGATGTCAGCTGTCTTCCCAAGTGAGGTTAGGGACCCTGGGGCATGATGGAGGTGCAGGGGTCAGGTGCTATTTGGGAATGGGGTCTCTGGGAGGAATGGGCGGGGTCTGACTACTTGTGGTTCCCCCCACATCTCATCATGCCCAGCTTCTGCATGGCCCTGTTAGAGCAGAAGCAGCCACACTGGGAGGGCCCAGGCAAGGCTGGTAGGGCAGGGTGGCTGTGGATCTGACCATGGCCAGGATAGATTGCAACAACCCAGTGCCCATGTCTTCTTGTATCTCCTTCTGCACATTTCCAGGCTTTGAGCTTTAGGGATCATCTTCCTATTGTGTGGGAGTGTGGGCAGCCAGGGTGGGGAGCGATGCTTCTCTCTGGTAAACCTCTGCCCAGACAGGTGCTGATGCTGAGGCTCACTCAGCCGGCCAGCAGCACCTGCCTTTAATCAATGATGCTGGAAGTAGTGGAGCAGAGCAGAGCTGAGGGTAGATTTGTGATTCTGTGTATGTTGGAGTGTGGAGGGGGCTTGAGAGGATGGGAATTCTGGGGGTTCAGTAGGACATGGAAAGCAGGGATAGTGGAGGCCAGTTAGTGGGGATATGTGCCTGGGATGAGAACAGGAAGGTTTTCCTTCTTTCATTTTTTTTCTGGGGACTTTGCATATTGATCTATTGCCTCCTGGTTCTTGATCTTCACCTGTGGTCCTTGGTCTTCACCTGTTGGTCCTTGGTCTTCACCTGCTGGTTCTTGGTTATTACATGGTGGTCCTTGGTGTTCACCTGCTGGTTCTTGTCTTTACCTATTCATCTTTGGTCTTCATGTGTTGCCTCCTGGTCTTCACCTGAACCACTTGGTAGTGTGGGAATAGCAGGATCTATAAAATCAGACTTACTTGAGTTGAAATTAGACCCCATTGTCTTTTGCTTATGACTTTAAACAAGTGACTTGGCTCTCTAAGCCCCAGTGTCTTCATTGGAAGAATGGTGACAATGATCCTTACCTCAGAATTGTCAGGCAAGTGGCACCTGGGTGGCTCAGTTGGTTAAGTGTCTGACTCTTGATCTTGGCTCAGGTCATGATCTCACGGGTTCGTGAGGTTGAGCCTCACATCAGGTTATGCACTGTCCGTGTGGAACCTGCTTGGGATTCTCTCTCTCTCTCTATCCCTTCCCTGCTCATGCATGCTCTCTCTCTCTCAGAATAAATAAACTAAAAAAAAATTAAAAAATTGTAAGGCAAACCAAACCAGAACAGGAAGGGAAGCTGCCATGAACAGAGCAGTTTGCTCAAGAAGGTCGGCCTTTCCCTTGGCCTGTTTTGCCCACAGCATCACCATGTCTCTGTGGTGAGACACAGCATGTGGTTGTCACTTGCTGCCCATGCCACCTCAGCCACATGTTGGAGAGGAGACGTGGGACTGCCTGAGGGAATACCCACTTCTGTGGGCCTATGGGAGGGAGCACACTTGCCCAAAGGGCTGAGCTAGACTGCCCTTCCTTGGGGTGGAGGTCCCTGCAGAGGAGAGACAATGCTGAGACAGGCCGCAGAGTTCAGATATTTCCAGATCTGCCTAGAACCATCCTTGCCAAATCCTGGCAGGGGTCAGCAGGCTGGGGTGTGGGGCTGCCCACACCACATGTGGGCATGTAACTCCTCAGCACCATGTGAGTGCATGTGTGCTTGCTGGGGGGGTGTGTCCTGTTGTCTGCACTGGTGACTGTCTCCTTCCACCCCTTGGCCTCCTTGTCTCTCTGCAGTGAAGGTGTCTAGACAGAGGAGAGAGGGGCGCTGCCTTTTATGGCCAGGGCTAGAGCTGGGCTTCGCTTGGACCTCTGGAATGTTCTAGGCCTCGCTGTCTATGTGGAGCCCTTTTCATAGCAAGAAAATGCCCTGAGGAGGTGCAAATCACAATAAGCGCACATCACACTGGGATTTTTCAGGGAGGAAGGGTAGTTCTTGTCTGTTTTCAGAGCCCTGGTTTGATGTGCCATAGCACCCTCCAGAAACAGGCCCGTGGCATGGAACAGGAGTCCCCAGGCCCCTGTCCTGGCCAGCAGGTCAGGGGCTCACGCAGGAGGCCTGGGTGGGCTGAGCCTGTCCTGCGGAGGGAGGCAGCCTCCCCTTGCCGGTGATGGTGCTGCTCTGTGCATTGCCCAGAGGAGAGGCTCCTGTGCTGCCTGTGGACACTCTGACTTGGCGAGTTTCATGCCGTGGCTCTGCCCAGGCTGTACCCTCTGTCCCTGTCAGCGGTCTTAGACGCGATCAATCCCAGTGACAGACCCCCTACATTTAGGATCTTCCTTCCGCTCCCATGCCCTCCCGGCTCTCCTGGGGTACATCTTTTAGAGGCCTCTCTACCTCGTTCAGGAGGCAGGCCTGCCTACTGGGGGCCAGGTGTGCCTGTGTGTCTGTGTCCCTCAGGCTCAGCCCAGGACTTGAATAGCCTCCACAGGGCTTTTGTTAGGGGCAGAGGTGGGTGAGGGGCCTGTGTTTCCTTTCCAACCTCATCCGCTCTCCTCTACTGGCTCCCTCCCTGGGATCCAGTTCTCTCTCTTAGAACTCTCTCAAGCCTCCGGAGACATCACAGATTCTGACTGCGGGCTGAAGGGCTGGCCTCTCTCCCCACAGAGCTGGAAGACACCAGCTCCTATTCTGCCTCGCCCCTTGGGCCCTCAGCCCAGGCTCAGGGTGGGCAGCTTGTGTCTCTCAGAAGGTGACTTCTTGCCTCATACTTAACAGCGGGTGGAGGGGGGTGGGATGGGCCATGTCTAGCAAGAGACCTTACATTGCCAAGCCTCAGGGGTCCCCTGTACAGAGGTGATGCCCTCCTAGGGTTGTGGAGGATGCCAGGCGATGGTGTGTAAAGGTAGTGTGCACCACTAGGCGACAGGTGCCTCATCCCTAATCCTGCTGGTTCTGTGGGGCAGCCTGGGCTCCTAGGTCTGCCTGCCTGACTGCCCCCCATTCCATGCGTCTAGCTGACTTTGTCCTCTGACCTGCAATGCCCCTGACTGTCTTCACTGCCTTCTGCCCCTGAACTTCCTGGCCCAGGTCCTGCCAGGACAGGGAGCAGGAAGAGTCATCTTGGGCCTTTAGTCTTCTTGCCGTGACCTCACATGGCCATTTTTTCAAAGGTAAGCTCTGAGCAGGCCTCGCTTGTGCTCAGGAACCCTCCAAGGCTCTTTCTTGGGATCAAGACAAAGCCCATCAGCTGAGCAGGCAAAACCTCCACTCAGAACCTCCCTTCCTTGTGCCCTCTTCTCTCCAGCATGAGTGGCTCCCTCCTGGCAGGTCTGCAGGTGCTACCCAGGTACATGCCGTGGCTCATGCCATGCTGCTAGCCTAGTTGCTTCCTTTCTCTTGGTCCACTTTTTTGTCTGTGCTCTGTCTCAGCATCAGCTGCCTTGTCCCTCCCAGGCCTCATGACTACCCACCCATACTCCTTGTGCCTGACATCCCTCCATGGACACTGGGCCACAACATCCCAGCCCTTGCCTCGGTGCCCTCTCCGGACGGCATTCCTAGGACCCGGGGCCTGATCTGCGTCTTCTCAGTGTCCCTGGCATGGACCCTGGCTGCGCGCATAGTAGGTGCTTGGAGAGACTTGTGGTGGGCTCTGGGGGGCAACTGAATTACCAAGCAGGGAGGACCTGGCTCCCAGTCAGTCTTATTCATGACTGGAAAGGGGCCAATGGGAAAACATCCCCACAGATCACGTTTCTCTTAAGTTCCTCTCGGCTTTGTGAATTTTGTTGTATTTTTCAATTTTCTCCAAGCATCTGCTACTGTGAAATTTTTCATGATCACTGGCAAAGATCCCCTCTCATCCCTGCTGGCTGCAGGAGATTTCTGAGTTCTCTCCCTGTCTGCTCCAAAGCACCTGGGAACCGAGGTGGGTAATGTCCCCGGGCCAGCTGGGCACTGTTTGCAGGTCTCAGGAGAGAGCTTCCTTCTGAGCTGGGCTTAGCAGGCCTGGCCTGAATGGCCTGGGTGGCATGGGCCATGGCCCGTGCCCTGAGGGCTTTGCTCTATTCCCTGGTGATGCAGGGAAAGCTGTCTTTTGGGGGGTGGGCCAGCACCTGTCCCGACCCCTCTTCTTGGGAGACTGCAGGGACCTGAGGCGGCTGCTCCGTCTAGACTCATTCTCTAAAAGTGGCACTGTCTCTTCAGTTTTGGAGATTGTATGTTGTTATGATGGCTGTTAGGATGGTAATGTGATGGAAGGTAGACATCAAGGCCATGCGGGGTCTTGGGGTGAATGAGAAAAGCAGCAGTGGGCTTTGGCAGGTAGAGCCCGGGCTGGGTGCCGCCCGCTCACCACTGGCTAGCAGAACTGCACCTGGGCCCCTGCTGGGGAAGTGTACAGGTGGACTGAGGCTGGCCTTGGGCCCTGATGGGCAGCCTGTTTTTGAACTTGGCTGGGCTGCTTTCTCTGCTGGTCTTAGCTCACTCCTTGTACAGATGATCAATTCTTTGGACTTCCTGGTGGAGGCTGAAGTGCTTTCTGGGTTCTAACTCATCAGAGTCCTGTTAGTATCCTATGAGGTACGTGCTGTGGGTTTTGTTCATTTGTTTGCTTGGTTAAATGCATTTATTTGATTTGAAATCACTGTGGTAAGCCTGTGTTTAATCTGGGGCATGGAGAGGGTGTGACTTGCCCAGAGCCACATACAGCCTGAGGCACCGAGCAGGCCCTGGGGTGCGGACAGTTCAGCTCTGGCACTGGTCATCTTTCCACTGGGCTGTTCATCTCTCTGAGAGGGAAAGAGTGCTTCCTTTCTTTTTCAGCCCCCAGTGGGCTGGACAGCAGTCTGCCACCTTCCTCTGTGTGTCATTGGCTGTCCTCTGCAGTGTATGCTTAGTTTAAAAGAAGCTGGGAGGGAGGGTGCTAAGTACCTGATAAGTGAATGAATGATGGATGAGCAAACGGACACTTCCCAAGGGGAAGGAATTAGCATCGTAGAATTGATTCAAGATGTGTTTTGTGCCAGAGGCTTTATTTTCATGTCTTGTGTGTAGTGCGGGTGCTGTGACCCATTCCTCCTTGTCCTCCTACTTTAAAAGATCATACAGCGATATTCTGAAAAGGGACTGGCCCAGGCTCCTGGATGCTAAGTGACAGGCTAGGGCTTGGGCTTTGTAATTGCTGCCTCCTGGGAGGTGTCATGTGCTGAATTGGAAGAAGTTCATTTGTAAGACACATGTCAGGAATTTGTGAAGCCACTCCCTGCCCCTCCCCCAGTAGTGTTCTGTTCACAGTAGCTGTGGGTTTGGACCAGTAAGTGTGGATACTGGCCTGTTTGTACTGCTCCATGCAAGAAGCATGACAAGGATGTGAAGAACACAGCAGGGCCCCAGGGCATAACCAGCCCCATCTATCATAGCTACCTCCCTGGCTTTGCCCCAGCTCCCGCCCTTACTATGTAGGATGCTGTGTGCAGAGGGCTGAGGGAGGCATGAGGGGGCGGCCTCTCTCTGGCCATTTCCCTGGGTGTGGCTCCACAGCATGGGGGCTCGATAGCAGCCAGGTTGGGGAGCAGCTAGCCTGGGCAGAGTGAGGGAAGAGGCTGAGCTGTGGAGGGGTGGCACCTAAAGAGGAGGTCCAAACCCCCAGTTTGAGGGACAGTGTGCAGGTGGCAGTGTTGAGCTCAAGGGAGGGTGGGTGCGGCCCTCGCAGTGGGAGAGGAAGGGGATGGACTAGGGGCTTCTCTGGGTCAGTAAAGCCAGAAGCTGGGTGCTCAGTGGTGGCATCCTCCCCTTGAGAGTGGGAGGGCTGTCCATTGGGAAGGCTTCGGGCCAGTGCTTCAGTGCTGGTCTCCACCAGGTGACAGGCCACGGAGTAGCACAGAGGACTGGATCCATTCATACCTGACCTGCTCAGGTTGTTAAGGTGTGTGTGGCCGTCCCTGTGGGCACTCACCCTAAAGACAGAGCCACAGGGTGGTGACAACCCTTTGCCCTTAGGTTTGCCTGGTGAGAGCAGCCATCTTGCGCTGCCCCGGTGGTGGCGGGTGGACCAGGGCCAGCAGCATGCCCATCCTGCATTGTCCTCTTGTAGGTGCTACTCCCCTGAGGCACCCTCGACTTGGTGACAGGGACAGAGAGATCCTTAGGGGTCAGTCCAGGATGTGACAGAGACCTATGAACAATGATACTGTTGGAACTGCACTTGTGTGTAAAGTGGGGACAGCAGAGGCAGGGCCTGTGTTGTCCTGACTGGGTGAAGAAGGCCTTTGGAGAGGCAGAGCCACATGACCTGGGTCTGGAATGGTGACTTAAAAAAAAAATCTTTTTTAATGTTTTATTTATTTTTGATACAAAGAGACAGGGCATGAGATGGGGAGGGGCAGAGAGAGAGAGGGAGACACATAATCAGAAGCAAACTCCAGGCTCTGAGCTGTCAGCACAGAGCCTGGCTCAAGGCTCAAATCCACGAACGTGAGATCATGACCTGAGCCTAAGTTGGAGGCTCAGCCGACTGAGCCCCTGGAATGGTGACTTTCTTGCAGGGGAATGCAGGTAACAGAGATGTGAACCTGACACAGGCAGGATAGCCTCTGGGTTCCTGCTTTGCACCTCAGAGCCCTGAGGTTGCCTCCTGGCTGCCTGCATGGAGGCCAAGTTGCAGGATTAGTGCAACGTCTCGGAGCTGGAGCTTGGCAGGATGGGGATATTTCTGTGCCCTCCTAGTTTTCCTGGAAGGGGCTCTGGCTGAGAGGTGACACTCGTTCCTGTGACAGATTCCCTGGGGGTGGAGAGAACAGAACACTGAGGGCCTAGGAGCTGGGCGTCCACAGGTCAGCCTCCGAGCCCAGGATGGAGATGGGGAGCCTAGGCGTAGACATGGGGTTCTGTCCCTCTGGGGCAGTCAGTCCTACCGGGGAGAGAGGGCTTAGGCCATTGGGGGAGAGAGATGCACACACACATGCACACCCACACACACATGTGGAGGGAGAACTGAGACTCAGCAAGTGAGAAACAACAGCAGAGAGAATGAGAGAGCGAGCCAGAGAGCTAGAAAACTCAGACATAGGTTGAGATGGGAAGGGAGATCCAGAAGCTTCTCTGAGCCTCAGTTCCCCATCTGAAAGGGCTGTACTGGGCCTGGAAGGAGCACAGGCCAGGGGGTGCCTGGTGACTGGATGGCCTTCACTTTTGGAAGAAAAGTGCAGGTGGAGGGAGGGGAGAGGCGCACATGGAACGGGCCTTGGGAAGTCCAGGGCTGTGGGCAGGGCTGAGGTCAGGCTTCATGGTCTGGCCTGTTGGGCACATCCATCCTTGGCCTCTGGCTCATTTAATCCTCATGATGGCTCTAGGGGTAGGGCTGTTATTAGCCTATTTATAAGTGAAGGCTGGACTCCCGCAGCTGAAGCGACTTGCTGGAGAGCACACAGCTATAGCACTGGGCCTGCCCGATTCCTGGGCCCTTGTGTTTAACTTTAAGGTGAAAGTCTGCTCAGGGTTTGAACCCAGGCTCCCTTGTGACTTCAGGCAACCCCCTAACTGTGGGTCTCTGCCCCTGTCTAGAGTGGGGTGAGGGTACCCACTTCCCAGAGAGGCTGTGGGTTCAGTGAGTAGATGGATGGCGCCTGGTGGCAATCTGTGGACAGGTTCTGCCTTCCTGTTCCACAGTCCAGAGAAGCAGAAAGGCTGTGTCCTCACCCCAGGCCAGTCACTGCCACAGTCTTTCCCTTCTCATTCTTGCTCTAGAGCTGAAAACACCTTCTTGGGTGCCCTGAGGTATGGCCACACAGGGGTGCCCCATGTCCTTTCGCGCATGTCCCTGGAACACTGAGTTCCCCAGAGAGCTCTCTGTGCCGTTGGCTGTCTACTGCTGTCTTTTCGGAGCCAGGCTGCCAGCCCGGCTCAGGCCCTGAGCTGTCCCTCCTCTGGGGCCTGTGGAACCGGCACTCCTCAGATCTGGCTGTCTCTCTCCCTTATCTCGCCGGCTCCAGATCAGGGCTGTTGCTTCCTCCAAGCTTCTCACTCTCCTTTTCCCACCTCTAAGCAGTCCTTCCTTCTTGGGCAGAATTGGATGACGTGAGTGTCCTCAGGCCCCTGGCTCATCCGTGCAGGGATTGTATTCTGGGCCAAGTCTAGGAGGCCCCAGGGCCCACCCACTCTGCTGCCCAAGGCTAGTCCTGCTCTTGGACAAGGCAGACTTTTCCATTGCCTCATTCCTGACACGTGTCGCATCCCACGGATTCTCTGGGTGACTCCTGGTAGCACTGACATTTCCAGCTATTCACTCATTCCCTATGCATCTGTGCTTTCACTTACTCATGCCTTCCGTGAACATCCTCTGACCATCTCTTTATCAGGCCCTGAGCTTGGAGATACAGAAAGCTAGGAAACTCAGTTTGTTTTCTTGGGACCTTAGCAATTAAGCATGAAGTCAAATAATACATGCTTGATAGAAGTATGCTAGGATGTTGTACTCTAGACTTGCAGGTAAAGGGATGATTAATTTTCCTTAGCAGGGGGAAGTCAAGGAAAGTTCCATTGAGGAAGAGGCATTTGGGATGGGTCTTGGAGGAGAAGTAGGAGTTCGGAGATCATAGTGGTGGAGGAAGGCCATTTCAAGCAAAAGGAATCTGCATGTGCAAAGTTAGAGACTAGGGTGGGCATGGTGGCATGAGCAGAGAGCACAGGGCATGTGAAGGTTGGGCAGTAGGTGGGGGCCATGCTGGTGTGTGGAGTTGAGGGGTCCCGGGGGAATCTCACACACTGGACTTTGACTCCTAGGCAGTGGAAGCATGGCAGGTATTTTGGGGACATGCTTGGTTGCTGAACTTTGGTCTGCAGAGTGGGTTGGAGAAAGAAATGCTGGGAGGCAGGGAGACCAGTAGGCTGATAAGGGATGTGAGCCGGTGTAAAGAGTGGCATTTGGAGGCAGGGTGAGAGGAGCCAAGGAAGGGAAGTCTGGGCTCGGGTTGCAGAGAGAGCCGCAGGAGGTCCTAGGGTGCTCAGCTGCTTCCGAGGTTCTCTGAGTCTCCCGGGACTTGTCACTGTCCTGATTTAACTTTCACAGTGTAGGCTTTGTGAGAATTCGGCCCGGGAGCCTGGCATTCCATTGGCGGAGCAGTAAAAATCATTAACGAGGAGCTGGAGAGCTATAAATAAGCCGGCACGATCCCACCCAGGGCTCCCTGTGTTTCCAATCTGCGGGAGCAGGGAATCAGTTTTGATTCATTAATTGGCATAAGGATAAGGCCCCAGAGATTGGCATGGCACTGCCAGCTCTGCCCCACCCTCCTGGTTGTCTCCATGCATCCTGCCTGCCCCAGCTGCCCACCTGCCTCAGGCTAGGGCCCAACCTCCCGTGGGACCTTTTGGTCCTGCTCCTGTTGGGCCCCCAGCCTGGGCTGACCGTGAGGCAAGAGGGGTGTGGGAGCTCCTAGCCTGGGGGTGCTCTGGGGCCTCAGGCCCAGCCAACTTTTCTCCTACTGTCCCCTTGGCACCCTCTAAGCCTCTGGTGAAAGTCTCCTTAGAGGGGTGAGTCAGTTTTAAGAAACTCCCCTTCTCCAAATTTTGGAACGTGGCTTCCCTTTTGGGAGAACATGAGTATCTGGGGACGAAAGCTCTGTCTCACCAATGAAATACGGACTCCAATAGTGCTTATCTTGTGGGGTTGTTAGGAGTATTAAATAGTTTGTTGCTCTGCTGTGCCATGCCGGGCGCTGCGCCAGGGGCTCGGAGGGTGAGCAGTATGCAGGTGCTTTTGCTCATAGGCTCATGGTTCAGAGAAAGATGCCTGGCAGCTGCCACACAAAATAGTCCACAACTGCAAACTTTGGTGGGTGGTGTGCAGGCCAAGTACAGCAAGGGAAAATAGGGTTGTAGAGAGTTCTCTTTGGGGGCTGACAGTTACCCACAGAAGTACAGAATGAGGGGAGCCAGCCAGACTGATGCAGGAGGAGCACTGTAGGCAGAGGGAGTCTGTAGACACCCAGAAGGCAGGAGAAGTGATACCTGAGTTACAGCACAATGACCACCTGCCTGGGACAGAGGGCATGGGTGTGGATTATGCAGGGCCTTGCAGGTCCTCTTTGGGGGTGTTGATTTAAGAACAGTGAGGAGCTAATGTGGATGCTAAGCAGGGACAACACAGTCTGCTTGGTGTTTCATGGAGGCCATTCCACTGGAATGGATGGTGTGGAGGTCCCAGGGGAAAGGTATGTGGGTCCAGTAGGGATATCATAGTGGTTTAGACTGAGGTAATGGAGAAAAGTTGACAGACCCAAGCATATTCTGGAGATAAAACCTCCAGGACTTGGTGATGGCTTGGACGTAGAGGGCCAGGGAGAAAGAAGGGTCAAAAACAGTGGTAGAGAGGGGTGCCCCTTTTGAGATTGGTGACCAGAAGAGACAAGGTCACACCCCAGGGGCCTCAGTGTAGATGTACCAATTTTTGAGTTGCCAGTGAACTCAGAAAGGGAGTCTCCCCTGGCTGGGGGTTGGCAGCCCAGGAGAGGGCTGTGGGTTGGAGCCACAACTATGGAACCTTCCACATGGCTGAGGTGTAACTTGTAAAGGGACAGGTCAAATAGAAGGAAGGTTGATGATTTCGTAGAGAGAGGGCGTGAGTGATGTGTGCATGATGGGTCTGGTCTGGGAGAAAGCAGGAGGTGGGAGCACCCAGAACTCCTGAGCAGGGCCTGGCTCTAGACGGGAGAAGCTGTCTTCTTCAGCTTCTAGCACAAATGCAGACTGATGTGAAGAGGTGCTGTGAGCTCCTTATGATTGTGGCTTCTATTTATCTGTGAGGAATGAAGCAAGGTCATCAGCTGAACTTGGGGGAGAAGCTGGGGAGGTCTGAGAGTGGGCAAAAGAGGTGGTGGAGAGGATATAAGGTGAAGGGCAGGCTGGAGAGCCCTGTGGAGGTGGGTGACACAGCTTTGCAAGGGTCACCACGTTGCTGGGCGTGTGAGTCTCTCTGACTCTCCACTGTTTGCTCACAGACATGGAGAAGGGGGCAGGCAGTTGACCCGCCACGGGCTGACCCTGGGTTGGGATTTTACCACTGTGCCGTGTAAGGAAAGAGAGAGGGGTGAGGTTGTCTACAATGGAGTGGCTGTAGTGACAGGTGGACAGACATTGAACTGAGCAAGGAGCTGGGAGTGAAGGCAGAAGGAAGCCATTGGGAGTGCTATTTAAGCAGGTCTGTAGGACAGGAAAGGCTCTGGTGACTCTCGCCTTTGGGGGCTGTCCTTTGATGGTAAGTGGCTAGGGAGGGGTTGATGTGCTGTAGGGACCCGAGCTCTAGCACCTCCCTTTGTCTGGTACTGCCACCCATTTCCCCCGACCATTTGATGGTATTGTTTACCTTTTAAGTGTCTTAATAAAACATGAAAAAATATTTATTCTTCATAGATCAATAATTTACTATGAGTTATGACAATACTAAATTTGGTCAATTATTCATCGACTATAAAGTATTTATAAATGCTACCTTAATTTAAAGCATTAGCCATTAGAATTCAAATATTAATAAAGCCGTGCCAGCTTAAAGGAGGAAAGGAAGGGCACCGATAATGAGGGCGGCTCAGGGGAGGGTGAGTGCTCACGGCTGTTACGATGATTATGATAACGAGCTGTCACCAGGAGCCCCACTTACAGGGCAGGCAGAAGTGCTGGAGTTCCCGGGGGCTGGCCTGCTGGACCCCCATCTGAGAGAGACACCACTCCTTCTGGAGGGTAGGGCTAAGCGCTGGGATGCCCGGGGCCTGGCTCTTCCATCTGCTGCCTGCTGAGATGAGCAGAGCCTTGGCAGGCTTCCCCAGGCACCTCTGGCCCTGCCCAGGTGGAGTGCCCTCTCTCTTGCCTTGTCCATCTGAAAGAGTCTTGTGATTCTTGAAGGGGCTAGCCAGAGGCCAGTTAGCACATGAGGTTGAGGGGCCCACATGAGTGGATCTCACCTATGCCGGGCCACATCTGGTCTTCCGGAAGGAGCAGTGTGGATATGCCAGGGGCACCTGGTGGAGGAGAGGCCTGGGACAGCCGTGGCCATCATTTCTGGGCAGTGGTGCCATGAATTGTCTCTTCCAGCACAAGCCTTCTGGGGTGTTGCTTCCCCCAACCAGTTTTGGCCTGAGAATTTTCTAGGAATCCTGATGGGAATGGAGAAGACTGGACATGAAATGGGTGGTGCCTGTAGTGACCTCAAAGTCTGGGGATACCTCTCTTCTCAATAGTGTCCACCTGCAGGCACTGAGTGACTTGAAAGATAAGGATTTGCTGTCAGCAGAGAGAGAGGCCTTGTGCCTGCCGGCCAGCTCCTTCCCTGGGGCCTGCACTAAGTGTGGAGCTGTCCTAGGAGTTTCTCTCCAGGGAAGTGCTGGGTAGCACTAGCCATGGAATCCTGGGCTCTGTCCCCTGTTGGCCACCATCTCTTCCTGGGACTAGCTCTAGAGGTTCCTGGTGGTCTGCTTCAGATGATCTCTTTGCTCTGTGTGGCTATGTGGCCCTGACCAACCAGCCAGCCCTCTCTGTGCTGCAGTTTTCTCCCCATGAGATCAGAAAGCTCACATGGGGTGAGAGTTCCGGAGATGCTGTCTGTCCTGTGATGTGGCCAGTGTCGTGCCTGGCATGTCCTACCCTGGAATCCTGTGTCTGGAGAAGCCTGGATCTGCAGGATGTTAGCATCTCTAGGGACAGTGGCAGGAATGTGATTGTGAGGCTGTCCCAGAATACTGGCGAAGCCCGTGGGTCCTCTCCTTTGGGCTCAAGCTCGAACACCCTCTTTCTCCCAATTCCTTGGGCAGTGCATAGGTTTTTGCAGAGACCCTCTGCTCTCCTAGACCACCAAGCTTGAGGAGAGGGCGTGAAGCTGATCATCACATTCATCTCTGCTTTTTGCTTTCCCAGCTGATGAGCCACTCTCAGGGGGCCCTTATGAAGCCATTAAGCCTGTATTGTTGCAATCAAGAGAGAGAGAGAGAGAGAGAGAGAGAGATCAGCTTTATGACCACATGATATTGGAGGCAAAGAATTATAACAAAGGCTCTTGTCTTGTAGTGAGCTGCAGAAACACCTCTAAACAGGAGAGGAAATAACAGTGGTGACTTCTGCATCCCTACTGCATGCCAGGCAGTGCGAATGGCTCTTCACATACTGAGACCTTTCACGGAGTGAGCACAACAGCCCTGTGAAGTGGGTGGCATCATCTCTACATGACTGAGAAAAGACAGAGGCCCAGAGAGGGCCGGCACTTTGCCTAAGGTCCCACAGCATGTTTGTGGCAGTGCCCAGATTCAGACTCGGGCCAGGGGACCCTGTCACTGGGGTTCAGCATCTCTCCCTGCAGTGGGGGACGTGGGTTTTATAACGTCCTGTCCCAGGAATGAGCACACAACCTTGATTAAGCTAATAGCTGATTTGGCTTTGATCTGATGCATTTTGATCATATTATTTTTATGTTAGGAGCCTCTAAATAACCATCATTTCAACAGTGCCCCAATTAGCAGGCCATTCACAACGGATTGGAAATTGACTTGCATCGGGCCTCTCCATTAGTGCCTGGGAGAAGCTTCCAGCCTTAATTATCCACCCAGTTCCCGAGACTGGCGGCTTGAGGAGCTTGTGTGGTGCTGCAGGTGGCTGTGTGAGGGGTGGGGCAGTGGTGCCATCTCTACAGGGACAGCTGTCAGTAGCAAGAGTGAGGGTGCTCTCTGTCTTTACTGTGTTTTGGGATCCTGGGCTGGACTTGAGTGGAGACACTGATGGGGGAGATGGGGATACCCATGGAGAGTGGCTGGAAACTGTCTTCTATTTAACTTCTTTCCTGTGCACAGGAGGGGTTGGCATTTCCTGTCCATGTCCTAAGTCAATGTTCCCCTAGCTCTGCTGGGCAGAGATTCTTATCCTCATTTAACAAAAAATGGAGGCTCAGAAAGGACCCACGGGCTCTGCCAGCATTATGCGACAGCCTCACAATCACAGTCCTGCCAGTGTGACCTGAGATGCCAGCGTCCTGCTGGTCCAGGCTTCTCCAGACACAGGTAGGCCTGTCATAGGACAGATGGGATCTCTGGAACTCTCACCCATGTGACTGGAGGAGCCCAAACCGGAACTTTGGTTAGTGAGGTTTTAGGGCTGCTTCTACTGTTCTGGTGAGCCCAGGCCCAGCCAAGAAGTTGGTGTCCCTGGCTACCAGCAGGACTGGGGCAAAGTGACCAGTCAGGCAATTGTTCCCTGAGTGTGTTTCTGCTGCCTGGCTCCTGTGTCATTGTCACACTGCATCCCTCTTTCATGCTGTTTTCCTTCATCTCAGCTGGTTTAAATCCTTTCTCTGAGGCCCTGAGGTCACCTTTCTCTGGGTCCCAAGGAGCTTCATCTCTCCTTCCTCACAGGCGGAATCATGAGGTGTGTTTTCTCGTTGGATGCACACTTGTCAGGATTGGGGCTTGTGGTCATCATGCCCTTTGCTCCCCCAGTGCTCAGTACAGGGGTTTGCACATAGTAGGGGTGCTGAGTATATGTATGAAACACACTGGAGGGAAGGAACCAGCCTGCAGTGACAATGGGATGCCTGCCTAGTTGGGGAGACTGAAGCCCAGAGAGGTTCAGTGACTTCAGAACCAGCATCTATGGAATGGGCACAGAGTTTGCCATCAGAAGTCAGATGATGACCTGGAAGGGAGTTGGATGGGGTGGGCAGCGGAGAGCCGGGAGTGAGTGATGGCAGCCAGGAGCACGCTCGTGGGCGTCCTTGGCTGGGTGTCTGGACAGCTTTCCATCCTTGTGATGTCCAGTGTATTTTGTATGATTACTTATTAGAGTTAGAAACTCGGTATATTGACATTGAAGAAAGTATGTACAAGAGAATAAAGAGAAATCCATTCAGTATCACAGCACCTTGTTCTTTTCTTGCCTTTTGGTGTTTTCTCTTGCCTTTTCCATGAGCAAGCTTTGTATTTAGTTACAGTTCTGGGGTGTATATAATTTTGTGCCCTGCTGTTGTCACTGAGCTGCCTCTCAGAAGTGCTTTTTAGACTGGCTGGCATCTCAGTTCAGCCCTGTCTCTCATTGGTTGTGTGGCCTCACAACTTGTTATCTGGAAAATGGACATGACACATACATAAAGTACTCAACACACACACACACACACACACACACACACACACGTAATCAATAGTATGTGGCACAGGGAAAATTCTCAGAAAATAGTCCCTCCTCCTACATAGCTTCACAATGTACCCATTATTGGAAGACTATTTTCCTTTTCTGAAAGAATGATCTGTTCATGACTTGAAATTTTGGCAAAATATGGAAAAGAAGGAAAATCAGTTCAGGCCTCTTCTAAAAATGCACTTTTAGCATTTTGCAATATTTCCCTCTGGTCTTTCATGCGTATTGAGTTTTATTTAATTGATGTACTAAAAGACATACAATTTTATATATTATTTTCACATAACTTTTTTATGACAAGCATTTTCCCATGTTATTGTAGTATCTTCATAAATAATTTTAAAGGCTATGTATGCTTTCAACAAATGGAGCTTTTCTCATAACCACTCACCTATCTGCACCTTTCAGAGTGTGAACAATATTTGAAGAGCGTGGGTAAGTATCCTGTGGAGGTTTTGGGATCTAGAGCCATTCCCATAATTTGGATAGGTGCCTAAAGTGGAATTATTGACCAGAGGGCATAAAAATGTCCAGGATTACTGCATTCGTGCACCAGTCTTTGCTGACTGCCCATGTGCTGGACACAGTATGTGTCCAAGAAAGGATGGCGAGCAGAGAAGGCATAGCCCATGGTCTCCTAGAGTTTGTGGTCCTAGGAGAGATGGAGAGTTGCACAAGCAGTGCATCAGGCCCTGATAGGGGAAGTGTGGGGTACAAGGGGAGCTTGAGACAGGGGGTCCTTAGCCAATCTGGGGATACAGAGTCTGAGCCTTGAGTGAATATGAAAGTTCAAGAGGGAGGGGCGCCTGGGTGGCTCCATCAGTTAAGTGTCCAACTTTGGCTCAGGTCATGATCTCATGGTTTGTGGGTTCGAGCCCAACGACAGCTGACAGCTAGCTCAGAGCCTGGAGCCTGTCTTCAGATTCTGTGTCTCCCTCTCTCTCTGACCCTGCCCTGCTCACGAAGTCTCTCTCTCTCTCTCAAAAATAAATTAAAACATTAAAAACTTAAAAAAAAAGTTCAAGAGGGATCAGAAAATGTGGTGGGTTCCAGGGGCCAAAAGGGGGGTGGCTGGCCTGGGCATAGTGGGCAAGGGCATGTGAAGAGCCTGAAGCTACAGGCATCAGGGAGCCTGCAAGACTCTGTCCCCATAGCTAAGGCTTTGAATCTGTCCCCAGAGCCCTTGGGATCCACTGAAGGGCTTAAACAGGAGCATGGTCCAATTGGATTTCTGTTTAGGAGACAACTGCCATGTGAAGCTTGGATGGGAGTTGCTCAGAGCATATGAGTGGCTGCGTGACTCCCAAGAGATGTCAGAGAATCTCATTTCACCACCCCTGCCCCTGCATTGTGTGTGGGGGTTGAGGGTCCAGCAGGGAGTACTGCGGGCATTTGAGTCATCGTCCTGCTGATGCTCATGAATGACAGCCGGCCTTGGGGTTCGAAGGTGTGGAGGGCCTTCCGCTTCCCTCACCTTCCCAGGCTCCCCCTGCCTTCTCTTCGGGGCTGTTTCCTTCGCTCCTGGTCTCCTCTCAGCCTTGTCTGAGATGTTTATATAAACCCAAAGGCTCTCAACCGAAAGAACTGCATTGTCAAAGTTGCTCAAAAGTCTTCCGTCTGCAGCAGATGGCCTGCTGACATTCACAGGCTGTGTTTTGAAGCTGCATCTGCTTTCCCATATCCCTCTGTCACATAAGCATTATTAATAAATGTTTGCTTCAAAACTGGTGCAGTGGGTTGCAGTGTTGAGTGGTGCATCTTTCTATTAATTGGTCTGATGTCCCCAAAAGACAAGTACGTGGCTAAAAGAGGCAACCCTTGCGGTTACTAGGTGACTGCAAAAGGTGGGCCGTGAGGGCCGCAGCCCGAGAACTGAGCGGCGGCTCCCTCTCTCCATCTCCTCCTTCACCTAGCATCTTCCTTTGTTATTATCTGCTGGCCTTTGAAAAATCCTGGGCTTCTGGAACTGACTGCTTCATCTGGGCTTTGACCCAGTATTTTATGATATAAATTAAATGGACTTGGCCAGAAGACCTAGGGTTTCTGTCTTTTTTTTTTTTTCCCTCCAACCTGAGTCCTCTGCGGTAAGTGTGACTCCCTGACTGTATGTTGTAATCCATTCCCTTTAGCCTCAATCAGTTCAGTCCAGCCAACAATCATAGAGCACCCAGTATATTCACGGCTGGTGTCGTGGCCTTGGAGACACACAGATCAACAAAATGAGTTCTTGCCTCTTAAAGGGCTCACATTCCAGGTGGAAACAGGATGGCTAATTTAACAGCTCTGATGGGAGTCTCAAGCAGATGTGGGTTGGATTCTTATCCTACCATACCTCACTGAGTACCTACAGCAAATGATTTTGCCTCTCCTGGCCTCCATTTCCTCATCTGCTGAAGGAGGGTAAGAACGTCTAGGTGGAAGGATCCCTGAAAGCATCAGTGGGACTCTGCATGTGAGAGCTGCTGGTTGGGCCCAGGTGGCTCTGTCTCTGGAGGCAGGCAGCATTTCTTGGGGCCCTGGACATGAGCTGCCAGGCATGGGCCATGTGGATCGAAGCCAGTGCGGCACTGTCCCCATGCTGACCCCTCCCTCTCTCTTCCCTCTCTTTCCAGCCTGTGACCTCATGACCCAGGGGATTTTGGCCTTGGTCACGTCCACTGGCTGCGCGTCGGCCAACGCCCTGCAGTCACTCACAGATGCGATGCACATCCCACATCTGTTTGTCCAGCGCAACCCAGGGGGGTCTCCGCGCACTGCCTGCCACTTGAACCCCAGCCCTGACGGTGAGGCCTACACGCTGGCCTCCAGACCGCCTGTGCGCCTCAATGACGTCATGCTCAGGCTGGTGACCGAGCTGCGCTGGCAGAAGTTTGTCATGTTCTACGACAGCGAGTACGGTGAGTTGGGGGCAGGGGTTACTCTGTGGCCCCTGGGAGGCACGTTGGGCATTGGGAGACCCATGAGCCAGGCCATTGGCTTGTGGCCGAGTGCTTCAAAGTGGGCTGGGTGTACATGGCAGTTGGTGGTCTGAGTGGTATGGGTCTCAGGGTGCAGGGACCTAACCTTGAGCTTTGCCAGTGGGGGAGAGCTGCAAAAACAGATCTGTAGACAGGCATGAATGTTGCCTAGCAACGACACCTTATCGTGACAGCTGAAGTTTGAATCATCTTAGAGTTTTCAATAAAATATTAATAAACTGCTGGCAGGGATCTGAAGGCTGAATGTAGGTAGAGGCGGAGGCCGGCCAGCACGTTCCCCCCAGAAGACTCCTCTTCAATGACTGTCCCTCACACTGGCCACCCGGCCCTCCCAGCTCCTTGCCTCCCCTCCGCCCTGTTTTGCCCTGAGTTTCAGAGTCATAGGCTGGGGCATAGGTCAAGAGAGGGGCACCCTAAGGGTCATGGGGCCAGGTGAGGTCATGTGGGTATCACTGAATGCAGCTTTTTTGAAGACCTCCCATATGAAAAAAAAATCATACTTCATTTGTTAAAAATGTACAAAAATGGGTTTTGGAGAAATTGTTTTAGGTTTTCTTATGGCTGCTCTGTAAGTACAGGCCAGTCCTAGTCCCAAGATGAAATGGTTTCTACATTATGTGTTTTTTTAAAAACGACTTTTAATTTTGAGATTCATATGCAAGTATGAGGACTAATTCAGAGAGATCCCATGCACCTTTCACCCGTGTTCCCCATGGGCAACACGTTACATGACTCATATCAGGTCACAAGCAGGATTTGACGCTGATGCAATCCATTGACCTCTTTCATTTTTCTCCAGGTTATAGGCACTTGGGTGTGTGTATTCACGTCTATGCAACTTTATCACCGCTAGGTGACCACTGGGGTCAGGACATAGAGTAGCTCCCTCACAGGGGTCCCTGTGCCATCCTTTTATAGCCACTGCCACTCACATTACATGTCTTTAAAGGATGTGGGGACTGCTAAGAGTCAGCAGCCCCAGGGCCAGGCTGGAGTGAATGGGCCCTCGAAAGTCCTGATTTGTCTCTTGGTGAAATAATTCCTTTGCCAAGAATGTAACTAAGAAGAGAAACCAGCATATGTTTGCATTTGCCTAAATACTCTGCTTCTCTAAGACTGGTATGTTGTCCTCAGCTCTTGAGCAAATATGCTGTTTAGAGTCTTTTAGGAGGAATTGGAAGAGCAAACAGTTACTGTGCTGAAGTGAAATGAGGTGGTGATGGAGTCAAGGGTGACTAGAGGCTCCAGGCGCTTGAAGTAGACTCTGTCTGAGGCCTGACCTCTCCCTCCCACCTGCATTCAATCTCTGGCCCTGGGTGGTGGTGGTGGGGCATTGGAAGTCATGCATAGCTCTAAGGAGCCCATAGGGTGTCTCTCAGAGACTCAACCTTCCCTGAAAACTCTTCATACTGATATTTTAATTCAGGCATCCAATTTGCTCTAAGGTCAGGCTGTGGGGAGGTATGGATACCACCAGGGCTGGAGCGTGCTGTGGGGCAGGGTGCAAGCCCCTTAACTTTTTTCCAACATCTTTGTTCCGCTTGTGCGGTGGCCTGTAGATACTCATCAAGCCTTGGTTTTCCCCAAGGCCTGGGAGGTGGGAACTTCCAAGGAAAGGGGCCCTGATCCCTACCTGCTGAAGGCTCCTCTCTTTCTTATGGAGCTGGCTCCTTGGTTACATGCTCTCGCAGGTGCACATCTCCCTCTCTCGGCCTGCTCTTAGCTTGTCCTGCCACACTCATGAGGGCTGATTGTTGATGGACACTGACTGTCACACCAGGCTGTCAGCTCTAGGAGAGCGGACTGGGCGCTACTCACTACTGTGTCCCTGCTGCTTAGCACCATGCCTGGCACAGAGTCGGCCCCAAGAAATTATCACTGTGTGAATGAACCAACTCATTTATGAGGACATGGGGATTGCAAGCAATTTTCACAAAAGACAGAGGAAAAATGGGAAGAAAGACAAGGCACCAGGTAGTCTGACCTCTGAGGTAGGGGAAGTGAGCTAGGATGTTTCATTCTGCAGACACACTGCCCTGCCCCTCTCCTCTCCCCTCCTACCCAAAACCTCCAATCAAGCCAAAAGGTGTGCCCCTTGTTCTGACGTGGATACTTATGCTACCTTTGGTGGGGTTTGAAGTTCATTTTCAACCAGACTGGCCTTTATCAGTGATTCCATAAAGACACAGGGTAAACCAATAACTTTCCTCTAATAGACCAGGCAACCGATTGAGCCTTGAATGCTGTACTGGGAAGGATTCTGAGGCTGTATGTGGGCTCAGCCATAAAAAATGCCATGATTGCTCCATGAGGTTTGCATGGTGCAAGGAAGGGACTGGTGGCAACCTGCTGCGTTTGCTGATTCTGATTTGGATGGTGGGGGAGAACACAACATCTCAGCTCCTCCATACATTTGGTTGTTGCTGTCCTGGGTGCTGATCGGTTGGCTTTAGGTTTTCTGGAGGCTGAAGCTCTTTCACTGGATTCAGTGCAACACCTCCTGCCTTTGTGGGCCCTGGACATCAGTCTGCTGATTTGACAGCCTCTGAGGCCAAGTTTCTGCCCTAAAATATTCCCTGTAAACTGTAACCACTCTGACTCCCACTGCTTGTCCTGGCTGTGCTGCTCATGCACAGCCTAGTCTCTGGCCTGTTTTCCAGCCCATGTGCAACTTGATGTGGTATCTCCAGCCCATGAGTGTGGGTTGTGAGTGTTTTCTCAGCATGGCTGGCATTGGCCTGTCGGAGAGCAGTGGGTGGACTTACACTGCCGATATGCCCAAGACAAATGGTGCCTCCAGAGCTCGTCAGGGCCCCTCCTCCACCCCACCACTGCAGCACTAGCTGCAGATGAGCCCAATTAAAAAGCAAATTGAGTGTAAAGACTGTTTTATTCCTTCAAAAGTCAAACAGAAGTGGTTTGGGGATATGGCAACTTTTTTTCTGATGCTGATCTGCAAATATCTTTACATATATTAAATATATGTTACATATATATTTATGCCACTCAATAACTCTCAGAGGTGAGATTATTGTTGTGTTTTACAGATAAAGAACATGAGGCCCAGAGAGGTCCTTTTTGACCTATGCCCATGCACTTAGCCAAGGCACCATCCTATTTCTGTAATCTGAGGTGTGCTAGGCTCCAACTTCCTTTTCCTGTCTGTAGCCAGGCAAGTTGATGCCAAGAAGGAGGGAAGAGTGATTTGGAATGGACTTAGTGTTCCTAGGCTAGTGCTCAGGACTTTAGTGAATGTCACAGAGAAGCTCCCCCTGTTGCCTGAGGAGGCTTGTTTCTTCCTCCTTTGCCCTCTGGTCTCCTATTAAGCCCAGGAATAACCTGCTCTTGGTAGAACCTGGGGCCTTGGCATTTGAGTCAGGAGATGAGGGTCGAAGAAGCAAAATCACTGGGCCCTGAGACAGAACTTGGCAGAGGGACGAGAGAGGAGTGTGCATGTATATAGTTTACAAAATGTAAGATGTGCCATTTGGTAAAATTCCATCGAAAATACTTGTATGCTTGTTGTGACAGCGAAAGGAAAAATAGAAGAGAAGCTGACATTTGGGAGAGAAAATCTGTAACATTAAAATACCAAAAGTTTGGATCGAACAGAACAGAGAACTTTCTGATGTGCCACTTCAAATTCTGGGATATTCATTTGTGCGTGTGGGGAGGTAGGTGCTAGAAGCTGTAGCCACATTTTCTCCACCAGGAATGCATTTGGATTAGGGTGGTAGTTATGATGGAATCTTAGAAATCACTGACTCATTCATTCAACAGATATTCACCAAGTCCCTACCCATGGACAATGACTTTGCTAGGAACATGTCACAGATGAAGAAACAGAGGAAGTTGGCTAAAGCCACATGGGGTTGGGTTGTGAAGTCGGGACACCAGAGCTCTTTTCTCTGGGTGCCGCAGTTTACTCTTGGTCCCCAGGCCAGCCTGCAGGCTGGGGATGGGTCAGGATCTGCATGACTGCCCACTATCTGTTTGTGCCAGTATGTATTTATGTGTGCATGAATGTATGTATTTTTTTGGTATGAATGTATTTTTAAAGCCTATTTATTTTGAGAGAGTGAGAGAGTGAGGGCACAAACATGAGCAGGGGAGGGGCAGAGAAAGACAGAGGAAAGAGAAACCTCAAGCAGGTTCTGTGCTGTCAGCGCAGAGCCCAACACAGAGCTTGATCTCACAGACTATGAGATCATGAACTGAACCGAAATCAAGAGTCAGATGCTCAATTGACTAAGCCACTCAGGGGCCCCTTGTGCTAGTTTTTTAAATTATAAAAAAAATCAAAAGCCACACATGGTAACAATGTATATGCCAAGTTAAAAGAATGATAATAAAAAACTCCCATGAATCCATACCAGTTAAAAAAATGTAAAGGAGCCATGTGCGTCCCTTTCCTCTCAAGTCCTGCCTTACTGAGGGGACACAACCACCGCCCTGATCATGTGCTAGCCAGTTCCCTTTTTTTCTTGATGGTTGATCATACAGGTATGGATCCTGAAATACATATTGCTTAGGTTTGGTCTGTTTATGAACTTTAAATAAATGGAATAACATTTCTATATACTTTTGTGACTGCCTTTTGCACTCAAAATTAGGTTCTTAAGAGCCATTCATCTGATTCATATGTATTCAATCATTTTCTATGGTTGCATAATATCATCTGATTTATTATCCATTTTATTGTTATGGGCATTCGAGTTATTTCCAGGTTTTTGCTATTACATATAATGCTAATTAAAACATTCTTGTACTTTTGATATTTGAGCAAGAGTTTTTTTTCTTATTTGCATTTTAATTTATCTTTTAAAATTTTAAATATTCTCAACATTTTTTTAAGTTTTTATTTTAATCACCCACTGCTTATCACAAGTGCACTCCTTAATCCTCATCACCTATTTAACCCATCCCCCTGCCCACCTCCCTTCTGGTAACCATCAGTTTGTTCTCTATAGTTGAGTCTGTTTCTTGGTTTGTCTCTCTCTGTCTTTTTCCCCCATTTGCTCATTTATTTTGTTTCTCAAATTCCACAGATGAGTGAGATCATATAGTATTTGTCTTTCTCTGACTGATTTGTTCCACTTAACATAGTACTCTGTGGTTCCTTCTCAGTTATTGCAAATGGCAAGATTTCATTCTTTTTATGGCTGAGTAGTATTCCACTGTATAATATACCAGATTTTCTTTATCCATTCATCAGTCAGTGGACATTTGGTCTGATTCCATGTCTTGGCTATTGTTGATAATGCTGCCTTAACATTGGGGTGCATGTATCCCTCTGAATTAGTGCTTTTGCATTCTTTGGGTAAATAGTAGTGTGATTGCAGCATCATAGTGCCATTCCATTTTTAACTTTTTGAGGAACCTCCGTACTGTTTTCCAGAGTGGCTGCACTAGTTTACATGTGCAAGAATTTTTTGAAGGTCTATCCTGAGGAGCAGAATTGCTAGTATTTGGTCCAGGCATGTTCCACTTTATTAGGTTATTCCAAATTGTTTTACAAAGTATCTCTACCTGTTTACACTGCTGTCTGCAATGTTCCAGAATTCTCAAAGCTCCCCAATCTCACCGACACCTGGTATTCTTTGTACTTTTAAGACTTTCATGTGAAATGGTATCTTACTATGATTTAAATATATATTGTCCTGATAACATGAAATTGAGCATTTTTTCCTATCTTTATGGGCTATTTTTGTTTTCTATGGAATGCCTATTTACCCTTTAAAGTTTCTGAACATTTCAAAAAATTGAGCCTTTTCTTTTTTAAATTTGAGAGATAACTTCTTTCAGTTAGTTGTCTTTTTTAAAAAAAAATAATAGTTTATTGTCAAATAGGTTTCCAGTTAGTTGTCTTAATGCTTGGAAGTTCTGTGTTGTATTGTTGTTAGATTTATTCATCTTTTGTGTGGTTAGCTCTTTTCCATTCCATTTAAGGCATCCTTCCCCACATAGTCTGCTTGCAAAACTTCACTCTCTGCACTGTGGGCAGATGTAGCCCTCCTGGCTGGATATCCACAGCTAGGTCCCTCATATGACATACATGGCTCCTGATGCTAGACTGGCTCTTTCCCTGAAGCTGTGGCCTGACATTCCTCCCATGACTCTGCCATGGCCCCAGGGTCAGTCTGGTTCTTGGTGGTGATTGTACAACCTGTGGCAAGGTGGTCAGGAAGAGCTTCCTGGAGGAGGTGACATGTAAGTGAGGACCTAAGGACTATCAGGAGTTAGGTAAACAAAGGACATGGGGGTGAGGGGGAGGAGAGTAGGAAGAGTGTCCCAGGCAGAGAGAAGAGCATGCTAGAAGGCCTGGAGGCAGTGAAAAAGACACAGGTCATATGACTGGATTGTGGTTAGTGGCCAGGGGTGAGGCTGGGCTATGATCCAGGCAGGTCTTAGAGGCTCACAGTGAGCCTAGGACCCCCAGAAATCCCTGGAGCTGTACCTTGCTACCTTGGGTGGTACCCTCAGGCCCTATTTTACATGTCCATTCAGAGGCCTGAGGGCAGATAGAGGACCTGGGGGTCTTCATCTCCAGATGGCCCCCATCCTTCAGCTCCCGTGTCCAGACTCACGGGCTGCTCATGAAAGAGAAGGAAGTAATGCACAGAGAGGAGCTGTGATTGGACTGAGGACAAGCCCCAGGCCTGGAGTCCAAGCATCAGGCAGGGCCTGAACGCCGCAGCTGACTCAGGCGTCAGTAGCAGCCCATGTCTCTCCAGCCCTCGCTCCACGCTGAGCGTGATGCAGGCACTTTCGGGGTGCCAGCTCCCATCACTCATGGCTGCTCTCCCAGGTGGGTTTGTACTGTTCCTGTTTTACAGGTGGGGAAACTGAGGCTCATGGAAGTAAAGAGGCTTGGTCTAGGTCATACAGCTGAGGATGTCTGATTTCCAAAGGTGTACTCGCTGCCTCTGGGTCCCCAGGGCAAACTGCGGGTGGACTCTCTTCTTCATACACAAAGATTCATTGTAGCATTGTTGGTAACAGCAGAAATTGCCCACGACCTAAATGCCCATCTTCAGCAAATTGGTTAACCTATTAGTATATATATGCATGTAATTGAATACTACTTTTTAAATGTACTATGAGGCAATAGTTCGAACATGTGGCACTGTTAGCTGACAATAGCAAAGTGAGACCAGGGGTGTGGAGGGTTGCTTGGTGTAAAAGCAAGCTTGTGTGTACGTATTTGAGTACACACACCATCACTGTTGAGGAAATGCTGTCTTAGGGAGAGAAACACAGTGACTTGGGACAGGCACGGGAGATCTATTTTTCAGAATTAAAAAAATACCTTTGTGGGGCGCCTGGGTTGTTCAGTCAGTTGAGCATCCGACTTCAGCTCAGGTCATGATCTCACAGTTTGTGGATTTGAGTCTGTGTCAGGCTCTGTGCTGACAGCTCTGAGCCTGGTGCCTTCTTCAGATTCTATGTCTCCTTTTCTCTCTGCCCCTCCCCCGTTCGTGCTCTGTCTCTCAAAAATAAATAAATGTAAAAAAAAAAGTTTTTTTGTACTAGGTACAAAAAATAAGTAAACAGAAGAGAAAGTGTGGGTTGCCACCCTTCCCTCCTTCTTACTGCCCACGGAGACATTCCCGAGCTTCGCTTTCCTCACCTCTGGAACGGGATGGCAATTCATAAGCTATGAGAGCAAGCACTCAGCCGAGTTCCTGGCACAAAGCAAGTGGTCTGTGTGACAATAGCGAACTGTGGGTGGGACCTAGCAGTGGAGGTACTTAGCGCTCTTCCCTCGGGTGTGGGGATAGGGCCTCTACAAAGTGTTGCCGCGAGAGGTCCAGCTGTTTGCCCCTCCACTCTGGCTCAGGATACCTTGAGTGGAGTGGTTAGGGGCATGGACTCGAGGACAATCTGCCGGGGTGGACTCCTGGCTCTGCCTTTATAGCTGTGTGACCCTGGGCATTTCCCTCAAGTCATGCCATGGTCTCTTTGTTTGCAAAATGGGGACAAAATAACGATCCCTGCTTGTAGGGTCAAGGTGTGGGTTAAATTAGTTAATACATGCAAAGGGATCAACCCAGTGCCGGGCACATGCTTAAGCGCTTGGTCAGACTCATTCACTCAGGAGCTGTGGCCAGCGCTGGGCCCCATTGCTGCTTATTCTCACTTGGCCTCTGAGCTGGCGAATCTCGGCTGTGGCTTGTTCTGAGGCCTGGACCACATCCTTGTTGTGTTCTTGGAACATGGGGAGACAGAGAGAGTTTGGGGGTCAGGTGTCTCGCCTGCAGGGCACACTCACCATGTGATCATGGGTGGCTCTGGTGAGCAGCCACACATCCTCAGTCGGACAGTCTGACTGGTTCTCATAGCAACATCCGTCAGCCTTTGGAGCTTACCCCTGAGTCTGCCTGAAGTGCAACTCCCCAGAAGAAATTTATTTATTTATTTTGAGAGAGAGTGGTGGGGGAGAGGGAGAGAGAGAGGGAGAGAAAATCCCAAGCAGGCTTTGCACTTTCAGTGCACAGCCCAGTGTGGGGCTTGATCTGACGACCTATGAGATCATGACCTGAGCCAAAATCAAGAGTCCAATGCTTAACCAATTGAGCCACCCAGATGCCCCAGACCAAATTGCTGTTTTAATGCTCTGCACCAACAGAGTCTTCTTTCTGGCCCCTCGCAAAGCAGGCCAGGCGACCGAGGATCTCATTAATAACACACATTGTATCATTATGGCATTGGTTTAAATTGAAGTAATAAATGCCTTTTCTAGACAAAATGTGTAAGTGAGTTTAATTGCTAGGAAACCTACCAAGAAGTTCGACAATAACTTTACCAGGACGAGTGTTTTGGGTTTTGTTCTTCCGTCTAATTACAAAGCAACTGTACTTCAGGGCATGTTAATTGTAGCATTCCCTAGAAGATTAAAGTTCATTAACTCTGAAGTTCCCTCACCCCTCTGCTAGATTCCAGAGTGCGTCTGGAGATCGGAGGAGAGGCCTGATACAGGCCTGGGTCACGAAGGGAAAGATGAGCCTGCACTGGCCCCCCCCCCCCCGCCCCTGCGCACCCCTCCCCCCCTACATACCCCCTTGTACAGCCGGAGCCCATAGTAGTCACCACAGTTAGAGCTTGGCCAGACCTTCTGTGCTTTCCTCTTCCACACCATGCCAAAAAGTCCCCTGGGAAGACAGGCGTGACCCCATTGCCACCCCTCTCCTGCTGGTCCTTATTGCTCTGTTCCCATTGATCCCAGCACACAAGAGGGAATAGGTTTTGTGGCTAAACACCAGGAGTACAGGAAGAGCACCATGTGATGTGGCCCCAACATCTGGGAAGACCGTTGGCTCAGATTGGATCCGTTCCCCTTCTCTGAGTGAAATGAAGTACTGTGTCCTCTTCAAGGTCTCAGTTGAACCATCCCTTACTCTTCTGTTAGGGAGAGTATGGCTGTTTCCTAATAGGACCCAGCGATGTCAGGAGAGTGCCTTTGTTTTTTGTAATGAACTATATTGAGGTATAACTGACATGCAATAAAATATACTCCTTAGGTGTGTGCTATTTGATGGGTTTGAAAAATGTATGCACCAGAGTAATTACCAGCCCAATGAAGGTGTAGAACATTGCCAGGTATAGCAACATCTGTTTTGAAGGGAGAAAATTGTAGGTCACCTGCCCCTGTCCCCTGTCACAAGTGTGGGGCAAAGGTTGGTTGACCAGGTTGGGTGGCCATACGCCCTGTGCCTGGGGCCCATGTGTGGCCTCCCTGTAGCTGCCTTTCTGTTCCTAAAGAGGGTTCTTAGGGACCTGGAGTGTCAGTGTGGCTGGCCAGAAGAGAGGGAGTGGGACAGGGAGGTGTGGATGCCCGGGGAGGGGCAGGGGGAGGTAGGGAAGCCCTCCGGTAGCCGTGGCTGACACTCGGGCTGAAGCCTTCTCCAGCCAGGATGAGAGCTCTGACCATCTGCTTGCTGGCCAGAGAAGGCTTCTCAGCCCTTGCGAAACAGTGGCTAGCACTTCTTTGGGAGGTGGCATTGGGGTGATTGTGAATTCAGGCTGTAGTGTCACAAAGAGTCCCTGCTGTGTTTATTGCATCCTGGAGGAGCCGCATACCCTTTGGAGCCTTTGTTTTCCTGGTCTGTAAGATGCATATCACAGCACTTCCCTCCCAGGGTGGTGGTGGTGCATGGCCATTAGCATGTGCTTGGCACATAGTAGTGGGTTGAGGACCCAACGTTTTCCTTTGCCTTTCACAAGGGGATCTCCATGAGGTCTGGGAAGTGGGCTTCTCTTGCCTGGTGCTCAGCGCTGACCTGGCTGGCTGGAGGCTACAGCAGGGCTCTGTGGTGGGACTGGCTTAGTTTGCATCCAGACAGGATCTCCGAAACAGCTCTCGGAACATCCTTCCCCGTGGGAGTCTCAGGAGCCAGGAAGGCACTGGGGGCACCCTAGGGTGTTTCCCTATGAAGTGCCCTGTGGGAACCTCAGCTGTTAACCCAAAGGTCCACTGTAGACACTGGACCCATTTTGTACTGGAGTTAACAGCCACTGCTCTGCCTTCATGCCCTGCCCACTGTCATGGCCACTTTCCCCCCAATCCCATCATTCCCCTTCGGTTCCTTGTTGCTGTGAACATACCAGGCACAGTCTGGCTGCAGAACCTTTGTGCTGGCTGTTTCCTTTGTTGGGACCCTCTTCCTACTGCCAAGTTAGATATGTGCAGGCTGCTTCCTCACTTTCAGGGCGTGGCTTCAATCCCATCTGCCTTCCCTCACTAACTCATTTGAAGATGGAACTTTTTCCTCTTGGTACCCCCTTTTCCCTTACTGCCATATTTGTTTTCATTAAATTCACTGCCATTTACTTATTTTTTGATGTGTGTCTTCCCGCAGCTTGAATGTGAGTTCTGTACAGGCAGAGATTTGGTCTGTTTTGTTGAATGATGCTGCATAGCCAGCATTTAGAACAGCACCAGGAACATAGTAGGTGCTTAGTAAACATTCGATGAATGGCTAAATGAAGCAATCTGTATTTTGGGGCATTTCCTTGCCCATTTATTCTTCTAGTAAGCATTTGTTTCTTTATTTGAGATTTTTTTACAAAAGAATTTTTAAGGTTTATTTTATTTTTGAGAGAGAGAGAGGGGCAGGGGAGAGAGATCAAGCGAGCAAGGGAGCAGGGGAGGAGAAGGGAGAGGGAGAGAAAGAATCCCAAGCAGGCTCTGCACTATCAGTCCAGAGCCAGATGTGGGGCTTGAACTCACACACCATGAAATCATAACCTAAGCCAAAGTCAAGAGTCAGACACTTAACTAATTGAGCCAGCCAGACGTCCCTATTGGAAATTGTTTTAATTGAAGTATAGTTGACTTAGAACATTACATTAGTTTCAGGGACACCATAGCAGGATTGGACAACCCTGTATGTTATGCTGTGCACACTACAAGTGTAGTGGCCATCTGTTACAGTACAACGCTATTACAAATCATATTCCTTGTGCTCTGGAATGAGTAAGTCATTCCATAACTGGAAGCCTGTATAAGATTTCTGGTTACAACAGTGATACATAATTTCTATGGAGTCCAAAGATGTACAAAGTCAAAGACTTTCCCTCCTCCAGTTCCAGCAGTGAACCAGCATGTTCCGCCCACTGAGTTCTGCCTACATTTTCCTTCTTGGCAAGTTTGCAGGGAGAGCCTGTGTGTCTGGGGGCCAGGGCCTTACAAGAGTTCAGACAGGCTCAGTTCACCTGAAATTTCTCTCCATAGTTTCCCAGGAGGAACAAATATTCATATCACAATGAAGGCTGCTGTGGCTGCCTTGGTTTCATGGGTGAGCCTGCTGGAGGACTTGGGTGTCATTCCTGCCACAGCCTTCTTCTGACTTATTTCTGGATGTGTTGACAAATCTGTTTCATCTTCAGTTTTCTTCCTTCGGTAATGGGGATAATAAAGATGACTACCTCAGGGGTTCTGGGGAAGCTGAAATGAAATGCTGGGTCTGAAGGATGGAGCTCCCTGTGACCCCAAACCACTTTTCACTTTTCCTGCTCCTCCTCAGTACCCAGGACAGCGCCGGCTGTGCTGGCCTCTGAGCCTGGTGCTGAACAAACCGCCCCGGGAGGTGGTGGAGTTTGAATTATAGCTGGAAGCAAAGAGGGCTTCTGGTGGATGAGGGGGCAAGGAAATCCCAGGTAGGGGAAACCTATGTATGGAATATCAGGATGTGAAATAGCATGGCATGTTCAAGAGGAGGGGGGGTTTGGGAAGCCAGCAGTTTACACCGCTGAGTGCCGGAAGTGAGGTGTCTGTGGGAAGGGTAGGTGGGGCCTGTGACATGTAGACTCAGGTGGCCTGGCCAGGGGCGACTCGTTGTGTCCGTGGTTGGCTTTCTCCTCTTCTGATGTGAGAGGTGTGCTGTGACACAGAGGGCTGCCTCCTGTGGAACTCTCCCGCCTGGCTGCAATGCTTTAGAACAGAAGCCTGACCTCCTTGGTTGCCTCACCATGGAATGTGAAAAAGCTGAAATTGCCCAGAATTGTATTGTGTGGCTGGTTCTTCATTGTAAGAAGGAGCCTGGGAGTTTTGATTTTGGTGGCAGCTGTCCACCTCATGTTTCCCACTGGAGGCTCTGGGAGTGGTGACAAGCCCACTCTGAACTGGAAACTAAGGGTCCTACCTGACATGCTGCTTTCCCTGTGAGTAGCAGTATGTCTCTTCTCTAGGCCTCCGTTTATCCAGTTCCTTGCTGGAAGCCAGCCTCCAAGTGTCCTAATGTCACGTCCATGAGGACTTGCCTCCCCCCCCTCCCCACCTCGCCACGTTAGCCTGGCATGCTGCCTTTTGATTTTTTGGTTGAATTGTTTGGGTTGCCTTGTCTTCCTGTTTGCTTATTTGTTTGTTTATTTCCTGTGCACATCCCAGAGAGGGTTTGCAGAGGCTTCTAATGAGGCTCACAGATGCTGAGGTTAAGAAAGTGGCAGTTAGAAAATCAAGATGAGGCCACCGTGGTTGTGCTGGCTGGGAGGGTGGCAGAGACCCCCACGATCACCTTCTCTTGGCAGCAAGGAAAGAAGGCTTGTAGGGCCTCCAAGTCTTCCAGAAGCAGGGCAGCTGGCTCCTCAGAGGGACAAAGCTTCTGTAGCATATCAAAGAATTCCCCCAGAGCAACCGGATCTGTGCCACAGAGACCGAGGACAGATGGGCAGTAGCTCTGGCTCACTTTAAATATTTTTTTTAAAACATAGTTTATTGTCAAATTGGTTTCCATACAACACCCAGTGCTCACCCCAACAAGTGCCCTCCTCCATGCCCATCACCCATTTTCCCTCTCCTGCACGCCCCACCAACCCTCAGTTTGTTCTCAGTATTTAAGGGTCTCTTACGGTTTGCCTCCCTCCCTCTCTGTAACTATTTTTTTCCCCTTCTCCTCCCCCCTGGTCGTCTGTTAAGTTTCTCCTGATCCACATAGTGAAAATAAATGGTATCTGTCTTTCTCTGCCTGACTTATTTCACTTAGCATGACACCCTCCAGTTCCATCCACATTGCTACAAATGGCCATGTAGTACTCCATTGTATATATAAACCACATCTTCTTGATCCATTCGTCAGTTGATGGCATTTAGGCTCTTTCCATGATTTGCCTCTTGTTGAAAGTGCTGCTATCAACATGGGGGTATATTAAATACTTTTTTTAGTTTTATTTATTTTGAGAGAGAGAGAGAGACAGACAGAGAGAGTAAGTGGGGGAGGGGCAGAGAGAAGGGGAGAGAGAGAGAGAGTGTGTGTCCCAAGCAAACTCCACACTGTCTGCATGAAGCCCAATGCAGGGCTTGAACTCACAAATCATGAGATCATGACCAGAACTGAAACCATGAGTTGGATGCTTAACTGACTGAGCCCCCTGGGCACCCCTGGCCTGCTTTAAAGCACATTTAGAGGTGGGCTTTGTTTGGCTGTTTCTCATTTGAGAGCAGTTCGCTGACTGTGGAGTATAGCCCTCTTGTGCCCTGGTGGGTCCCTAGCAGGTCCCATTTTTGCAGGATGGGGAGGGCCCCAGAGGACAGGGGTCAGACTGCCCTCCAGGAGCTTCGTGCAGGCTGGCCTTGAAAGAGGTCATGGAGCCTGTAGAGGCCTATTCTGGCATTCCTGGTTGTCCAGGGTGAGGCCTCCTGTATCCAGTCAGCCTGGCACCATTGGACAGATGCCCATTGAACTCTGGATGTTGTGTGAGGCCCTGGAGAGCTGGAGGTGAGCAAGATAGTTGTGACCATTGCCCCCTTGGCCCCAAGGGTAATTTGCATGAGTGGAGAAAAGGCTTGTGATGGAGGCTGAGCTATATAAGGGCCATTTGAGCTGGAGGGGGCAAGCTCTGCCTGTCTGGCAGAGCCTGGAGAGGCCTTTTTTTTTTTTTTTAAATATTTATTGTCAAAGTGGCTTCCATACAACACCCAGTGCTCACCCCCCTCCTCAATGCCCATCACCCACTTTCTGGCAAGGCCTTTTGGAGTCGAGTTGAGTCCTGGTGGAGTGAGGAGGCCTGAGCAGGAGGAAGGGAGGAGGGCAGGAGTGGGGCCCTGGCTGAGAGAAAGCAGAGATGTTCTAGGCTGGCCTAGGCTTATGCCTGGCTGAGGTCTAGTCTCTGGGATCAGGGACTGTGACATGGAGTGCCCAACCAGGTGGTGGAGGGGCTGCGTATCCCAAGGGTAGTGAGGAAACATAGAAAGGTAGACCACTCTGCTTTCTTTTCTTTGAAATTATTTTTTATTCTGTAAGTAACACAGGAAATGAATCTGTTCTTGTTGAAAAAATGCAAACGACATAGGCATCAAGGAGAAAACTGTACGCCCTCCACACTCCCTCTTCTCCCTCTCCCACCTACCTGCTCTCCTCTCAAGAGATAAGCAGAGGGCTTTTCTGGGCATGTCACGTGTACATGCAGACATTCACATTCACGTACGTGGTTTTTTTCAAAAGCAGAAGCAGGACCATGCTTCATGTATTGTTTTGTGTTGAGCTTTCCATTTGGGGTACTTCGGAGATTTTCACTCTGTGCCGGCCCACTTGGCTCTCGCTTGCTCTCCTACCCTGCCGCACAGCATTCCGCAGGTTGGACTCTGGGCTTTATTGATCCAGTTCCTCATTTGGGTGATTTCTAGTTACTGTGCACCTGCAGACGGTGCTGTGTGGAATGTGCAGTTTCGTGCATGTGTCGGTGTATTTTCGTGGGATGGATTGCTAGAAAGCTGGGTTGCCAAGTTCCAGGGGACTCCGTGTTTTCCAGTTAGGAAGCTAGAAGGATAGTGGTGAGGTGCCAGGTACCAAAATAAGGCACACAAGAAGAGAATGTGTTTTGGAGAACAGACCTTGTCCTGGTCCCCGGCTTTTTGATGGCTTGGAGGAAGATAAATTCTTGGCTGCCTTGTTGCTGAGGAGAAATGTGATTAGGCAAGAAATTCAGGGACGAAAGTCCAAAATCAGAAAACTAGATGAAATGGAGCAGGAGCTTTCTGAGGTCAGCCTCAGCTCCTGCGAGAAATGATTTGGGAATCCTGGGAATCGAGTCAGCTGCAGTGCGGCGGGGGCGGGCAGTGGTGGGGGAGGATGGACCCTGTGGTGTGCTGTGCTCTGAAGGGGTCTCGCCATCTGGTGCTGATGAGTTCAGGCTGACATGAGTGCATAGAGGAGGGACCCCAAGCTTTCAGGAGGAGCAGCTGATGGGTCTGGGAGCAGGCTGATGTGAGTTGAGGAGTCCGGTCCTGGAGAGGGAGTACAGGAATTAGGAACTGTCCACCGATCAGAGCTGGTCCCCCAGGGGCACTGTGGCAGGAAGTGTCCCTGTTCCTATCCATCTCCAATGGGGGCAAGCATCTTTGGGTGATGAGTCATTATTAATCAAAGGCTTCCTCTCCTCCCAAGATCTCTGCATCATCTCTCAACACTGGGAACTTCCCACTTTGCTTTTTATTTTTTTTTGTCTCTCTCTTTTTTTTTATTGTGGTAAAACATGTACATTATAAATACCACTGGAGTCATTTTCCAGTGTGTAGCTCAGTGGCCTTTAGTATATTCCCAGCATCGAGCAGCCATCAACGCCGTCCATCCCCAAAGCTCTTCACCTTGTAAAACCGGAACTCTGTCCCCAGGGAACACTAATGTCCCCCAGCACTTGGCAGCCACCCCCTTCTGTCCCTTTGAATTTGACTGCTTTAGGTACTTCACATAGGTGGGATCACACAGCATTTATCCTCCTGTGATCAGCTTATTTTACAGCCCCATGTCTTCAAGGTTCCTTCATGTCGTAGTATGTGTGGGAATTTCCTTCCTTTTTAAGGCTAGATAATGTTCCATTGTGTGTATGGACCATATTTTGTTTGTCCATTCTTCTGTTAGTAGATGTTTGGTTTGTTTCCACCTTGCTTTCTGAGGGTATTGATAGAGGAATGTGGTCTCTTGGGAGCTGTGTGTGTGTGTGTGTGTGTGTGTGTGTGTGTGTGTGTGTCTGTGTCTGTGTATGGGGTGTGCATTTGCATGTTGTACATTTTGGAAGACATTCATTTATTCTTCACTCTGCCACCAAAAGTCACTTTCCTAAGTTCAGCGCTCTACAGTGGCACCCTACCCTGTCAAGAGTCAAGTTCAGATCCCTTCAGGTGGTCCTACAACCTTCAAGGTCTGTCCCTCGCCTCCTTTTTCCAGCCTCTTCTCATTATTCCCTCAAGACTCCTTATTTCCTGGCTACTACTAGGTGGGGTGCCATCAGGGAGACACAGCCCACTCTGTGTCCTTCAGAGGGGGGACTTTAACATGCCAAGCCTCTGCCACGTGTTGGCATTGGTGATGTGGAAGCATCCCAGCCTAACAACTGTAGGAAGGTACCAGGACACCCAGGGCTAAGAGACAATTGGAGAGATGGTCCTGAAGCCAGGAATGCCCAGTGGGAGCGGGCACCTCCCAGAAGGGCCTCCCCAAGGGACCTAGGAATGTGGAGGAGGTGCTGAGTGAATGCTTATTGGGTTAAATGTAACAGAAGTAAAAGGACCAGAGATCTGGAGACTCACGCGCGCGCACGCACACACACACACACACACACACACACACACACACACACATGCGAGCATGCGCACACATGCACGCATCTCAGATGCCTGTGGTAATTAGAGTCAGAGGCACAGATGACTGTATTCCACGGCCAGCTATGAATCTTGCTAACAGTCACTGAGGAAGATCAATATATTTATCTCCTTCCACATCGTCACAAGGTCTCCCTGGAGGGCACAGGGCAGCTCAAGGTGAAATTCTTCCCGTGAACCTCCGGTTATCTGGGCTTGTTCAGGAGGGGAGATCAATGTGAGGATGAGGTCCCAGGTGGACCTGCAGGACAGGGCTGGTGTGCCAGGGGCAGCTGAGTACCTGGGACAGGGATGCGGGAGAAGCTTTCCTCCCGAGGGGGCCACTTTGGAGCTGCGGTGACCAGAGGCCCTGGTCATAAAGCCAGGCTGTAAGCATGGGCACTGCCTCAGCCTCTCCTGGCATGGCGAAGCTTAGATCCTCACCTATGTGGGGACAGGGGCAGTGAGGGGAGGAGGCCTGCATGGTGCCCAGAACCCTGTGCATGGGCTTACAAGGACCACGGGGCTGCCTCTTCTCAGTGGCAGCACTTTGGCAGCAGAAATTGGCCATGTGTGAGTATTTACACCACGGGGATCAGCAGGTGCTACACACATAAGGGATTTTTATTTTGGGAAGTCAGTTAAGTACCACACTCTCCAGTATTTGTTGTCTGCTTGGAGGTGGGACGAGATGGTGCTGCAGAGGATTATTCAGGACATAGTTGAGGCTGATGGGAAGATGGGCAGCCTGGGGCTGGATCATGAGGAGACCCTCGCTTGACCCTGATGCTCAGGGAGGATTTGGGCAGATGGAGACAAGGAGGGGTCTCCCCAGGAGGAGACAGGCCTGAGTATAGACAAGAATCAAGTGTCTGAGTCTGGGGTTGTGGCAGATAAAGTCAGGTAAGTTTGCAAGTTTGCAGGTAAAAAGGAAGAGCCTGGAAGGTGACGTCAGTTGTAAGCTCTCTTGTCACCCAGAGCACCAAAGCGAGGGCTCTCAGTGGCTCCCAAAAGTAAATAGGTTTCTCCAGTAATGAGAATATGTAAAGGGCTAAATACTGACCTGTACAAACTAGAAGTCAAATTCCCTTTTGCCCACCCTCCCCTTTGCACACACCATCCTGCCCTGAGGGCACTGCTGACATTTTCTTGGGTGGGACCTTTCTGGGTGGGGCAGCCACAGCTTCCTCGTGAGTGTGTGTGTGTGTGTGTGTGTGTGTGTGTGTGTGTGTTGGGAGGACAGGGGCCACACACGCTCACTCTAACATTCACTTTGTCACGTGTGTTACTTTGAGCATGTATGTCACTCATCAATGCTCTTTGAGGATCTGTCCCCCTGGGCCTACAAAAGATGGGCAAGATAGGGCCACCCAGGCCCGCCATCACCAACCAATGGGGTGTTGGCAGATCTCTTCCTATTTCCCTACCACTAGCAGGACTGGGGCTGGTTCCTGTGGCTGTGCCATCTCTGCTTGTACGTCTTAGGTAGCTGCTGTAAAATAGAAGCTCTTAGAAATGGGTGGTGGGTGCTTCTTGAGTTAATTTTCCTGTGAAGCTGCCATATGGAAATGAATCAATAACAGCCAATTCCAGGTGCAAATCAGCTCAAGGCTCAGCTCAGCCCGAGCAGACGTGGTGCATCTTGCAGTATAAATACCTCCCCCGGAGCCAGGGCAGCCCCAGGAGTGGCCCCAGTGTCTCCGCACCTGTGAACGTCACCTGTTCTGCCTGTGGCTCCCTGGTCCTCTGGCTGCTCCCGGGGATCTCACATTTCCTGGTCTCGTTCAGTGCTGGGCCCCTTGGATATGTTCATTAAATCTCACGAAACCCTGGGAGGATAGTATAATTAGCAGCAGTGGATGGTGAGTTAGCACTCGGGCTCTGGTGCAGACTGTCTGAGGCCACCCTTTATAGCTAATGTGAACTTGGGTAAGGTACTCAATCTATGTCTCAGATTTTGCTGATGATAAAATTGAGCCTCAGGAAGATTAAGTAACTAGTCTGAGGTCATAGATCCAGACCATATTTTTCCTACTGCAATCCATACAGATCTGTGTTCTCTGAGGATTTTTTTAAATGTTTATTTATTTATTTTTGAGAAGGGGGGAGGGGCAGAGAGAGAATTCCAAGCAGGCTTTGCACTGTCAGTGCAGAGCCCAATGCAGGGTTCAAACCCACCAACCATGGTGCCCCTCTCTGAGGATTTTGAATTGAAGGTTTAAATGCTAAGGTGAGTTGAAAGGGGCCTAGGGATCCCTTTTCTTGGTTATTTTCTGGGATCCCCCCCAAACCCATAGGTGTCATAGAACACTGTTTCTGGTTTCCAGTTGTACCTTTAAAGTTAATCCCCAGAAACAGGTTGTTTCCCTTGGGAGTTGGTTTCCACACTCTCTGAATGAATAGATCAGGGCTGCTGGATTTTGTGGCTGCATCAATTTCTGTATCTGTGTCTGTGGAGTACTTATATGCTTGTAGGTGTCACCCAGGGAGGTGGTGGGGATGATTGCTTGTGATAGGAAGGTAAGAAGCACATACTGAACATTACTGTGCTAGTATTGGATTTAAATTTTGGTCTCAATGAATTGTCATAACAGCTTTAAATGGTAGGTACTTTTGGGGCACCTGGGTGGTGCAGTCGGTTGGGTGTACAACTTTGGCTAAGGTCATGATCTCATGGTGTGAGTTCAAGCCCCACCTTGGGCCCTTCCCTGACATTGCAGAGCCTACTTGGGATTCTCTCTCTCCCACTCTCTCTCTTCGCCTCTCCTCCACTTGTGCACACATTCTCTCTCAAAATAAATAAACTTACAAAAAGATAGGTACTTTTGCTCCTATTTCCAGATGAGAAAACTGAGGTTCAGGTATGTTATTTTAACTAGACTAAGGTTATGCAGCCAGAAAATTACAAAAACCGATGGCCATGTGGTTTCAAGTACTTTTGCCTCTTAGAAAGGCAGGAAGGTCTCAGATCAATGATCTCACCTTCCACTTGAGAAACTAGAACTAGAATGGCAAATGAAATTTGAATAAACAGAAGAAAAAAATAAAGATCAGAGTGGAAAGCAAAGAAATATAAAACAGAAAAACAATAGAGAAAATATATGAAACCAAATGCTGGTTCTTCATGAATTAAAATGAATAAACCTCTAGACAGACTGATCAGGAAAAAAGAGAAAATGCCAATTACCAACATCAGGAATGAGAGAAGTGACATTACTACAGATTCTACAGGCATTAAAAGAATAATAAGGGAATATTGTGAAACACTTTACACCAACAGATTTGACAAGCAAGCTGAAATGAACAAATGTCTTGAAAGACACAAACTACTAAAACACCTTCAAGAAGAAATGGGAAATTTGAATAGCCCTATATCTGATAAAGAAATTGAATGTGTAGTTAAAAAAACCTGTGAGATGGAAAACTCTAGATCAGGCTGGAGTCACTCTTGAATTCTGCCATATAGTTGAGGAATAGATATTATCAATTTTATATGGCCTTGCAGAAAATTGAAGAGAAGGGAATGCTTTCCAGCTCATGCTATGAGACTGATATTGCTCTGATACTAAAACTGACATTACCAAAAAGTAAACCAAGATCTTTTATAAACACAGACCCATAAAAAAACCTCAACAAAATATTATCAACAGCATCTAAAAGGGATAATGTATCATGACCAAGTGGGGCTTATTCAGCCCAGTGATGCAAGCTTGTGTTAGCACTCAAGTCAACTGATGTAATTCTGCCATGAGTATAGACTTAAAAAGAAAAACCATATGATTATGCTTCAGAAAAAAAGTATTTGACAAAATCCAACATCTGGTTCTATTAAAACCCTCAGCAAACTAGAGGTATATGGAAACTTCTCTATCTTATAAAGGGCAGTATGGACAACCCTTACCTAACCTCCTACTTAATGGTGCAGATAGTACTTTCTTCTTATGATCAGGAACAAAACAGAAAGGTTCATTCTCACTGCATCTATTCAATCTTGTACCTGAGGTTTTAGCCAATGTAATTAGGCCAAAAAAGAAAAGCACATCTAGATTATGAAGTAAAAATTAAAACTTTTTATTTACAGATGACATTATTATCGAGGTGCAAAATTCAATGTGATCTATAAAAAAGCTACTAGAATTAACAGGTGTAGCAACATTATAATGTAAAAAAAATCAATAAAAATCAATTATATCTATATGCTAGGAATTGATAACTGCAGTCAAAACAAAAACAATACTATTTAAACAATATTTATAATGGCATAAAAAATGTGAAATCCTTAGGGATTAATCTGACAAAAATCAGCAAGACTCATACCCTGGGAACTATATAACGTTACTGAAGGAAATGAAAAGACATATATCAATGGAGAGATTCACCATGTTCACAGATTGGAAGACTCATTACTATTGAAATATCAATTCTTCTAAATTACTCTATGGATTCAATGCAACCCAATAAAGATCCCAGTGTGCTTTTGTGTGGAGTAGAAATTGACAAACTGGTTTTAATATTCATGAGGAAATGCAAAGTACCTCAAATAGCCAAAACCACTTTGAAAAGGAAGAATAAATTTGCAGAACTAACTCCATGACTTCAGAACATTAAAAAGCTGCAGTAATGAAGACAGTGTGCTTTTGCTATAAACATAGACAGGTAGACCACTGGAACAGAAGAGAGAACCCCAAAACAGACTCCCGCATATATGGATAATTGATTTTCAACAGAGATACAAAGGTAATTCGGTAGAGGAAGTATATTTTTTCCAACAAATGGTGCTGGAACAAGCAAATATCTTTGTGCAAAGAAAGAAACTTCAATTCATACCTTGTACTATATATAAAAAATAAGTGAAGAATGGATCACAGATGTGAAAAGCCTGAAACTAAAAAGCCTCTATGAGAAAACACAATAGAAAATTGTCATGGCCTTAGGTTAGGCAAAGATTTCTTAGATAAAACACCAAAAGCACAATCCTTAAAAGGAAAAGAATTGATAGGCTGGATTTCATGAAAATTAAGGCCTCTTTAAGAATTAAGCTCTTTGAAGGGCACTGCCAAGAGAATAGAAAGACAAGCTGCAGCTTGGGAGAAAATATTTACAAATCACATATCTGATAAAGGATTCATATATGGAATGTAAAGAACTCTTAACATTCAGTGATAACAAACACCATAATGAAGGATGAGCAAAATATTTGAATAGACATTTTACAAACGAAGATATATGGATGGCGAATAGGCACATGGAAAGATGCTTCTTAGTGATTAGGGAAATGCAGATTAAAACTGCAACTAATGTAGCTCCCGGGTGGCTCAGTCAGTTAAATGTCTGACTCTTGATTTCCACTCAGGTCATCATCTCACGGACTCGTGGGTTCAAGCCCTGGGTCAGGTTCTGCTCTGACAGCTTGGAGCCTGCTTGGGATTCTCTCTCTCTCTCTCTCTCTCTCTCTCTCTCCCTCTCTCCCTCTCTCCCTCTCTCCCTCTCTCCCTCTCTCCCTCTCTCCCTCTCTCCCTCTCTCCCTCTCTCCCTCTCTCCCACCCACCCCCTCCCCTGCTCACATACGTGCACTTTCTCAAAAATAAATAAACTAAAAGAAAATTGCAACTAAAAGCTACCACATACCTATTAGAGTGGCTGAACTTAAAAAGGAGGAAAATACCAGGCATTAATGAGGTTCAGAGCAGCTATAATTCTTATGTGCTGCTTATGGGAATATAAAATGGAAACCACCCCTTTGGAGAAGGGGCCTTGACAGGTGGGGTTTTTTTTTTTTTTTTTTTTTGTGAGAGAGAGAGAATGCATGAGAGAGCGTGAGCACGTGTATGTGCAAAAATGTGCATGAGCTGGAGAGGGGTAGAGGGAGAGAGAGAGAATTTCAAGCAGGCTCCATGCTCAGCACAGAGTTTGACATGGGGCTCGATCCTTTAGCCCTGGGATCAAGATCTGAAATTAAGAGTTGGACACAACCAACTGAGCCACCCAGGTATTTCATGGTTCTTTAAATAGTTACCTATCATACATGCCACACACTTACCATATTAGTCATTCTATTTGTAGGAATGAAAGCCTATGTCCACACAAAAACTTCTTTTTAAAAAAATTTTTAAAAAATATTTTTGAGAGATGGAGAGAGAGAGAGAATGAATGAATGAATAAATGAGCAGGGGAAAGGGGGGAGACAGAATCTGAAGCGGGCTCCAAGTCCTGAGCTGTCAGTACAGAGCCTTATGTGGATCTCAAACTCACGAACTGTGGGTAGCATGACCTGAGTCAAAGTTGGACGCTTAACTGACTGAGCCACCCAGGCACCCCTGTCCACACAAAAACTTCTATAGCAGCTAAATTTGTAATAGGTCCCAATGGGAAACAACTGAACTGTCCATCAACAAGTGAATGGATAAACAAATTGTGGTGCATCTGTACAGTGGAATACTACTCAGCAATAAAATGGAGACAATTATTGGTAAAGGCAACATCATGGATGAATTTCAAAATAATTAGACTAAGTGAAAGAAGATAAAAAGAAGATATACTGAATGATTCCATTTATATTAAACTCTAGACTAAAACTAAAAACAGATCTGTGGTTGCTTGGGGACAGAATGTGTGTAGGAAGGACCAGAAAGGGGGCACACGGACACCTTGTGGGGGTCATGAATATGTTCACCATCCTGATTGTGGTGATACATATGTCAAAAGTATTTTACATGGTACACTGTGATATTCACAATTTATTGCATATAAATTATACTTCACTAAAGCTGTTGAACAAATTCCATTGTCTTTTCCAGATACCCTGCTGCCCATCACAGGGGTTGTGTTTCCATGTCAAGGAAACCATCATGCCTGAATTCATTCAAACAATTGCAGATGCCTTATGCTTTCCAAAGAGCTGTTAGTTTGATAATCCATCTGTATAACATCCACCACGTGAGTGTGTCATGCTGGCTTGCTGGACTTCTGTCACACATGGGAGAGAAAGGGTGGAACAGTCACGACTATTCTGGGGACCTGAGTGCAACGAACAATTTCAGCTAATAGTCCTTGAAATGCACTACAAAGGAAGCTAAGAGAATCACGATCTTCTAGGAGCTGACATCACAGTGTTTAATCTCAGGGTTATAATTTTCTTCCTTTCTCAACTGTCCACATTAGGGTTGATTAGTAAGTCCCTGGCCTGCTTGGAAGCCATCAGGTGGGGACAGATTAACATGTCGGTTATGGAACAGTGGTGGGGGAAGCTGATCAGATGTACTCAGTGTGGTAATTAGCATGCCCGAGACACCAGCCTGCACGCTGGAGCGGCCTTGGCCAGTCTCACTGTGGAGCAGTTTGTTCCTTTCCACAAAGAAATTCATTAGTGGAGATCAATGGTGAGCAGTGTGGAACCCCCACCACCTCCTTGCAGTCCCAAGGCCCAGAGGCAGAGGTACACGCCCTAGGCTCCAGGGTCGGTGGGCAGTGTCCCCAGGGCCAGGCTTCCAGCAGCGCCTGCAGACCCTGGAGCTCTGCATGCCCTACTGTCTCTCCCTAGACTTGCAATGGGAAGGGCTAGCGCTTGGCTCCAGGGCTGTCTGCTTCAGAGGAGATTGGTGTGGAATTGATGCCAGGGTCTAGTTCTGGTGCCAGGGAGTCTGAAGTTGTTGAGTCCAGCTCATAAGGAAGCTCACGCCTTTTCTGTGGTTAGTCTTGGCCGCTTTGCTGATTAATGGGAGCAAGGCCAGAGCAGCTTCTGAGTGCGAAGGCACTCAGAAAGTTTGAGATGTATTTATTACATCCCTTCTGTATGCCAGTTCTGTTTTAGGTATTGGGGATTCGGAGAATGACAGAGTCCAGGTTTCTGGTCTCATGGAGCTTATAGGCTAGCCTAGGAGAGAGAAAATCTATAAGTAAGGGAGCAAGAGATAATTAAAAATATGTGTACTTATGAATGCACAAAATACATATGACTTCCTGTCTTCAGGGGTTTTCTTCCTACGTTCACAGACTCCAGAAGCTCTGTGAAATTGTATGGAAAAGTGTGCCTGTGTATGTGTGTGCAAGTATGTGTGTGCGCATGCATTTTCTACTTTTTCTCTGGGAAAAGTCCATAGTTTTCACCAAATGCTTAAAGTGCCCCCATTCCAAGGAAGAAGCAGCTTGTGACTCTAGTTCGCCAGCTGGCCTCATATCCATGGGCACAGGTGTCTAGTCTGGGCCCACCATGACCATTTCCTCCTTGTCTCTGTAAGTCAGCTCACTTCCAGAGAGACCTGTGTTCCCTTCTCCTGGTGGGACTTCGAGCTGTTGCCACCGTCTCTGGGTTCACATCAGTGTATGTTTGGAAGCCGCTTCTCATCTGGCTTCCTGAGTGGTGGTGGCCAGGGCTCCACAGGCAGCTGGGTGGGGGACTGTTCAGCTCTGTCATGCCACAGCCTGGTTTCCCAGCTCTGTAGGGTGATAGCTACAGTGTGGGGTCTTGAGTGCTGGCCATATAGGTGGGTGCAGGTAACTAAGCACAGCTTGGGGTTCTGGATGAGGGCTTCAAAAGTAAGCCCACCTCAGGCTGAGGCATGCGGCATATTAGGGAATGTGTCCCGCTCCTGCACCTCTGTTGGGAGATGACACGGAACCTATGGGGATCATTCTAAGTCTCTGGTGGGTCATCGGAGCCCCATCCTGCTTGTTACACACCAGCCTCTGGGGCTCTATGCAGTTCTACCAGCAGTGCCAGCCTGTCTATCCTCTACCTACTCACCCAGACAGCCTGGACAGAGACTTGTGCCATCTGCAGAGAGCCAGGTCCTCAATGCTGAACCTCTTGCCAATGCCTAGCACACATTTCCCAGAGCTGCGGGGCAGATGTCTGTGACCATTAGTTCGTGGCTCTTTGGTGGTATTGGTTGTGGATGACCTTGAGGTACTAGGCTCCTGTCTGCCTCTCCTGGAAGCCTCTCCAAAGCTGTGGGCTCCCAAGTCCAGGGTACTTTTCACCAGTGTAGGTCATAGTCAGAATTTCTTTTGGCCTGAGGGTCCCAGGGAGCCATGGAATGTCTATTGCCATCTGGTGCTGAGTATCTCAGAACACATTTTCTGTCAAACAAAATGTTCAGAAGACCTTAGAGATGATGAACATTTTAGTTAATTTAAATAAGAGTACTGGTACTGGTTGGAGTCAGGGTGTGTGGGCCTGCAGGTGCTCATGGTTACCTGGGAGGGGGCAGGAGGTGGGTCATGCTCAGAAACCTTTGCTTTCCTGTTCTGGTCCAATTTAACAAAGAGTGATCAGGAGCCACCACTAGGTACCAAGTCTGAGCCTCAAAGATTGTCCTACCGATGGCCTTTGTGCCTGAGAGAGCCTCAAGTTCTGGGCCTCGCTGCCTCCCACAGTCTAGTGTCCAAGCTAGCCCCACCTTGCCTGCCCTTGGCCTCAGCACCATCTTGGATCTTCCAGGTTAGCCTGTCTTGAGCTCACCAGGTCTCTGCCCAGGCCCTCTCTGGTCTGGCCCCAAGTTCCCTAGGCCTCCCTCAGGAGGATGCTGCAGGCACCCTGGCGAGGACCAATTGTGATTCTCATCCTGGTCTCAGAGGACATTCACTGCCCAATTTCAGGGTCTGTCCCCGGGCAATGGAGAAGGCTCTGAGAGCTGCCTTGCTCCTGCCTGTAATCCAGAAGGAGATGGGGCCTTTTCTGGAGTATGCAAGGTGTACTTGCAAGGCTTCCTGTTGCCCATGCCTTGGCCCCAGCCCAGCTTGGAGCAGGGAGTACCTGGAGTTAATATGATTGGTCCCTCAATGGTCCTTGCCCTTGACTCCAGGACCTGACCTATGTGCTCAGCAGACCAGAGGCTCTGATCGTGGTTGGTATGTGGTCAGTAAGAGGCACTCTGAGGACTATCTTTGGGATCACAGAGTCACTTGCCCTATAGAGAGTATAAGGCCAAACATGGCCCTGGGCAGCCATTTGATCACCAGCGGACTCCATGCCATTTGTCAGTAAGATGGGGAAAGGGATACCTGCTCGTGTGGTTGAGGAGAGAAGTATTTGAGATGATCCCTGTGAGTCCCCTCACATGGTGCTGGCCGTGTGCTCCCTGGGTCTCTTTCCCAGGTACCAGCTGGAGCCTCCCTTTCACACACTTGCTGGCAGGTCACCTCACCTTTGGGCACCACCAGGGGCACCCTTCCTTTGTCTAGTCCTGCTCTTGCTGTGCCTTGCCCTAGTGGGCCCCACACTGCACTGCCTGATTTAGGTTGATGGTGCTCCATTTTTTAGTTATGCCTTAGGCCTTGAAGAGTGATGTAGACCCTTCTGGGAGTCTTCCTGGACCCAGAGCCTGGGACTTTCCCATGTGCGGCAGAGGGATCTGGACGGGGGTGGATGGTGAATAATGTGAGCCCCCTTCTCTTTTCCCTTAGGGGAGGCTGGCTTTTTTAGGGGGAAGGTGGGCTTCCTCATGATCCCCTGGAAGATTGTCTAGGGATGGTCATGTGGTGACTTTTTACTGTCGGACCTCTCTTGGTTAAGATGGCTGAAATCGTAACCAACATTTATTTAGACGTGATTCACTGGTTTGATCCAGCGGGGTCGTCTGGGGCTGTTGATGATGGATGGGCCTGGGACAGAGCAGAATTTATGTGAGCCATGCTTCATGCTTCATAAAGGCATTCCTGTAGATGGAAGGACGCTGTCCTACGGCCAGTTGGAGCAGTGACGGAGGAGCCAAGGAGAAGAAGGGGCTTTGGGTCTCCACCAAATACTATCATATCTCAGGGCAAGTGAAATCCAAAATTACACTGTGGCTCTCTGCCTGCAAATTGTGTGACCTCCAGCAAGGGAGGGATACTTCTTGAGCCATTTCCTCCCTTGGAAGCTAAGCATAGACATGACCTCCAGGTTGTGCTGTGGTATGAATCAGAGGATGTAGCCTTGGTGAAGATGCCTGGCACATCATCACGGACAGCCTGAGTGAGTTTGAATGGATGCCAGGAGAGTGAGGATGGATGGAGGGGGAAGGGTCAGAGCTGCTGGAGACTGGTAGGTGCCCAGCTCCATCTGATGACCTGAACCCTTGTGCTTTCCATGAATTTCTGTCTTCTGGCCAGGCTGGGACCCTGGACAGGCCTGAGGAGAATGGGGCTGGAGTAAGGCCCAAGCATGAACTAGACCCTGTAGCCTCTGCAGTGCCTGCCTGCTCACCCAAGGTCAAATCCCACAGCTCAAAGTTGGAGAGAAAATTCTCCCCATCAGAAACCTTTTTGAGGCCTTCCTTGTCATGGCCCTGATTTTAAGGGTCTCTGGGACAGGAGATCCCGCTCAGAATTAAGCTGGGATGCTGGGGAGAAAGTGTCTACTGGAAGGAAGGTGGATTAAGGAGAGAAAATAGTCTCTCAAAGTCAGAGAGGCCTGGAAAATGCCTGGCTGTGGCTCCCAGGCTCCAAAGGTGGATTGAGGGGCTGCTTCACATAAGGACCTCTGGTTCACCATGTGCAGAACATGGTTCTGAGGAGCAAGTTACATGGGGGTCACCTGGAAGAAGGTGTGTGGGAGCGAGGTCTCTGGTGGGTCTGTCCTCCAATGGTAGTTGTCTGAAACTCTTCCTGGGGCCCACCGCCTGCAGCCACATGGCCCATGGGTGTGGATGGCCACTGCCTAGATGGTCTCACCAGTGGCCCTGAGCCCATTTGCCAAAAGCCAGGCCAATTTGCCCTTAGAGCAGGTCACTGAATACCCAGTTTGCTGAGAGCTTGAAGGTGGTTTTCAGATTTTGTTCTCACCTCAGCCTTTGCCTCTGCCTTGGGTATCTTCTTCCACCTGCTCCTCTCCTGCTGGTTTATATGCAAATGATGGGTGGGAGGAGGGGCAGGATGAGGCTAAAACTTAGGGAAGAACCCCCGCTACTGCCATTGGGCATTTGAGAGAGTCAGGATTTTGTGATTTGGCTTCTGGTGAGTTGGCTACTAAAACTAGTCACTTGATTTTGTCATGTGGGGAACTGACTTTGGGGATTTGGTTTTTGTTGGGTTGACCTGAGTTCTGAAATGAAACGTCAGGAAAGTTTACAGGAAGCTAGAGGCCTCCTACCTGGAGAACGTATTCACACGTTGTGCCCCTCAAGGTTGAGACTCAGTCTCTTTCTGGAGGCAGCGTATTCCTCCCGGTGATGGCCTGGGGTCCTCCCTCTCTCTGTCTCTGTCTCTCACGCACACACACACTTCTGCCTGAAGCCACCAGAGGAATAAGTTGGAGTCTGGGTAGGATTTTCACATGGGGTGGCTCAGAAAACAACCATAATTGGTGGGATTGGGAAAAGACAATGCACCATAATTGGTCTAAATAACCTTTCTCACTGAGTGATAAAACAAGTAAGTTCTCCGGGAGCAGACAGCATTTTCCTACCTTGAGTTTTCTTACTTTTTTGGAAGCGCTTGTTCCTGGAGGGTATGCTTATCTCCTGTGCTCCCCCGCCCCCCTCACTCAGGGTGGGGGAGGGACCAGGACCAGGGCTGCTGGTATTTCCTGCTTGTGAGATCAGAACACCAGACAGTGACGTGATAGAGGCCATTCTGTGTGTGCCTGGGGCTGTCTCACAGACACAGAGTCTGAACTCACCATTTCTTCCCCAGATCTGGTTCCTTCCTGGCTTGGCTGGTGGCACCACTGTCACCCAAGTGATACTCCTTACTTTCCCTCATGGCACTCTGCAGATTGATCCCCAGCTCTTTCTGAGCATCCTGATCTACCTCTTCTCCTTCCCTACCTTGGCAGACCCTCCTCATCTTTCACCTAGATTAGTGTGACAGTGACCTCAGCTGCTATTTCTCAATTGGTATCCTTTCTTCTTCTTTTTTTTTTTTCTCCTCAACCATATTTTCTCTCTCTGATCCACTCCTATGGCCCAGAGAGGGGACTTGGGAGCACAAATCTGATTGTTCAGATCCCAGCCTGAAAATCTTTGGTGGCTCTCTCTTGACTCAGGATCCAGTTCAGGTTTACAGCATGACACGTGGGACCCTTCCTAACCCAGCCTTCCTTCCTCCTCGATACTCTGTCTTCAGGCTCCCCATCTTTGCTGGTAGTCTCCAGCAGCCTGCAGTGCTTGAGTTCTCAGAATATGTGTGCACTGCTCGCTGCTCATGCCGCCACCTTCCCATGCCTCAGTGCCTTTGCACATGCCCATCTTCCTGCCTTCCTTTCACTTTATAATCCAGTGAATCTAACAGGCCTTCAAGACCCAGCTCAGAGGACATCTCTGTTCTTTTCTGCTTTTCTTCCAACTTTTTTAAATCGATGACTACTACATTGCTTCTAACACTGTGCTGTATGTAATTTGTTTCTGTATTCTACTATCCTCTACTCCCACCCCTTAGAGAAGGAAGGAACCATGCTATGTCTAACCCTGGATCCCCAGCCTCTGGCCCAGGACTTGACACATGCTAGTCCTCAAGAATGGTGGTCCATTCTCCCCAGATGGGCTCGTTTCACAAATGTTTATCAAACACCCTCTATATGCCAGGCACAGCGCTAGGCACCAGGGATATGGTAATGAACATGACCTCATGGAGCCTCTATTCTAGTGGGAAAAGGAGGATAGTAGACAAATAAACAGATAAATGTGTCAGATGATGCCTCCGAAAACCAGCAAAGGAGACTGAGAAGCAGCAGCCAAGAAAGTTAGGAGGATAAAATCATGATATTTGTCTTTCTCTGATTTACTTATTTCATTAGCATAATACATTCTAGTTCCATCCACATTGTTGCAGATGGCAAGCTTTCATTCTTTTTGCGTGCTGAGTAATATTCCATTATATATATATATATATATATATATATATATACACACACATACATATTTATGTATATATATGTATATGTATGTATGTAACTCACACCTTTATCCATTCATCAGATGAACATTGAACATAGGGGAAGGGAAGGCAAAATAAAATAAGATAAAAATAGAGAGGGAGGCAAACCATAAGAGACTCTTAAATACAGAGAACAAACTGAGGGTTGCTGGAGATGTGGTTAGGGGATGGGCTAAATGGGTGATGGG
>NC_043701.1:145152491-145154168 GCF_006229205.1 Suricata suricatta | reverse complement strand
GTCAGAGCAGGCGAGGAGGTGGACGAATGGCACTAGGGGCAGGCTTGGCTGTGGTTTGCTTGAGAAGAAATGGTATGCGTGGTGTCTGAGAGGTGACTGCATGTGGAGTGGGGTTCACACATGTCCAGGAAGAGAGCAGTCTATAGGCCGAGACAAAGGTTACATTCAGACTGACAACTCCTGTTGAAGAAGGTTGAAAATAACTTGGGATAAGTCAGAGCCAAGTTCAGGAGCTGCTCAGCAGTGTGTGGGCCAGGGTGGGAGCTAGGCAGAGCGAGGCAGGGTGGGTGTCCTGTCATGGGAGGTGGGGGCAGTGTGGGGACCAGGCCACAGCCCATTTAGCAGGGTTGTCACACAATATCTATGCCAGACCAGCCAAGAAAGGGAGTTCACAGCTATTTAATGTGCTGTGCTCTTGGGTAGCACATTTATCCACCTACCCATTCATTCAACAAGGATTTCTCCCATCTAGTCTGTTTTTCATTTAGGCAGGAATTATTGTACCCATGTTACAGTTGGGGAACTGAGGCTGAGCAGAATTGCAGAATGTTCCTCCAGCTATTTAATGGCAAAATTCTCAGGCTTCTGCTATAGTATGATGCTCTGTGCCAGGACGACCTGATCCTGGCGCCCGGGTGGGCTGAGGGCCCTTGAATCCCCACAGGGTGGGTTCCAGTCCTGCAGAGGTGTGTGTGTGTGTGTGTGTGTGTGTGTGTGTGTGTGTTTGTGTTGGGGTGCCCAGCCAGGGCAGGGGAGGGACGCAAAGGCCAGCAGCTATGGAGGGCATGAGCTAGCATCCCTATCCTGCATCTGCTCGTTGCCACCCAACCTGCACCAGGACCTCGCCTGGCAGGCTGCTGCTTTTGCTGCTGATGGTCAGAGCTCACAGGACACTCAGGGTGGGGGGCGGGGAGCAGGTTTGGGCTCCTGATGGCCGAAGCCCTTTGCTCTATCTGAGGTTGCTTCTTCCTGGCATGACAGCTGGGGGCGTCCCTGATGTATCTGGTGCAGAGCTGCCCTTCAGGAAACATGTATTGATGGCCTATTCCATGGAAAACACGGTGCTGGAAACCTTGCATTCTTCATCTGGGTTCATGCTCATGGCAATATTATCACCCGATTTTACAGTTGAGAAAACTGTGGCACAGGAGGGATGGGCAACTCACCCAAGTTCACGCAGCTCGTGCATGAGAAGCAGCACTGGTGTAGGAACCAGGTCTGCCTGACTACCCCAAATTTCCAGAACTTTCCTGGCTGACCATTAAGCCATTAGCTCTTGTTAGTGTTGGGATCGATGTGTCTAAATTCATCTGTGTGTTCATTTGTGGACAAAGTGAAGACCGTCCTTGACAGTTCCAGGCAGGGTAGTGGGATGGCAGCTAGGTGAAGAGGGAGGAGGGTGTAGAAGGGCCCCCTGGAGTCTGAGCTGGAGAGGGCAGAGGGCACGGTGGGGGGGGTGTTTGTGGCAGGGTGAATAGCATGAATTGAAGCCCAGAGTCGTGGGGGTGAGGGTGGGTGCCTGGACAGGACGTGGCTCTAGGCGCCCACCCCTGCCCCACTGGGCCCAGTGTACTCAGCATCTGTGCCTCCAGTTCTGTCTATATCTAGCCACTAGTTTGTGCATGTGCATCTGTACGTGTACACGAGTGCGTGTGTGGGCAGCAGTTGGGAAAGTGT
>NC_043701.1:145150460-145152391 GCF_006229205.1 Suricata suricatta | reverse complement strand
GAGTGGGGTTCACACATGTCCAGGAAGAGAGCAGTCTATAGGCCGAGACAAAGGTTACATTCAGACTGACAACTCCTGTTGAAGAAGGTTGAAAGTAACTTGGGATAAGTCAGAGCCAAGTTCAGGAGCTGCTCAGCAGTGTGTGGGCCAGGGTGGGAGCTAGGCAGAACAAGGCAGGGTGCGTGTCCTGTCATGGGGGGGCAGTGTGGGGACCAGGCCACAGCCCATTTAGCAGGGTTGTCACACAATATCTATGCCAGACCATCCAAGAAAGGGAGTTTACAGCTATTTAATGTGCTGTGCTCTTGGGTAGCACATTTATCCACCTACCCATTCATTCAACAAGGATTTCTCCCATCTATTCTGTTTTTCATTTAGGCAGGAATTATTGTACCCATGTTACAGATGGGGAACTGAGGCTGAGCAGAATTGCAGAATGTTCCTACAGCTATTTAATGGCAAAATGCTCAGGCTTCTGCTATAGTATGATGCTCTGTGCCAGGACGACCTGATCCTGGTGCCCGGGTGGGCTGAGGGCCCTTGAATCCCCACAGGGTGGGTTCCAGTCCTGCAGAGGTATGTGTGTGTGTGTGTGTGTGTGTGTGTGTGTGTTTGTGTTGGGGTGCCCAGCCAGGGCAGGGGAGGGACGCAAAGGCCAGCAGCTATGGAGGGCATGAGCTAGCATCCCTATCCTGCATCTGCTCATTGCCACCCAACCTGCACCAGGACCTCGCCTGGCAGGCTGCTGCTTTTGCTGCTGATGGTCAGAGCTCACAGGACACTCAGGGTGGGGGGCAGGGAGCAGGTTTGGGCTCCTGATGGCCGAAGCCCTTTGCTCTATCTGAGGTTGCTTCTTCCTGGCATGACAGCTGGGGGCGTCCCTGATGTATCTGGTGCAGGGCTGCCCTCAGGAAACATGTATTGATGGCCTATTCCATGGAAAACACTGTGCTGGAAACCTTGCATTCTTCATCTGGGTTCATGCTCATGGCAATATTATCACCCGATTTTACAGTTGAGAAAACTGTGGCACAGGAGGGATGGGCAACTCACCCAAGTTCACGCAGCTCGTGCATGAGAAGCAGCACTGGTGTAGGAACCAGGTCTGCCTGACTACCCCAAATTTCCAGAACATTCCTGGCTGACCATTAAGCCATTAGCTCTTGTTAGTGTTGGGATCGATGTGTCTAAATTCATCTGTATGTTCATTTGTGGACAAAGTGAAGACCGTCCTTGACAGTTCCAGGCAGGGTAGTGGGATGGCAGCTAGGTGAAGAGGGAGGAGGGTGTAGAAGGGCCCCCTGGAGTCTGAGCTGGAGAGGGCAGAGGGCACGGTGGGGGGTGTTTGTGGCAGGGTGAACAGCATGAATTGAAGCCCAGAGTCGTGGGGGTGAGGGTGGGTGCCTGGACAGGACGTGGCTCTAGGCGCCCGCCCCTGCCCCACTGGGCCCAGTGTACTCAGCATCTGTGCCTCCAGTTCTGTCTATATCTAGCCACTAGTTTGTGCATGTGCATCTGTACGTGTACGCGAGTGCGTGTGTGGGCAGCAGTTGGGAAAGTGTGCATCCTTCCACCGATCTGTATCTAGTGGTGCATTGATGTATCCATCTGTATCCATCATTTGCTTATCTCTTTATCTCCAGTGTTTGGCAGAGAAATGTAGGTGTTTAATTAGCGTTTGTTAAGATGATGTCTATCTCCATCTCCATGTCAGTTTATGCTCATATGTTCTGTGTAATGGGGGCAATATGGCCCCCACTGCCCCCGCTAGAGCTCCTGTTTACCTTGGGCACCGTTCCCATACAGGGTATCCCAGACCCTTATATTTTGGTGAGGGTCTCTCAAGTGTGCAGGATGGGGGCGCCTGGATGGCTCAGTTGGTTAAATGTCCGACTTCGGCTCAGGTCATGATCTCACAGTTCTTGGTTTCT
>NC_043701.1:145095611-145150360 GCF_006229205.1 Suricata suricatta | reverse complement strand
GTTGTCAAAGGCCCTGGGGAACATATGTGTGCTGCTCTAGGGCACACAAGAGGCAGAGGGGGCAACGTAGAGACTGAAGTGGCCCGAGATACATGAGATACATTTACCAGTTGGCCACATGTCATGGACTTTGTCAGGATCCTGATTTGAAAAAAACTGTACAAATACAAATATTTCACGTATGGGAAATTTGAATACCGACTGCATATTGGAACATGTTGAAGGGATTCTTAGCATTTTAGGGCATACTCCTGGCATTGTGCTTATGTATTAAAAAAAAAAAACCCTAGTCTTTTAGAGATATTATTGAAATGTTTTCCAGTGAAGGATTTGGTGTCGGAGATTTCTTTGAAGGTATCCATGGTAGGACTTGACACTGAGAGGTACCTGGGGATTCATTATACATTTTCAATGTTTGCAATTTTAGAATAAAATCATATGAAAGCAATTATTCTGTAGTTATGCAAAGACTATCGTTTGTTTTTTATTTTAGGTGTTATGCCCTAACTTTCCTAGAATCTTAGGTGGTGTTATCACTTGCTTGCTGGAGAGAAGCAGATGGCAGGATGAATGGATAATAACGAGCAACTATTAATGAGAATAGGACACCATTCGTCCAGCTCTATCCCTGGATACTTCTGCAGCATTACATGCATCTAATATGATCATATTATCTTTTGCAGGAAAATGAGTCACACTGGGGGCTTAAATAGGCCAATACTTTATGGTAGGAGGGTCATGGCGGCTTAATTGTAGGCTCTGGAGGCTGAGCCCTGGCTCTGCGCATACTCATCCTCTGCCCTTGGGTAGTAGGTCCTTGTCTGTAGTGTGAGGATTATGATAGTGACTACTACATACACATACAGTGGAATACTCTTCAGCCACGAAAAGGAATAAAGTACTAGAAAATGCTACAATGTTGGATGAACCTCGAACACGTGATGCTAAGTGAAAGAAGATGGTGATGAAAGACCACTTATTGTGTGATTTCACTTTTACAAAATGCCCCAAATAGCAATATCTACAGAGACAGAAAGTGGTTGCTAGGGGCTGGGTGGGGGTGAGGCGTATAAGGAGTATCCCAGTCAATTCAGGCCACCTTAAAAAATGTCAGAGGGGCGCCTGGGTGGCTCAGTCGGTTAAGCCTCCGACTTCAGCTCAGGTCAGATCTCATGTTTATGGGTTCAAGCCCCGCATCAGGGTCTGTGCCTGACAGCTCAAAGCCTGGAGCCTGCTTCTGGTTCTGTGTGTCCTTATCTCTCTGCCCCTCCCCCTCTCATGCTCTGTCTCTGTCTGAATCAAAAATAAATAAAACATTAAAAAAAAAGACGGGGGGGAAAGAGAACAGGGGAGAGTGAGAGACACAGATCAAGGGAGACTATTGAATTCTAAAAACAAACCATGGACTGAAGGGAGCGGGGGGTGATGGTCATGGTGGGGGGCACTTGTGGGGAGAAGCACTGGGTGTTATATGTAAACCAACTTGACAATAAACTATTAAAAAATAAAATAAAATTTTAAAATATCAAAAAAAAGAAGTTAAAAAATAACATATCAGAGACTGGGTGACTTATTAACAACAAACATCTACTTCTCACAGTTCTGGAACTTGGGGCCCCAGGATCCTGATGCCAGCAAATTTGGTGTCTGGTGAAGGCCCTCTTCTGGGTTGGAGACTACCAACTTCTGGCTTTGTCCTCATGTAATGGATAGGGTACGGGGCTCTGTGGGGTCTGACCTCATAAGAGGGTTCCAGCCTCATGCCTGAGGGACCTTTCAATACTGAGCTCACAGGAGGGCACTACTTTCATGACCTAAACACCTCCCAATTCCATCACCTTAGGATTGTGTGGGGGAGGGGAGCACAGATGTTTGGATGATAGCAGGAGGTGGCTGCTAATGGATATGAGTTTCTTTTTAAGACGATGGGATGTTCTACAGTTAGATTGTGGTAATGGCTGCAGACTTCTGAATATAATAAAAAATAACATGTACTTGTACACATATAATGGATGAGTTTTGTGGCATGTAAATTATATATCAATAATGCTGTTTGAAAAAAAAAGCACCCACATCCTAGAATTAAGGATGAAATAAAATACTATGTACGAAGTGTTTAGAAGAGGGCCCAGCACATCACGTAGGGTTAATAATTCTAAGTGCTTTATTAAAATCATTGAGGGGGGGATCATTTTCCTCCAGCATTTACTTTCTGAAGTGTTTAATACGTATCCTGCTATGAATACTCTGGGAGTCAGTGGTTGAGGCAGAATACCATCTCAGGGTTTTAATGATCATACTCTGGTCTGGAATTAAGTGTCCAACTTCAGTGCAGGCCATGATCTTATGGTTTGTGAGTTCAAGCCCTGCATTGAGCCCTGCATCAGGCTCCGCACTGACAGTGTGGAGCCTGCTTAGGATTCTGTCTCCCTTTCTGTTTCTCTGTCTCTGTCTCTTTTTTTTTTCTCTCTCTCTCTCTCAAAATAAATAAACTTAAAAAAAGGCTTCTAAGAATCCCTACAATACACTGTTCATATCTCTCCACAGTTTTGGGCTTTAAAAAAATGTGCCTTAAAGAAGCTTGAGAATACTTTGGGCAGTGTTTGGGCACTGTAATATTTTTTTGTACTGTCCTCTTTCATACTCTGTTCTTAGACTGTCCTGTGTTCACCAGTGGTGTTTTTCAGGTCACAGAACTTAGGGAAACATTTGAATCTTGGTACAGCTTCACCATTTAGATTCTTCCCTCTGTTAATGGATGTAGAGCCAATTAGTAATTAATCTATTGATTCACCACCTCCTAATTTATCTCTCTTCTTTCAGTAATTCCTTACTTGACAAAACTGTGGTGAGAGACAGAGAGAGACTGATCTGTAGGATTAGCTTTGATGTTGGGGTTTCAGACTTGCTGAGGAAAGCCCTGGGCTCAGAGTGGAAGGTCCAACCACTTTCTGCTGCCCCAGGGCCCTTAGGCAAGGAGTATTGTCCCTCCAATTTAAACTTTGGCTGCCCTGGCAGGGCCAGAGTCTGCTTCCAGGGGTGGTTGCATGTCAGAATTACTTGGAGGAGGGTTTAAAAGAACACTGGGGCTGTCTGGGTGGCTCAGTTGATTAAGCGTCCGACTTTGACTCAGGTCATGATGTTGTGGTTCATGAGTTCAAGCCTTGAGTCAGGCTCTGTGCTGACAGCTCAGTGCCTGGTGTCTGCTTCAGATTCTGTGTCTCCCTCTCTCTCTTTGCCTCTCCTCTGTTCCCTGCCCTCCTCTCCTCAAAAATAAATAAGCATTAAAAAATTAAAAAAAAATAGGGGCGCCTGGGTGGCTCAGTCGGTTGTGTCCAACTTCAGCTCAGGTCATGATCTTGCAGTTCATGGGTTTGAGCCCTGCATCAGGCTCTGTGCTAACCGCTAGCTCAGAGCCTGGAGTCTGCTTCAGATTCTGTGTCTCCTTCTCTCTCTGACCCTCCCCTGCTTGCACTGTCTCTCTATGTCTCTCCAAAATAAATAAAAAACATAAAAAGTTAAAAAAATAGTAAAAGGTCCCTGATGCCTGAGCCCTGCCTCTGGGTGCTCTGATGTAATTGGTACAGGGTACAGAGACCAGTGAAAGCTTCTGGGTGATTTAGATATGCCGCAGAGTTTGGGAACGACTGCCTCAGAGGGAAGACACGCCAAATGGGAGTTCTGAAGGCAGAAAAATCAAGAGCACTTAATTAGTAGGGGGCGGAAGTATGCAGGGTAAACATTTCTCCTGACTTGTGTGAAGAGCAAAACCTGTGAGTAAACATGCTGTTTATAACTGGCTTTCTACTGAAAATAGAAGGAAGCTTGGGTCCAGTAATCCATTCAGCTTTTATAACGTGGACCAAAATAGCCTCCCTTCTGCTCTGACACATCCTCGGGCAGGACTCTTCCTCCTTTGTCAACCAAACATGTCAGTGGGGTTGTCCTCTGGTGCTCGGAGCGGGTGTGCCCCAGGGACAGCGGGAAGGGTCCTTTGCTGATTGCTTCTCTGTGCTTCCCCAGGCCCTGGGGGAGCAGAGGCGTGCATCCTTCCGGAGAAGAGCAGCCCACTGTGGAGGAGCATGAGTCCATTCATCAAAGGACATGGTGTAGGTGTCTCTTGGGGTAGGGATCTCTGGAGACAGGCAGGGTGCTAGGTCCTTCGTCACCCCGAAGAGGAGGGCTATGCCAGGACTTAGCGATGGCGGGTGGTAGAGACCAGGTCAGAACCACACTCTGCCGCCTCCGGCTTGAGCAGCAGCAAGGCGGGGTGAGAGCTTGTGGAGCCGATGCCCACAGCTGCTCTGGCTGGCTTGGTGCAGCAGCCCAGCCCCAGGGCACTGGGTGCTGGCTTGCAGGTCATTGCCTGCCTGCTTCATGATTCCCTTGAGTCCTAGGCTTGCCTGGGGACTTCCTGGCAGAGCTTTGGGAAATTTGCTTTTCATTAAGGACGGTGGGAAAGGGGTGCCCACCGAGAGCCCTAGCAGTGCTCTCAGCAGCGGAGGGCCAGGTGGCTGCTCTGTGCAGGGACCCTCCCCGCCTCTCCCCTCCCCCTGCCAGCTCTCACCCACAACGCCCTGAGCAACAGGACAAATGAGGTGACTGTACCCTGAAGATGTGTTCTCAGAGCCCCAGGCTGAGTTGCATGGATGGCCGCTGGGCTGTTTCAATGGAAGATCTTTTGGAATGTGGCATCTGCACAATGTGGTGGCACTTTGACTCCACAATGGAGGCCTTTCCTCAGTGTGGGAGGGGCTGTGTTCCAGAAACCCCAGCCTGGACCTCTGCTGGGAAACTTCAGGAGGCATTTGGCTTTTCTCTGACTTGCTTGACCCACTAGGCCCTGCGGGCTCTCTTTCGTGTCCCCTGGGGTCTCTCTTTGGTTTCCACTCCTGTTTCCTCCTTGGTGGCTTCCGCTCTGCACCTCTGAAATAGAACCAGGCACAAGTGGATACCTCCCCCTCCCGGATGCCTCTACCAGGCAGAAGTGCCCAGGTAGTGGCTCACACCAGCTGGCTTCCTTCCTAAGTCTGTGCTCAGCGATGTCAGTTTGGTAGCTTGAAATTGATCATAATAGAAGCATTTATACCAAGGAAGTCTCCAAACACTGCAAATCAAGGACTTGTTATCTGTCTATCGATCGATCAATCTACTGATCTATCAATCTTTTTATTCACTTGCAGAGAGCCCATGGTTAAACCTTCACCAGCTCACCACTGCCCCTGCAGCTCTCCCTGGGTTTGCTGGGGCTGCCTCGGGGCTGGGGCATGTGAGGAAGGGCGGCTTCACAGGAGAACAGAGGGTAGTTGGCGTGGATCTTCCCGCACCTTGCAGGACAGGAGGATGCCGCCTCAGCAGCTATGGGAACAGCACTCTTTGGGTGCTGGAGGTTATCTTGGGACTAGTGGTGAGGTATCTCACTCCCAGGCTCAGATGCACCCTAGGAGAACAGACTTCCACTGAGGCAGGACCTGCCCACCTCTGTGTGATGGATGAAGTCAGAAACAATTTGCTTTATTTAGACTGCATTGTCTCACTGGCTCTCCACAACAGCCTGGTAAGGTACATGTCATTGTGCCCATTTCTCAAAAGTGGAAACTGAGGCTCAGCATGGTTCAGTTTCTGTCCAAAGTCACATAGCCCATAAATGCTGGGGGAAAGATTTGTCTTGGACTCGAAGGCCCATGTTCTTTCTCCCTAGTCACCACACTGCCTGAGGCAGGGACTCGAGACCCACATCCCCACCCTATGTGCAGGCTGATCTTGTCCTTTGATGCTTGTTGTAGAGTCTGGACCTCTTGGGCTGCATTCATACCTGTGAAGAATTTCAAACCACTGATGCCTATGTCTGCCTCTTCCAGGCAGCCTGCCCTGATTGTTCCCTTCTTCTCTTGCCCTCACCATACTGACAGCTCTTGACCCTGAACTGTGTGCTCAGAAGCTATGGGGTCCATGTGGCTTTTTAAAAAATTTATTTTTTAAAATTTATATCCATGTTAGCATATAGTGCAATAATGATGTCAGGAGTAGATTCCTTAATGCCCACCCCCCTCCCCCAACCCCTCCCATAACCCTCTGTTTTCTATGTTTAAGAGTCTCTTATATTTTGTCCCGCTCCCTGTTTTTATATTATTTTTGCTTCCCTGTCCTTATGTTCATCATATGAGTGTAGTAATATGACATTTGTCTTTCTCTGACTGGCTAATTTTGCTTAGCATAATACCCTCTAGTTCCATCTATGTAGTTGCCAGTGGCAAGATTTTATTCTTTTGATGGCTGAATAATACTCCATTGTGTGTGTGTGTGTATATATATATGTATACACACACACATATATATATAGAGCACTGCAATCTTACCCACATATATATACACACCACATCTTCTTTATCCATTCACCCATTGAGGGGTCCATGTGGCTGCTTATGCTGCTTCCTTCCCTGAGAATCCGTACTTCCTTCTGGTCCCAGTGGTTCAGCCCTGAATGCTTCCTCCCCTGGAAGACCATGTCCTCTGCCTCACACATGTTCCAGGTGCTCCGGCAGGAGGCCCAGATTGTGGCTGGCCCAAACCATTGTGCAGTCAGCCCTCTTTTGTGTCCCAAAGCCGCAGGCTGAGGAATAGATTGGGGAGAGTTGACCCCACAGTGACTGTGAGGAAAAGTTAGGAGATGCTTAGTTTCCTTATCTGTAAAACAGGGACAGTACTGTGGAGCCTGCCTGGCCTTGGTGAGGACGGCAAGGGACGGTCCAGCCCCAGCCTGTTGGCCAGAACTGAGGGTGCTCCAGAGAAGCCTTCCCTCCTGCCAACCCTGTGGCAGTTCCTCTCTCCCCACAGGACCTTGGTCCATGTGCCTGGTCCTGGTGTCTTTGGGGAGAGCCACGGGCAGGGGCGTGTGTGACCTCTGGGAGCTAGTTTCTCCATCTTAGGAAGACACATAGGTCTCTTCCAGAGGGGACCAAGCGCTCTTTCTGGGGCTGGCTTAGAGATTCTGAAGGCGTGAAGGCATGTGGGCTGCCTCTGTGGCCCCCTCTCCCCTGCCCATCCCCAGCAGGGAGGGGAGGGTCTCTCCAGATTCCAACTGGCCAGCCGTCTGCCTCCACCCATAGCTGGATACACTCCCAGGGCCAGGTCCTCTGCTCTTTCTCATTGGAAGCTCCACGTTAGCTCTCTGACCAACCAGCACTCAGACTGTGGAATGACCATGGGCTCTCCGACAACATGGCTCTGGAGGTTGTGGGTAAGATTGCAGTGCTCTAGTGCGGAGGAGAGGGTTTCTCCTTCTGCCCCCCTTGCCTGGGCTGTTTCTGGTCTTGCAGGGGCTTCTCTTCCTTCAGCCTCCCTTCCTGCTAACTGAGCCCCGGCATCCTTCCTTCAGCAGGCAGGTGGAGACACCCAGAGGTTCCCAGACACAAAGGCAGGTTGTGAGCCTGAGAACTCAGGACCCTATCCCCAGACCAACCCCAGTCCTCACTCCTGTCTTCAGCCTCAGTCCCAACCTTAAGCCTAACCCCAATCTCAAAATTGTGTCCATCTCTTTGTAAACTGTTCCAGCCTCAGGTGCCTCCTCAACCCCCACGCTCCAGCAGGTTCTGACTCTTAGCCCTTGCCCTGACCTGTCTGTCCGGATGCTCTGTGTCTCCCCGCTTCTCCCAACCTGCTGTCTCCAGGAAGCCAGCAAACAGTGCCGCAGTTCTGCCTCCTGGTTTTGCACAGCTCGTGAGCTCTGTTTTTCTTCCTCCTTGGTGCAGCCTGGACCTCGTTCTTCACAGAGAACTAGAACTTCACAGGCATTTCCTTAATGAAGTGTGAGCATGAGTGACAGCACTAGCTGCCAGTGTGACATGATCACTCCTCTTTACCTTGTCCCAGGGTTCGCTGCCCACCTTGGGGCCCCTCACCCCTAGGACATAAGGGAGAGTAAGAAATGTGTACTGAGAGCAAACCTCTAAGGACCACAGAATTGGTTTTCCTTCTGTTGGCCATAGCTGAGGCTGTTTGTCCTGTTGGGAGCACAGTCTGCCTCTGGGAGCATTTAATAGCCACTGAGGGCAGCCCTGCCACCATCACTAGGCTCCTGGATTTCTACTTGTTACCACTCATTTTCTTCTGTCCATGGTTCTTTGCTCCCTCTCCCTGGCTTTGGATCCCAGGTCTGCCTCTGGTCTGAGCACATGCAGCCATGCTTTACCACTGCCTCCGTGGCCTCCCTGTGCTGCTGCTGTGCAGGGGGGAAGGTTGCACACCTACCTTTATCCTCTACCCCTTGGGGCCCAGGGGAGGGGCTGGGTAATGTGGATCCCAGGGGCTGGAGGAAGGGGCTTTCCTCTGGTCCTGGAGGAAACCGAGCTCCCAGCCTTTGTTCTTGCTCTTCCAACTGCCTGAATGCTGTTCCCTCACATACCCCTCTCCCAGCCTCAGCCTAAAGTCATTTCTCTGGAAGCCTTCCCTGACCCTTTTGACCAGCAGACCTCGCTTTTGTTTGATTGTGATGTTAACTCTGTGCTTGTGCAATTAGTTTAATTACATATCTGTCTCTTCGGCTGTGCTGGGTGAGGGCAGGGACTGCCCTATGGGCCTGTGGTGAGCGGGCTGCCTGGAGCGCAGATGCCGCTCAGTACATATTGGTCCCAAGCCGAGGGTCCAGGGCTGGGTCTCAGCACCGGCTTTTCTATTTTCTGCTACAGGGGGCTGGTGGATGTGGGCTCACCCAGGTTGTGGCATCCTGGAGTTCCTCCGCCTCCCGGTTCTGAGGCTTTCTCCTCCTGGTTCCTGGGCTGCAGTTCCAGGTCACTGGGCTGGAGCCTCCCCCAGATTTTGTCCTTTAAAACTCATTGATTTTTGTGCTGACTTTTACAGTACAAATGTCATCGTTAGATAAAATAATTGAAGCGGGTAATCTATTCGCTGAGCTCACACTGCCCCTCCCACTCTCCCTGGCCTGGCACGTCCACACAAGTGCTGCTGAGGTTTGTTTCCACGATAGGCCCCCACCTGGGCTGGGTCTGGGGCCAGCTGGTGTGGTGGTGCAGGGGCCTCAGGCCGGAGACCCTTCCTGGCTGCACCAGCACCTTCGAAGATAGACAATGTGGTGACACTGTGCAGCGGTCACCCAGTAGCGGGGGCCCTGGGGCCACCCTCCTCATCCCCTCTGCTCCTCATCCCCACATCCCATGCAGTTGAGTTGATCATACCTCCCCAGAAAGAAGATTGAGTAAGAGACCACAGACAGGTGGCCCCCACAGTCCCTGTCACTGAGTAGGGGTTCAGCAGGTGGGACATCCACCTCGTCTTCTCCTGCCTGGGTCCTCCAGGTGTGGGCAGGGTCAGGTAGCCAGCCGCTTGAGAACAAAGGGTAGTTGGATGCCCCCAGGGAAAAGAGCTGTATCACACAAACGTAACCCTGCCAACCTCTTTTGCTTTCAGGAGCTTACATTCAGTAAGGCCTGTGGTGGCGCAAGCCCAGTTTCTATTCCCAGTTCTGCAGATCCCGTCTTTGGAAACAGAGAGATTCCTGTGCATGAGAAGGGTCTTGGGGACCATGTTTTTCAAAAGCATAAAGCCATAGAGTCCGCTTGGACATGGGGCTGGGTACGTGTTGGTGGGTGGGCAAGGGTGTTGGGGGGGCTGTGGAGAAGTGAAGCTCCCCTGGGTCCTGGAGAGGGTGAGGATGGGTCTGGGTGATGGGTACGAAAGGACCTTTGCTTGGACCCTGTATTTTACGGGAAGAAGAAACCAGAAGAAAGCTGGTTTGGAGCTCTGGGTGCTTGGGGCAGCACCCAGCTCTGCCTGCCTGCTGAGATGTCCCCTGAGGGGGCTGATGCATGTCAGCAGGGACCCCTAAGTTAGCACCTGCCTACCTGGGGGTGACTTCGAATTCTGTCACACTCCAGGCCGAGCGGCGGGGTGTGGGGGCCATCACTTTACCACTCTGAAACCACTTCCCTGGTCTTTAAAGGTTGCCCTCCTGTGGAGCGGTGCAGATTAAGAAGTTGGAAGGCTTGGGGCAAGGCAGGTGCTGTCATGGGGCCTTCACCTGCCTAGCGGAGTGGGTGGGTTTCCCTGATGCTAGGGAGCAGGGATGTAGTGGCCTTGGAGCCTGGGGGTGGGGAGGAGCAGATGAGATAAGGCTGACCCCTGGCAGGGAGAGGCGGCCTCAGCCCTAAAGGCTGAGGGAGCAGCTATGCTGGGCAATGCATGGCGGTCCTGCAAGCCAGAGCAGGGCTGAGGCTGTGACTAGAGGAGAAGAGAAGGTCCAGGGCCCCAGAGGGCCTGTGGGCTGTCATGAGTGTTTTAGGAAGGTAACAATCTCTCCCTTGAGATGCAGAATCACATTCCCTTCTGATCTCAGTCCCCACCCTGCATTTACCCTGGGCAGCCCAGGGGGCTCCCTGCACGGAGCAGCCTGGGCCTGGTGGGAGCTCTATGAGGGGTAGTTAGCCCTGGCTGACCTGGGGCTTTCTGGCTACTGCTACCCCTTGCAGGGCACCGGGAGCTTCTTCTGGGGCACTAGGCAGGTACTGTCATGGAGCACCTTTGGAGAAGGGAGAGGGAAAGACGTGGCTGGTGAGAGTAGGGGGAGAGAATAGCTTGCCCTGGGTGCAGTGGGATTGCTAGCTGAGCATCAATGGTGTGCCCGGGGCAGCCATAGCCCAGGTGACTTGTTCTTGTTGTGATGTGGGCCTCGAGCCTGGGCAGGTGGCCTGGAGAAGACTGTTCCTCCTGGCTTTATTTTTCTGTGGCCTCTGACACCTGTCCCAATGCCTGGGGAGGGCCTGACATCCTGGACTGAAAGGGAGTTGGCCAACTGAAACTCGGAGGAGGGGTCAGAGGCTGAGGCTTTGTGCCCTGTCCCACATGCCCTTGCCGTTGGACCCTGGCTGTGGCTAGTTCAGTCACTGACTGTCCTGCAGGCTAGGAGGACCCGAGACCATGGGCAGAGATAGCTGGAAAAGATCTCAGTTCACGGATCTGCTTTTTTCTCTCCCTGACAAACTGGCCCATATCCCAGGGTCCTTGGCAAGGCCTTCCCCCTAGGGAGCAGGGAGGGACACTAAACGTGATGACCCTCCCTGTAGGACAGTTGAGAAAGATCGTTGAGGAGGGGTGTTCTTGGCACTGCCATCCAGTCTAGGCTTGTAGAGACTCCTGATTTCATGGCTTCTTGAAGGCCCCCTCCTTCAGAGAAGGCCTCTGACCCCACCTCCGAGTTTCAGTTGGCCAACTACCTTTCAGTCCAGGATGTCAGGCCCTCCCCAGGTATTGGGACAGGTGTCAGAGGCCACAAAAAAAGTTTCCGTGGCTGGAAACTGGCGGACTGGGCTGTTCGTCACCCATTGCAGGTACATTGGTGCCTCCTCCTGGGTCCAGGAAAGGTGAGGGCTCCCAGGCCTCCATGGGGACACAGTGAAGGTGGCCTGTCATTTCGCCCTTTTCCTATCTCTGTTCCTGGGTCAGTTTCTCCCTGTGATGCCTACACTTTCTTCCCTTTTACCTCCTTCGGCCTTGCTGCCTAGGTCACTGGGGGCCATCTGCATAAATTGCCAACCCCAGCACACATCTGTTTATTTAACAGTTAATTTCAATTAGAAGTGCTCGTTGCACCCTCCGAACATACATCCAGGCCCAGCCCCACTGATCATTCTATGTCTTGCCATCCCCAGACAGGTCTGGTGTCAGCCAGCTGTCCTGAGCACTGCCTGGGTGGCCATCAGCATTTTCCTCCTGCAAACAGAGTGTGACAATTGGAAGTTCGTAGAAAATAAGACACACTTGTTTTTCTGCCTTCTCTATTGATTTGGTTTTCGCAGGAAGGGGCTGGATGTAATTTCTGTTTCATTTTCCTCTTGGTTTCCGAGTGGATAGAGATGTTGTTTTCAATCCCTCCCAGTCCCAGCCCTCTCCGCGATTTGGTTCCTTCATGACCACCAGCACCCATTTGTGAGCCTTGTTGTGGGCAAATCAACCAGCGGGTCATCTCTGTCTCCTTTGCCGAATGCTCTGCCAGGACTAGGGTGATGTGCTGAGAGGTCTGCAGCATTTGGGAAGGTGAATTCTGGCTGATGCAGAGACAAGCCTTCCTGGAGGCCCTGTCAAGTACTCGTGCCCTAGAATGGCCCAGCCTTAAGGTCTTAGCCTCAGCTGTAGATGTTATTTCCTGGCTCAATGTACTGTTGGAGCCTCAGTGTTCTCATATATGTGATGGGCTTTAGGGCATTTCTCTTGGGAACCAGGAGTGCTTGGTGGGTAAACACATGACAACCACTTGCCCCGACACCTGGCATAGAGTGAGTGTCACAAATGCTATCCCTTCCTATACGCTGCCTGTCCTGGCTCAGTTCTCAGACTGAGTCTCTTCTCCAAGTGTCCCTATTTCCCTCTTAGGCCATTCACCCCATGAGGCTTCTGAAACCTCAGCATAGATTTAAAAAGGGGCACATGCACCCCAATGTTTATAGCAGCACTATCAACAATAGCCAAATTATTGGGGTGCCTGGGTGGCTCAGTCGATTAAGCATCTGACTTCAGCTCAGGTCATGATCTCATGGTTTGTGGGTTCGAGCCCCACGTTGGGCTCTGTGCTGACAGCTAGCTCAGAGCCTGGAGCTTGTCTTTGATTTCTGTGTCTCCCTCTCTCTCTGAGCCTCCTCTGCTCATGCTGTCTCTCTCTCTCTCAAAAATAAATAAAACATTAAAAAAATTAAAGAAAAAAACAAAAGCCAAATTATGGAAAGAGCCCAAATGTTCACTGATTCATGAATGGTTAGAGGAGATGTGATTCACTTATTCATGTGCACGCGTGTGCGCGCGCACGCACACACACACACACACACACACACACACACACACACTGGAATACTACTCAGCAGTGAAAAAGAATGAGATCTTGCCATTTGCCACAATGTGGATTACACTAGAGTGTATTATGCTAAGTGAAATAAGTTCATCAGAGAGAGACAAATATATGATTTCACTCTTATGTGGAATTTGAGAAACCCAACAGATGAACATAGGGGAAGGGAAGGAAAAATAAGATAAAAACAGAGAGGGAGGCAGACCATAAGAGACTCTTAAATACAGAGAACAAATGGAGGATTGCTGGAGGGGGAGTGGGGAATGGGCCAAATGGTGATGGCCATTACAGAGCACACTTGTTGGGAAGAGCACTGAGTGTTATACGTAAGTGATGAATCACTAAATTCTACTCCTGAAATCATTATTACATTATATGTTAACTAACTTGGATTTAAATTTTAAAAAATCTGATAAAAAAAAAGAAATCCCCACATTTCCTGAGCCACTTGAATGTGGTAGAATGTCAGACTGTGGCCCAGAATTCGTTTTTCTCTCCTGACACTCCTTGGCATCAGCTTATTCGCTCATGCTGTCTCTTACTGCAAGGAGCATGGCTCATAGCAGGTTCTCTGGGTTATTAGTTCGGGTGGCCAGGGTAAGGGGGCTTTCGTGTGATTGTAGCTTTTTTCACGTTTCACCTAGTCAGACTGTCTGTCGTTGCTGGTAGTGACAGCTGAGAAGTGGCAGGCCTGTGAGGGATGCACAGCTTTCTTGAGAGCCAGCTGGGCAAACACTTCTTAACAAGAACTCCCTGGTTCTTGAGTATTGGGAAGAACTTCCAAACAGATGTTGAAAAATCGATGAAAGCTGTTGGCCTCTAAGAATAAGAGGCTTTGATTCTCAGTGTGTGAGACTGTGACAGGAGACTACATGATTCTAAGAGAAAAGCTTATGAGCTGGTCTCCCCTAAATTCCGTCCCTTGCTTCCTCACTTATGCCCTGTGTGAGCCTGGACAAATTACTTTACCTCTCTGAGCCTCAGGATACTGATCTAAAAAATAAGGGTGATTATTCTTACCTGGAAGGATTTTGTTTTGAAGGATAAATGGGTAGGGCCTGGTTCCTGGCACATAGCAGCCCCTTAATGCATGCAGATGGCTTTTTTTCTTCCTGTAATGCTGGGAGTTGCCACTGATGAGCTTCTCACTGCTCAGGATGACTGGAGCAGAGCTTTGGGCAGGCACGCAGGCTTGAGAGTGGTGACCTTTGTGGGTTGCTCGCTCCTGGCCACTCAGTCTTCAGACCTTTTGTTGACTATGCCTTCTTCTTCCCTTCCCTTTGAATGGCAGAAGATACACATCAAACTTCCTCGTGGCATGGTTGTGTAAACTGTTGATGTCATCTTTCCCAAAGAGTAACTTCAGAGGGATAGTGCAGAAAACATGGCAGCTGGGATACGAGGGGCAGAATTGGTAATCTAGACCAAGCTGGGAATTCCACATGGTTGAGATAGAATGTATGCTTTAGAGAAGTTTGCTAAACAGGGGTGGAGGATAGGCACATAGTGGCATTTGCAGGGTATCTTTGACCTCAGTCAGGGACTTCAGCAAGACCCAGGCATAGCATATGTTATGAATGGGCTCTCAGGATGGAAAGCAGACTCAGCCTGATGTTGAGGATGGTCATGGTGATTGTGGTGATGATGCTGGTGATGGTGACGATGTTGGTGATGGTGGTGGTGATGGCGGTGATGTTGATGATGGGGATGGTGTCAGTGGTGATAGACCCAATTCAGCACTTAGGACATGCTAGGCACTTATCTACTTGCTTTGCATGGGTATTAATTCATTTAATTCTTTTACGAATTCTATGAGCTTACTACTCTTTATTATTTTCACATTATAGATGAAGACCAGAGGCAGAGAGAGATTCAGTGAAGTGTCCAATGTCAAGGGGTAGAGTGTGATGTTGAACCCTGGCTGACTTAATTACTCTTCCAGCCTGCCTGTCTTCCAAGCATGCCAACCAGCTACGCTGAGCAAGATAGTATCCTGTGGGATAGACAAGGCTCTGGCCTAATGAGTTCTAACAGAAATATAATGTGAACCACATGTATAATTTAAAATTTAAAAAGTAAAAAGAGCCCGGTGAAATTTATTTAAGATATTTTATTTAGCTCAATATATTCATTTAGTTCATTATTGTTGTTCCAACATGTAATCAACAGAAAAAATTATTAATGAAATCATTTATATTCTTTGTATTGTGCTAAACCTTTGTAATTTGACGTCTGTTTTACACCTACAGCTCTTCTCAGGTGGATGAGCCATGGTTTAAGTGCTCAGTGGCCACCCGTGGCTTGTGGCTATCTGGGGATTGCCCATCCCCTGTCCTCTTGTGGCTCACAGCCTGACTGGGAGACAGGTCACCCTGATATTTGCCTTGCGTTTGATCGAAGAGGTTCTCATCTTTGTTGTATCTCTGAGACTTCACGCGATGCTCCTTTATATCATTTCTGGAGGGGTTGGAGCTGAGTCCTACAGGTCAGAGAGAATCTGGAAAGGTCAGGAGGGGTGGTGCCTATGAAGGCCAAAGCAGGCAGGGGTTAATCATATATGCTGCTTTCTGGGGGGTCAGGAGGTGGGTGAGTCCGGGGCAGGGAATTTCTGGTGATGATCATTCTACCTGCCATTTGTACAATATCCTGGCCTTTTCCACTTACTTTTCACAATAAACTCATAATGTAATTCCTCTTTTATTTTAATTGGTGGATTTACTGGTAGGGAAACTGAGGCTCAGAGAGATTAGAGGCACCACAGCTGCTGGCTGGGGAAGCCAAGATCGAGGCCCAGGGTGGTCTGACTCCTAAGGCCAGGCCTTTCTTTGGTCAGCACACTCAGACTCAGTTTAGGCTGAGGATTAGGGATTATTCTCAAAGGAACCAGGGAACCCTTGAGGCTTGTGAACATTTTTGTTTGGGGGACAAATATGGCAGAGGGAGGGCTGGGAGGCAGCATTTTCTTTAGCTCACTGGATAAATTAGGGGTGGCATCACATGACACAGTAGAAAGTCTCAAGAACGCTCTTGGTTTGGATGGGCCCCTTGAAATAACTGTGAACTATTGGACTCTTGTGGTCCATGCTCCGGGGCTACAGCATCCCTCTGGGGGAGACACTTGGCCAGCCTGTGGGTGCATCTGGGAGTCAGACAGAGACAGGCTGCCCCGATGGTCGGGATGCAGCACCCCTTTGAGCCTGTCCACACCCCCTGACATTCACCATTGATACTGATGGAGAGGATGATGATGGACACCTTTACCAACTGCCTGCTATTAACTAGCATTTACAAATTGGGCAGATTCCAGCTTATCCCGGGTAACCTCACTTTCACTCCCTGCTATTTTTGCCTGCTTTTTTCCATGGGGATGACAGAGATGGCCCAAGGACTTAGGTCACTGGGAAATGTCCCCTCTGAGCTGCCTTATGGGAGTAAGTCATGCAGGTGGAAGGCCACCAGTTGTGCTTTAAGGAGGAAAGGTTGAGCATGGCAGGCCTTGGTCATCTCCCTGACTTGTGGCCTCTAAACTGGGATACTAGGTTTCTTGAAGGACCTACTGTGTGTCTGTGCTGTTCAACAGTAGGAGCCTGCAGGGCATGGAGTCCTGCTCAGATCTGTGCTGAGCGCTTCCTTGTTAGGAAAGATTTCAGAGGCCTCCAGGGCCCTGGGTTTCAGGGCAAACTTCTTTTTATTCCAGCTCAGCGGGAGCCCAGGTGGTCTCCGGGCTTCCTGTAGGCTTCTAGGTGCCCCAACAAGAAAGATGCAGTACTTAGAGTCTGCCCCATCCCCTCCTCCTTCCTTCCTGTATCAAGGTCAGCAGCTCTGCTTCCTAGCGGTGGGACCCTGATTAAGTCACTCAGTGTCTCTGGGCTTCTGTTTCCTTGTCTATGATATTGAGGGGACTGAATATCCTTACAGGGTGTGGCGAGGATTTGGAGCAGATTTACTGGTCCAGCATCTGTTTCCATGCTGGGCTGCCCGTGAAGATTTTGGCTGTCATCCTGATGCCGTGGATAATGAGAGAATGCCTGCCTTCACCACCCTGCCCAGTGCTCATCCTCTCTGCTCTGTTCGGGGGCTTGGCCCTCAGATCAATTTCTCTGTTGTAATTTCAGTCTTTCCTTGCTTCGGTTCCTTCCTGTTCATTTCTCCCATTCACACAGGGCAGGGAGGAACCTAACTCCTTTCCCTGCCATCCTGCCTGTTCTCTGAGCTCCCATAGCCCCTCAGAGCTGGGTATCTTGAAAGTGTCATCAGTATTTACTGCCCTGACTGCCTCCTCAAAGACATTCTTCTTCACACCCGTGTGGTTGGTTTTATGAGTCAACTCGCTGAGGCAATAGTACTCAGTTTCTCAGTGAAACTAATCTAGGTGTCTGTGGGAAGGTATTTTGTAGATGGTGTTAACATCTACCATCCCCTTGCCCTTACATAAAGGAGATTATCCTTGATAGTCTGGGTGGGCCTCATTCTTAGGGCTGCAAAGCCCTAAGACCAGAACTTTCCCTGAGGAAGAAGAAATTCTGCTTCTATACTGCAGCCTTGCTCCTGCTTGAGGGTTTTCAGCCAGTAGTCTGCCTTACAGATTTTAGACTTGTAGCCCCTACGGTTGCATAAGCCAGTTTTTTTTTTTTTTTAAATATATGGTCAGGGCTTTCTCCCCACCTCTGTTTCTCCATTGGCACCCTGGCTAATTCCCTAAGCCTTGCTTTCTCCATAGGGCATGAAACAGGACGGCTCTCACCCCCTGAGCTCCCATGGCGAGCGCGCTTTGTCATGTGAGTGCTTATCCCTCTTTTCTTTGTTCCAGCTACAGAGAGAGTCAGGGACAGGGTTTGGGGCTTGGCCTGGATCACGTGCTTGCTCCTGAAACAGTGTGTGGGGAGCAGGGGGCTCTGGATGGCATCGCCCTTAGAACTGCTGGATTGGAGGAGCTTACGGAGACGGTCTGCAGAATAAGGGCAGGAAGGTGTTTCCGGAAGAAGAGGGACATGTTTGGCAGACATCAAGCTGTGCACTGATGCCTTTTCCTTGCTGTAGGTCTTCCATAAAGGCGAGGCATTCCCTAGTGCTCATGTGACTGGCATGTGTGCCTCTGATGTAGTTCTTAACTTTGCCGCGTGACACAGCATTTCCACGTCCGGCTTCTCCCCCAGCCCACCTGCTGCTTCAGGGCGCCGTGCATGCTTATTTGTCTCCGTGGTTCCCCCGGGCCAGCAGGGTGGCTGGTGCCTGGTGGATGCCCAGTGTACTCACATGTCTTTCCTTTGTCCCTGCTCACATGTCATTTTTCCAATTCCCACTTTCACATAGGTGTTTTCACATCTGCTGTTATTGGTATGAATAAAAATAGTGACTGTTGGCAAAGTTTCTCCCAAGCACCTTACACTTGCTATCTCATTTAATCCCAGCATCAACTCCTCAATGTATTGTTATTCTCATTTTATAGAAGAGAAAATCGCTGCTTTGAAAGGTTTGAAGTGACGTGCCCAAGACCACATGGCTTAGGAGGGGCCAAGCTGAGCTGGGTTCCAACTAGGAGCAGTCTAGTTCCAAACGTGGGCTCCTCCCACCACAGCATGCTGCCCCTAGGTTTTCTGCGGGCCTTCAGTTAACATCCTGAAAGTGCCTGCTCTGTGCCAGGCATTGCTGTAGGTCCTGGGGATGCAGTGGAAGATGAGATGAGGACTGATCAATAAAGATGTCATTTTAGGAGATGAGAAGGTTATGAAGATGGGGGCAGGGGTGTGGCAGAGTCACAGGTAGGGGTGAGAAGGGCCACTTGGCAGCTCAAGGAAGGTCCTTTTGAAGAAGCAACATATGAATTGATACCACTGTGCTTGGAAGGAGGTAGTAAGATAAAAACTGGGCAAGAGCTTTCCAGCTCAGGGAACAGTAGATATGAAATCCCTGAGGTGGCAACAATCTCTGAGTGTTCAGAAAGGAAAGTGGGGAGGTGGCTATGTGGCTGCAGGGTGGAGAATTGGGTAGAGAAAGAAGCTGGCTTGGAGATCAGGTCAAGGGCTGTGCCTTGCAGAGCCTCTCAGGTCCTCTCAGGTTTCAGTCTAAGCATGCTGTCGGGCCACTGGTGGGCTTTTGAGCAGAACCGAGACATGTCTGCTTCATGCTTAGAGAAACCACCGTCTGGGCTCTGTGGTGAGGAGGCAGGGAGGCTGGGTAGGAGGCTGTCAGAATAGTCTCTGGGTGAGGTGCCTGGCACGGACCAGCAAGGCAAAGAGGTATTGGGTTTCAACTATCTTGTGGATTGCAGGTGAGGAGTGAAAAAAGAGGAGGGCTCCAGGAAGACTCCCAGGCTTTTGGGCCTGGGCAGCTGGGTGGGTGGTGACATTTACTAGGGTGAAGCTTGAAAGTCAAGGGTTCCACTTTGGGCTGGATCATGTTTGTAATGCCTATTTCCAAGTGGAGAGGTGAGTTTGGAAATCCTGGCAGAGTCCAGGGTAATGATACGAGTCAGGTGTGGATGGCGTTTGAAGCCATGGGACTGAATGGTATCATGTAGGGGAGGGAAGAGGGTGGGGCTGGTCAGGATCCTGGAAAGAAGCTGACTCGTGAATTTCAGCAAAATGGAGGCCCCCTGGGCAACTTCTCTCCCCACTGCCGCAGGTGTTGTGGTTGTAACTGTATCACCTTAGAGCCCTTCTTTTCCTCTCCTTCTGGGGTCCCCTGCTGGTCCTGTCCTCTGAGAGCCAGAGTGTCTCTGTAAAGGAGTTGGTAGGCCAGCATGTGCATGGATTCTATAGGTTTTGACCTCCTGGCTTTCAGGAGGAGCATGAGGTGCAGAGCGTGGGGTCTGGGGGACTCGGTCCTAGCTTCATCCTACCCATCAGCAGCTGTGGAAACACTTGAAGGCCTTGCACTATCCTCATTCCCTGCTATTTCCCCACCCTCCCATCCTCCCCTGGCCAGCATTTCTGTGCAGCAGAACCTCAGACCTGCCGCCAGGGCACCCAGTGGGCACCCCATAGGAGACAAGTGGCTCTCCTCCCTCCCACTGTCTGCAGCCCCCTCTCACAAGAGACTGCTGGGCCCCGTTAACCTGTCCCTCACTTGTGTGACATATGTCGTCAGAGGGAAAGGGCAGGGAGTGCAGATGAGAAAGGGGGAGCTTTGCAGGAGCTCTGTCACCTCTGATGGCCCCAGGAACCTGGGCCAACCAACAGACAATTGGATTCCTCTTTTCTCCTGGTGACAGGCCTTGTGATAAACTGCAAGTATTTCATTCCTAACAGAGTTTTATTGCTATTCCAGAACGCTAGGATTAATTCTAAATGCTTTCTGGGATGCTCATTTCCTTCTAAACTGAAAATCACTATGATCGCAATGAAAACTCTGACTCAGAATCAGAATCTGCCTCTCCAGTTGCCCTTGCAAGGTTGGTGCGAAGGCAGCTGTGGGTTGTGAAGGAGCCCATTTGGTGGAGGCTGCGTGGCCACCGCTGCGGAGAAGAGCAGACTGACCGCCGACCTGGCCCTCTAGAGCCTGATCATGTGGGTACTGAACCTTAAGCTCAGGCGTGGGCAGCTGGGTCCCAGGGCTGCCATAGGGCAGTCCCCAGCCTTTAGTGCACTGTACAGCCTGTGGTGCCGGCCTGGGATGAGGACACTGGGCAGAGCGTGGGTTTCTTTTTGATTATTGGTTTTCCTAGAAGGCAGAGGAGGCTATCCATAACAAGGGGCTTTTGCACAGCAGACATGTCCCCATAAAGCAGAGGCTAAGGGCAGGGGCTCTTTGGAATCATGGCTCTAGCACTTACCTTTCTTGAGTGTCAGTTTTGCCATCTGGAAATGGGGATAATGATAGAACTGCCCTTCTGGGTTGATGCGATGGGGAGATGACAGGACATCCTCCATGGTTGCTGCTCCTGGAGACGATGCCATAGGCAGCATACAATGGCAGCCCTTCTGGTCCTTTTGCCTTGGCTTTGCAACCTAGCCCCCACATGGCTTCTGCTGCAATCCAGTGGGATCTTCTTGGGGATAGCTTCTGCCCCTGGACAGAGAATTGCCTTTCATTAGTTAATTCATACATTTTCCCCATATGGCTTTATTGAACTGCTCTTATATGCCAGGCACTGCGAGTGGTGCTCAGGACATGCAGTGGTGGATAAGACACTCAGGATCTTGGGCCACTGGCCAGAGACACCTCCTGCTGCTGGGATGGACCCTTATGGGTATTGAGGCCAGTTCACAGTCAGATGGGAGTCACGAGTCTTCCTGGAGAATGGGGCATGCATGGACTGTGGTCCCTTGGGACCCGTGCTCTATTGTGTTTGCTCTCCTGGAGGCAGCAGGGTAGGGTGGGGTCAGATCTGCCTGGATCAGCCTCTGTTGCTCCAGTGACAGAAGCTCTCTGGGCTCCAGATTTCTCATCTGTAAACCAGGAATATGAATAGAGCCTTCACAGGCTGGCTGTGAGGAGAGCACGGGAGCATGCACAGAGAAGGTGCTTCCTAACTGGTGCTTTGCCCCTCTCCCCTCCATCTAGCACCCCCAGCAGGAAGTATTTGCCCTGGGGAAGAGGAGAAGAGTTGGTGTTGACCCTGGCAGCCACGTTCCCATCTCCTCGGCCTGTCCCACTGGCATTGATCATACTGTTAGTCCAGTCCTCCCCATCCTCTGTGGAACGCTCAGCAGCCCTGGCATTTCCAGAGCCTTCTGGTAGCTGGTGATGGACGGCCCCATGGTCCAGCCCTTGCTCGTGGCCCCAGCGGGTGTGGATGTGTGATGGACAAGCCTGAGGATGGTATTTTAGAAGGGAAGTTCAAGTTATATTTCAGGATAATACCCTGCTCTCCCCGGCCCCCACCCTGAGTCCCATTTCTAATCTGGCCTAAGAGGCTCTGGTGGGAGTTAATGAGCTGGTGATGGATGGACCGGCAGTCCTGTCAGGCCTGCGGATCCTGGCTCTTAATTAATATAGATGTGGGTTTAGTTCGGGGATTTAGCAGGCACGTTCTGAAAGTGGGGTTGTGTGGGCTTGTTCCCAGAATGGCCTGGCTGCTGGGGTTGGGGTGTCCTGCCATGTTATCCCTCCTGGCAGGGCTCCAGCCTCCACTGACCACCTATTATAGCATTGTCTTGCCTGCAGTTACCAAAGTGAGACACCAGAGCAAGATGCGGAGCCTCTGCTTGCCAGGCAGTGTGGGGAGGGGAGATGGGTGCAGCACAGACACCTTCTGGGGGAGTCAGCTCCGGGCCCCGAGGAGGCTGGGGGAAGACCAGGGCCAGCAGGATGTGCCGCTCCGCTCCCTTCATTCCCAGAGCAGCCTCTGTTCTTGGGTGTGGTTTCTGACCTTCCACATCACATTAGGGGAGATTGAATGCTGGTGTGTGTGTGAGAGGGGGGAGTGCGCTGTGTGTGTGAATGCGTGCACATGCATGTTTGTGTCTGTGTTGAGTGCTGCCATGGGGGTGTGTGTTGGGGTGGGTGTGAGTGTATGTGTGCAGGTGTGTGAGCTTGCGTGCCAGCGAGTGGGCAGTGACAGTGTGTGCGCTTGGGGAGCAGCGTTGTGCTGGCAAATGCTTAACAAGCGACTCTGAGAAAACAGGAAGCCCTGATTTACAGTTTTTGCTCATTCCTGGGTGCACACACCCAGAGTGACTGATTTTGTGCACCGCGATGTCACCCTGCGTCGAGTTGGGATCACGTGATGCGCCATCACGTGGTATTTCAGGCACAATAGACATCAATAACATAGATACTAGTAACATGCAGCAGAGAATTAGGAAATGAGGAGCTTTGTGTATTTATCAGTTTGTTTTGTAATATTATTTGTTCACTTATAAATTTGTATAGTTTAATCGACAGTGGGAGTGTTTAGTACCTAGCTTGCAAAACTGGAAATTTAACAGTAGGCTCTCGTGAGATGGCACAGGCCGGTTCTAGCACACCACTGTGCATGAGTGTGCAAGTGAGTCTATGTGTGTGAGCAAGTGTGTATGTGAAGGTGTGAGTGCGAACATGCATATCCCTGCTTGTAAATGTGCACATACGTGTGTGTGTGTGTGTGTGTGTGTGTGTGTGTGTGTGGTGCAGGGTGAAGGAGGGGGGCTCAGCAGGGGCCTGGGCTGTGTGTGGCTGTCTTGCCAGGGCTGAGCCTCCTGCCCCCTCCTCCCACCTCCCTCCTTTTTGTCCGATGTTCCCCATCCACTGGCCCTGTAGGCATAGCCTGGCATCTGTCATCACTTCTTCCTTCCATGCCTTCCTTCTCTGCAGCCAAAGGCTCTCTTCTCTATTCTAATGCTTTCATCCAGATTCGGGCTCCCCTGGGTTCTGCCTGGGCTGTGGCCTTGGCTTTCTGTAACCTTTGGACCTTTGCCCTCCAGGTCATGCCCCCTCTTACAGAACTGCCAAATGAAGTTTTTAAACTCAAACCCTTTCTTCCACTCCGTGGTGTGTCCACACCACCCTTTGTGGTCTACCCTTCCCTGGAGTCTGGCTTCATCTGTATGACACCCTACGACCCCTCTCTCTGCACCAAAGAGGACCCTGGCAGTGCCATCCGTATATGCACTGCCCCTGACTCCAGTACAGCCTGATGCCCAGCTCAGCGACCCCTTCCCCGGCGCACCCTGAGCAGAGGACTCTTGCCCTCCTGCCTGGCACTGCCCACCCTTCCCTCCCCTCTGGGACTGGCACAGACCTGTTTCTGAGATAGGTGTGCATGTGTCTCTCCCATTTGCTTTGGGGGCAGCGCTCCACCCCAACCTGGCATCCTTTCAGCATAGAGGAAGGATGCTATGTGAGACTCTGCATGGTGCCCAGGCTTGGGCAGAGCTGGGTCCTTCTGTAGAGGTGGCATTTGGAGGCTTCCGGGGAGGGATGGTGGCATCCATGGGCTCCTTGCTGCAATTCACTCATGGTTCTGATTGGCAGTCCTTCTTCAAAGGCAAGTTCCAAAGGAAACAAATTAAATCTGAGTAAATATCAGAGCGTAATTATGTAAATTAAATACATAAGTGAAAGAACATTTGTCATGAGGTCAACAGAGAGCCATGAAGACAGAAGCTTCCTTTGCCAGGGGTGGTCGGGAGCAGGAAGGATGGGGTGGCGGTGGAGGTGGCAGTGTCACTGGAAAGGTGAGCTCTTCATGCCCAGCTCTCCCCACACTTGGACTTTGTCCCACGTGCTATATGAGTGTCACCTACTTTGCTCCTTACAATAGTACCGCAGAAGAGGCATCACTCTGCCCATTTTATAGAGCTGGCAACTGAGGCTCAGAGAGCAGAGAACAGTCCTGGCAAGAGATCACAACATGGATGAGTCCATCTGTTGGGGTCAGACCCCAAAGCCCAACTCCTTCTCCTACATGGAAGCCATAGGCCTGTTTTGAAAAGGCTGCCACATGAGGGGGCCAGCAGCTGCTCAGGCCGTGTGGCTCTGGCCACGAAGGGCACTCAGGTACACACTGAGGCTCTGGACTGATTCCAGAGCATGGATTTTGCTGTCCCTTGGTCCTTTCTGTGCCTCAGAGACTTGGCATGCGGCGGATAGGAGGGGTGAAATTGGTGTGGCAGGGGCCATAGACCCTGGCCTCAGCTGACCTACAGGCCACCATGCTCCTCCTACTGTCCTGCTACTGTGCCACCCTGGCCATCCTCCTTGGGGGCACAGCTGGCCACATGACTGCCAGGGCCAAACAGAGCCATCAGCAGCCCCCCATGGTGGGCCCTTGGGTTCTCTGAGGCCTTTGACCCCATTTTCTTCTTGGTAGTAATCTTTTTGCTCCTGTTGACACAGAAAAGACTGCCCCAGCCTCTGTGCTGAGTTCTCTGAAGATTTTCCTGGAGGCCTTAGCTCCCCAAGACACTGTCTGGGCAAAGAGGCTCTTTCCCAGGTACCTCCCATGGGTCCTACCACCTCTTTGAGCATCGCTTGTCTATTTCCATTGAGCTCCTTTTCTGTTCCATTTCTCTAGTCTCCACAATCAGCATGGCAAGGTGTGGGCACTAGATTCGAGTTGGAGAGGACTGAGTGAGCGAGGTGCATGTGGGGCCAGCCCCATCGTCCTTTCACTGGGAGCTGGGAGGCTGCTGCTGGTCCTGGGGCGGGCCAGGAGCAGGGTCAGCAGGTGGTGTCCCTGGGCATCCCCTGAGCAGGTCTGCAGGTGCAGAACCCAGCCCAGGGATGCTTCCAACTCAGACCGGTTGAGGCTGCTGTTTCCAGGAGTGTGGGTTTTTCCTCTGAGTGATAATTTACAGAATTAATGAAGATGCTGCAGTTCACTGTGTAATGTCAGTTATTAATACTGATTGCAAATTAACAGCCGGTATGACATGCCATCACATTTTCATTTCTTGCCCTTCGTAAAAGCTAGAGTCTGGCACTTGACCAGCATGCTGTGTGGTCTCTGGATCTCTGTGTGCCTGGGTAGCTATTCTGTAAGCCTGGGCTGGGGTCTGGGGGAATCTCCGACTCTACCAGTTTAGTCTCATGCCTTGATGCGGCACAGAGAGCAGAGCCTCTGACTATGGATGAGTCTGGAGTTGCATCGGAGCTCTGTTCTGAGCCTAGGACGTATCTGTGAAATGGGCATAATCTGGCAATTGTCTGGGGTGCTCCAAGCTCAGATTAACTGTGTGTCAGGCTCCGAGCTCAGCATCTGCCTGAGCTTGGGGGCACCGACCTGCCTCCTTCTCATCCCTTTCCAGGTGTTTTGACTGCTTGTTGAAAGTGAGATTCCTGGATTTGAACCCTAATTGGCTGGATGACTTTGGTCAGACATCAGGGCATCGGGGGGATCAGAAGAGGCAATATAAGCAAAATGCTTAGTGTCATGTCCTGCACAAAGTCAGACCATAATCAGCAAGTGCCGTTTCATATTTTGTCATCCTTTTGTGTGTGGCATCCGTCCTGTCATGTCATGGAGGGCAGCCATCTGTCTGTGGCATTAACAAAAGGCAGTGTCCTTGGATTTGGGGCCCCTTAGAAATTCAAATGGGGCTTTTCTGGGTAAATACTTGGAAGTTACTTTTCTAGATTTGCTTTGGGTTCCTACTTAAATTAGAGAAAAGTCCAGGAAAATACCCACAACTTTCTCAAAGCATGAATGTGGGTTGTTCCTCTTGCTGGCCATGTGATGTTGCTGGAGGGTCCCAACATCTCTAGCTTCAGTTTTCTTATCTGTGAAATGGGATGGTTATGCCTGCCTCACTGGCTGTGGAGGAGAAAAGATGTGAAGCGTCTGAGTGCCCAGCGTCTCTGGGAGATGGAGTCTAGCTCTGGGCCGGTCTCCCAGGTCTTAAGGACCTGAAGGTGCAGAGTGGCCTGCTGGGACTGGAGCCAGTGTCCCGAAGGCCTTGTGCTCAGCGCCCTATGGACGTGTCCAGTGGGGTTTTGTTTGCTTCCCGATGTGTCTGTTGGCCCACGAAAGCAGCCTGTTGAGAAATGCCATCCGGTTTCCTTGTCCTAAGAAGCTGCAGGAGTTTGCAAACCAATCCTAAAAATCTTGGAGAAGAAGTGCTAAAATCAATACCAAATACCTTGTAAGTGAAAGGTGACAGGGACATCAAACTTTATTTGTGAAAATTCTAAGAATGATTAACATATTACAGATTCTTTAAAAATATGATCTCACTCAGTTGATGGAAGGGAATTGCAAATCAAAGGGACTATTTATTACAGTGGGGATAAGGGAGCTGCCAGATTAAAAAAAATATATTGAAGGAGCCAGAGATTTGAAACATGAAAGACAGAAGCAGATCAGCACCATGGACTTTTATCCAAATACTGGAACCCAACTAGGAGCAGAAGTTGGTGAAGAATTATTTTATAAACCCATTTTCATCATAACATGTGTAAAATGCAAATTTTGATCATTATGTAAATTAGTTACTTGGTGTAATTTACTTAATTCAAAGCACTTAATGCAGCGTGGTATGTTTTTTCCAAAGTGCCAGAGTAGATGTTTATTTTAAATTGTTTTTAATCTTGATCTTCCAGCCTGATTATTTAAAATGTTTTTCCCTTATATTTGTTTTTCAGATGGAAAGGCACAGAGAAATGGTGAGAAATGAGCATATTCTCATCAGATGATGCCCTCCATTGGCAGGGCCCAGGCAGGATGGGTGGGTAGGGCTCACTCATGGACCCCCGTGTCTGAAACAGCACATGTGTGCGCACCCCCTGTGAAGGCCCTCCTGAGGCACTATCCAGAACACCTCTTCCCCTTTCTGGAATTTCCTCTCGTATGGCCTCCCGGCTGGCTTTGAAACCTGTTTGAGCGGAAGTCTACTGGATTTTATGGGCCCTATTTTAGGCAGAGATTCGATCTCTTTCTCAGAGAGTTTCCAATGACAGACCATTTCCTTCAGCCACTTTACTACTTTGGAATTTCCGTTGTTGCACAAGGGAGAGCCGACGCTTTCTGTCTCCATTGTGCCATCAGATTGTCAGGATGGCCTCTCCCTTCTTGAGGAGCCTCTAGAACAAGAGAGATGATTTGTTCCCTTGGGCACCGTTTTTGGCGCGTTCCTGATGCTGATGAGGAGGCTGGAAGGCAGCTGACAGTCACCGAAACAGCTCTTTTGCACGGTGCCAGCAGTGATGTCCACCCTTCACTGAAGGACCATAGTGCTTCTGGGAGAAGAGGGGCTTATTAGCTCTGTTTTGCAGATGAAGAGATGGGCTCAGGGGGTGGTTGTCCAAGCTCATCCGGCTAGTGCCTGGCGGGATTTGAGCCCACACCCGTGCTTATTCTGTGTCCCCCACTGGGGAAGCCGATGGGGCTGCTTCTACAGGCCTCTCCTCAAGCCCTATCCCAGGTTGCCTTGGGCGAGGGTGTTTTATTCTTTTTTTTTTTTTTTAATTTTTAACATGTTTTTATTTATTATTGAGACAAAGAGAAACAGAGCATGAGTGGTTTAGGGGCAGAAAGTGAGGGAGACACAGAATGTGAAGTAGGCTCCAGGCTCTGAGCTGTCAGCACAGAGCCTGATGCCAGGCTCGAACCCATGAACTGTGAGATCATGACCTGAGCTGAAGTCAGACACTTAACCAACTGAGCCACCCAGGCACCCCTGTGTTTGTTGTCTGGGCAGCTGAGACTGTGACCAGGACAGAGGCGGGGTCTCCCTCCCTGACGAGACCCTCGGCAAGAAGACCTGGAGCGGTGGCACTGTGCCGCGAGGACTGTGGGACACTGCCTGGCAGTCTTCCTGCTCTCCTGAAGCCGGGCCCTGCCTGGTGTTTGCTGTGGGGGATGGTTGTCACCCCCATGCTTCCTGTTTTACCGAAGCTGGCTGGATGGGCCACATCTGCTCCTCCCTTTGCTGAACTCTTGAAGGCCTGCTTTGTGCCCACCTGACTCCCAGTGAGATTAAAAAAAAAAAATCACACCTACATAGATTGACTGCAATAAATTAATTCATCCATGAAATGCAGTCTGCAAACGGAACATGTTCTGGTGCGTAGGAGATACTCAGGACGTGGAGGAGGGGGGCCACTCTCTGCTTCGGGCTCAGTCTTACCTGCAGGACTGAGTACTCCTTGAGGACAGGGCTGTGGAGTCTGAAAATGCTGCTGCTCCAGCGCCCAGCCCGTGGCCTGGCCCAGAACAGTGCTCTGGAAATATCAGAGGAAGGAAGAAAGACGGCATGAAAGGAAGGAAGCAGAGAGGGAGAGAGGGTGGAAGGGAGAGAGGAAGGAAGGAAGGAAGGAAGGAAAGAAGAGAGGAAGGAAGGAAGGAAGCAAGGAAAGAAGTAAGGAGGAAGGAAAGCAGGGAATGCATAGGTGGGCAACTGAGGCGGGGCACCCAATGGATTCTGAGCAAAGGGAAGGTTCTGACTTTTGAGTTGGGGCCACAGCAGGAAGGTCTTCGTGATCTTTTCTTTTGGCAATGGTGGGTGCCTCCTCGCCTGCAGACCCAGGTTCTGTCCACACCCATTTCTGTAGCTCTTCCTTGCTTGTGACAAGGATGCTGGCATTTTGGGTTGGTCATGGGGAGAGGGGAGGGCAATGAAGGAGGGGATGAGCCCGGGCAGGGGTCTTTGGAGTGAACTTGAATTAAGATAAATCACATCTTGGAAAAAATGTGAAACCTCTATTTGGGGGCCAGATAAATAAGAGTTTTTTTTTAATGTTTATTTATTTTTGAGAGAGAGAGAGAGAAAGAGAGAGAGAAGGGGAGGAGTAGAGAGAGACAGAGACACAGAATATGAAACAGGCTCCAGGCTCTGAGCTGTCTACACAGAGCCCAATGTGGGGCCTGAACACATGAACCGTGAGAGCTGAAGTCCAACACTTAACTGACTGAGGCACCCGAGTGCCCCAAGAAAGAAGTTTTTGTTTTTAATATACTCTTTCTTTTTTTAAGTTTTATTTTATTTTCGAGAGAGAGAGAGACAGACAGACATACATCAGGAGCAGGGGAAGAGCAGAGAGAGAGGGAGACACAGAATCCGGAGACAGACTCCAGGCTCTGAGCTGTTAGCACAGAGCCCGATGCAGGGCTCAAACCCACAAACCACAAGATCATGACCTGAGCTGAAGCCAGATGCTCAACTGACTGAGGCACTCAGGTACCCCCACCAAGAAAGAAGTTTTTAAGAAAAGTCCATAGAATCAAAGTTGTGTCTCAGCTTATGGAAAATTTGCCAATAATCCCTAAACACTTGTAACTGAACTTCTCCAGGGTGTGAGGTGGCAGCCCTCATACACATATCTGTATATTACAGATGGTAAAATATTCTTCAGAAGTACTCTCAGCACTTGGACATTTCTCGGAAGTTGAAAATAGGAGAAGCAATTTGAAATGTGTTCTTTTGTTTCAATTACTTTTCAGAAAGAAACTATTTAAAATACCTGTGATTATATGATTTTTTTTCAGAAGGATTGGTGGGATATTCACAACTACAACCTCAGATTTTGAAAAAAACTTTTCTCCAGTTTCAATTCCTTGCCAATGGCTGTGCTTTCACATGACCTTGTGTGGTTGCTAAAGGGCATGTGGGCCTTCAGGCTGGTTCTTGCCTTGGTTCAGTTTGGTTCCACAAACTTCTCCTGTCCCTGAGCCTGTGCTAGGCACCGAGCCTGGGGGTGGGAGAGAGAAATGAGAACACCCTAGCTTCTCCCCATGTCCGTGAGTTTTGAAACTCTGAGGGGAGTATGACTTTCATGGGGCTTTGATGGAGGGGTGGGGCTGTGTCAGTTTCCAGTTGGGAGGACCCAGGCAGAGTGTGTACTCTTGCGTGTGGTGTGTGTGTACGTGTCTGTGTGCATGGGCTGTGTATGTGGTACATGCGTGTGTGTGTGTGTGTGTGTGTGTGTGTGTGTGAGGAGAATGTCCAGGGAAGGGCAAAGAGCTCTTTCTCCTGGAATTTTGGTGCATGGTTTCCAGTGGCAGTGATGGAAGCAGCTTTTGGTGACACAAAAGCAACACGGACAAAGCTGTTAGGTCCAGAGAGTCTTCCATGCACAGGCTAAGGTGTATGGAGTTCTTTATGTAAAATTAATAGAGTTTCTTGAAGGCTTTCTGTTTGTGATTGATTGATGCTTTTGAGGATGTTAATTTCTTGGCAACTTTAAAGTTGTGTTATTCATGGAACGTTTTAGAGGAGGGCTCTTTTGTGAACAGATGTGAATTTGGAAACCATCCTGGCAGAGGCACTGGAGAAGACCCCAGGGTCAGGGGGACCTCTTAGGAGGCTGTGACAGAAGTCCCAGGGAATGTGTTGATGGTACCTGACACTGGGAAGGGGTTGTAGAGAAGATTTAGTATCTGGTATTGATGCTTTCCCACCCAGACTGACCAGCGGGTGATGCCAGAGGGAAGCCAAGGAGTATCTGGGAACGGGGGCAAGAGAGTGTGTTATGGGGTTGGGATCGGGAAACAGCAAAGGAGCACACAGTGGCTGGAAGCCCAGGGAGAAGAGGCCTTCACGGACCAGTGCTCCAGGCTGGGCACTGCTGAATATGAAGAGAGAGGAGGATCCCTATTTGCTGATGATGTGGGCATGAGCTTTAGAGCAGCATGGTGTGGGTGGCAGTGGGCAGAGAGGTGAGTGATGGGAAAGTACCAGAGGGCACATGGGCCTTCAGTTAGGAAGCTGGTCTGTTGGGGAAGGAGGTCCAAGATTCAGGCACCTGGGACCTGTGTCCCTCCTCCCTCCATTTGAGGAAGGTGCTCTTCCTTCCCTTGTAGGTCCACAGTTCGGGCCTCTTGATCCTCCCTATTCCTGGTCCTCATTGTGAGGTGAGCAAGGCCCTCTTCCTGTGGCATCACACATGTCTTATTCTGGAACTTTCCATAAGCTGTTTCTTCAGTCTGCAGCGTTTTTCTCTGAGAGGTTTCCAGAGCTGTCTCCTTTCACTGATGTTGCTCGCAGAGGCTTTTCCCACCCTCACCTCCTGCGGTTTCCTCCAGCCCAACATCTATTTTCTTCAGAGCTCTTACCACCATTGGAAATTATCTACTTAGCATGGTGTTTATTTGTTCCGGTCTGTTCTCCAGGCCCTGAAATGTAAGTTCTTTGACAGCAGGAACACCGTGGGCTCATTCATTCTTGCTTCTCGGCACCTAGAAGAGGGACCAACATAGAGAAAGCTCTCAATAAATGTTCATTGGATGGCTTGTTCAGTTTTGGGTGTTAGGAAGACTTGAAAGCCCATATGGTGGGCCAAAGAAGCTGAGGTCTGTGCTGGGGCACCACCATATCACGTTCCTCATAGGAGTGCACTTGCCTTTGTTCCGTGTACTGTTTCTTTTCTCTGAGGAGCAGGATGCCTCTCTTGGGAGTCTCTCCTTGTCCCCATGGGCAACTGATGCCCTCTTCCATAGTTCTTGCCTCTCCTTGTGGCCTTGGTGAGCTGTGGACCATTTGCCTCTTCCTGGCCTTTCTGGAATGGGGCTGGGGATATGATCCCATCAGCCCCCTCCCCACTGGGGGTGGGTCTGGTTGGAGGAGCTGCCCCAGCAGTGGTGCCTGGGGCTGGCCATTATGTACAGGGACCTTGCAGGGGAGGAGCTGGGCCAAGGTCCGTAACTCCATGAGGGCCAAGGGGTTCCTGGGGTGCCCACTTTGCTGCCCATGGGAGTAGCCCCAGCTCTGTCCCTAGTCTACCTTCTTGGAGGATTCCCCCTTCATGGGGAGCAGCAGCGGACATCTGGAGTTCTTGGGGAGATGGGGGTAGGGGGCATTGCAAACCCAGTCTCTTGTAGGGAGAAAAGGACTTTTGTTGGAGATGTGGGCTTCCTTGGCCCTGTTCCTGGGGAATGTCAGGAGGGCTGCAATGTTAGCCTGAGCTCTTGCGTGTTGCTCTGCCCCCAGCCCTCGCCATGTGCAGCTGAATAAGAGCTTCAGAGGCTGAGAGCTGACCTTTTCAGCCAAGTGGGAGCAGGCTGTTATAGCCAGAGCTGTGGTCCCTGGGGGAGTGGTGTGCCTTCAGCCCATATTGCTTGCTTCAAGGGTGAGGAGCCAGCCGCTGACAGGGAGCTTAAACTCTATGTGATGGCTCAGTCCCGAGCAGGGCTGCCCAGAACAGAAGGCAGAAGCAAAGGAACTGAAGGTGTGCATGAGCTCTGACGACTGTGTTTTCCATGTGTGCATGTCCTTGTATGTCCTGAGGCGATTGCCTGCATACAATGGCACCTCCTATTCCCTAAGAAAGTGAAAGAGTCCTACAGTGGAGATGGTTTCAGGCAGGGGGACCTCAGGGCAGGGACCTCAGGGGACTTCTCCCTCAGTTTGAGAGGTCTGGCCATGCTGGCATGGTGTATGGGGTCCCTTGAGCCATATTGGACTCGTGGACCAAAGGGCATGGACACAGAGCCCTGCTGGAGCCGTCATTGTGCATGTGCTCACGTGCAGGCACAGAAAGCATGACTCTACAGACATGGCTAGTCTCTGCCACTTAAAATTTTTTTAATGTCTGTTCATTATTTGAGAGAAAGAGAGAGAGAGAGAGAGAGAGAGAGAGTATGGGGAAGGGCAGAGAGAGAGGGGGACACAGAATCTGAAGCAGACTCCAGGCTCTGAGCTGTCAGCACAGAGCCCCACGTGGGGCTTGAACCCATGAACCATGAGATCATGACCAAAGTTGGACACCCAACTGACTGAGCCTCCCAGGCACCGCTCTGCCACTGTAAAGACTTGTGATAGCCTTGCAAGGTGCGGAAGAGAAGTGGGAGCTGGTAGATAGGGGTCTGAGGGTGCCACATTCATGCCTGTCCCAGTCAGCTCTCAGTGTCCTGTCAGCTGTGCTCAGATCTGGGTCAGATTAAGCCATGGGGGCAGTGAGGCTGTTGATGTCCAGGTGAAGGGATAGGGCCACAGAGGCTGTGACGTTTCCTGAACAGGCCCACGCTCAGCCCTACATGGGCAATGCTGTGGGAAAGCTCTGTGTGGAGCTACTTTTAAGTCATACCCCCTGTTCTTTTCATTGAAGTTATCGTAAGCTGTATGAAATACAGACATCTGATTAACTCGCTCCATTAGTACCTTATTGTTGAGAAACAAACTGTCCCAAGACTTGGTGGCTTAAAACAACAGCCATTTATTATTTGTTGTGAGTCTGTAGATCAGCTCGGCAGCTCTGCTCTAGGCTCGCTGGAGTAGCTGGATGCGGTTGACTTGTGGCTGAGGGTGGCTGCCTGGGGGCCCACATGAGTCCACGCGTGTCCACATCCCTTCAGCAGGCCAGCCCGGGGGCGTTCCCACGGTGGTGGTAGGCCCCAAGAGTGGAAACAGAAGGCACAAACGCTTATCCAAACGCCTGCTTACACCAAGTCACAGCTGTCTTATGGGTCAAAGCAGGTCATGTGTCCCAGAGTAGGAGCTCGAAGAGTCCTCAAAGTGACAGGGCACGAGGCACAGGAATAGGGGGGCCATTACCAGGGGTCTGAATGCAGCTAATTTCCTGTATTTGGGAACATCATATACACCCTGTTGTTAAAAGATCGTTTCTCAGGCAGTACCATGCAACAGAACTTTCTGCAATGATCCCTCCTCATATATGATGTCTGTCTGTGCTGTCCAGTATGGTCACCACTAGCCAGATGTGGCCGTTATGTACTTAAAATGTGGCTAGTGTGACTGAGGAACTGAGGTATAATTGTATTCAATTTTAATGAATTTAAGTTTAAATGTAAACAGCCCCATGTAGCTAGTGGCTGCTCTATTGAACAGCCCAGATCCAGGGGGAGACCCCCTGGGCACAGATAGAAGGCTGTTGCCTGCCTAGCATGGGAGCAGTGGCTGGCCACGGGTGTCTGCTTGGGATGAGATGTTCAAGCTTATTATTGGCATGTGTGAATTGTGCTGTGCTCAGGAGAGGGTGTGGCTGGGGTTGACTGAGTGTCTAAGGTGGGGGTCCCCTCCACCTGTTGTACCTCCATACTCTGAGCCATTGCCTCTGTTTGCTTAAGAGGACTTCTTAAAAACCTCTTCTAGCTTCTCTTTCAAGAGGCTTTGGGGCTCCAGGTCTGTGAGGACTGCATGGCCTCCCTGGGAATCTGAGGGGTATTGACAGCCAGGGGCCTGTGTGTCTGGAGCCCCTGGTGCTGTGGCAGGATCTCTGTCCATTACCTTTTCATACTTTGTAGCTTTGGGGGAGGGGGGAGGGGCTTGATGAAGAACGTCTGACCTGCTGCCTGGCACCATTTGCTTGTGTGACGATGCATGGGGGACACTGGGACCCTCGTGCATTGCAGGCAGGCAGCTCTGGGTAAATGTGCCTCAGGGGTCAGGGTGCCGATGGGCAAAGCTGGCTGAGGTCATGGCTGGACTTGAATACAGGTGCCACAGGATTGCATGTAAGTCATGCATTTGCCATCCCTAGAAAGGCTCTCAGGGCTCTTATTGGGGCACTACCCAGCCCTCCCTGTGAACCATTGGGAGGTTGGCTCCTGTGCCTCTTAGGTGCCAGCCCCTGGGACACAAGCAGTTGGGACCCTGAAGAATTGTGGTCCTCATAGTCCTGTGAAAATGGAAGTCAGAAACTTTCATCCCCAGTTTCCAGATGAGCAAACTGAGGCATAAAGTGGATGGAAGGTTTGCCCAAGTGTTTAAGGAACTATCCAAAATTCTAAGTGTCAGAGTCCATGGCACATTCCCAGAGACCTATTTCAGGGCTTCCCCCATGGTGAGAAATAGGGACCCCCTGCACATTTCCCCCCAGCACCCCAGTCATGACTGCCATAGCACCCTGGTCTCCTTCCTGGCACTGTGTTTGGTTTTCCCTGACTGGTCTTGCTACATCTATCTGGGACTAGATGTACCAGTGGGCCTGTCATCCTGGCAATGTGGGCAGCCGAGGGCCCACTGTAGCAGCATGCATGGTGCCTGGCAAGTTCTAGAAGTTCGTGGGATGGGCATGAAGTGAAAGTCCAGGGGAGGAATGGCCTGGGAAAAGCAGTCTGGCTGAATTAACACTGTTAACTGTGAATTTGAGTCTGGGGGACTGGATGGGCCAAGGCATGCCCGTGATGGCCCATAGGCATCCCAGGCTCTGGGAGAGAACAGCTTGTATGACATGGGCAGGACCAGAATGTCCTATAGAGTATCCAGTGCAGGTGTGGACACATGGGCCAGATGAAGAAAACATCCTAGACTTTGGGAAAGTGACTGATGGGTTGAGACTTTGGGCTGCAAGTGGCAGAAATCCCACTCAAGTTGGCTTAGGCGAGAAAGGGTATTCTTTGGCTCATAGAAGAACCCAGAAGTCACAGGTGCACAGAGGCTTCAATGATGTCATCAGGCCCAGGTGTCACTCTTGTACCTGCTTGCCTCTGAGTTTGCTCCATGGTCTCCCTTTGGAGAAGCCAGATGGCTTCTGCAGGCGGCTGCAGAGAGATTTGGGCCTTAGTTAAAGCAATCAGCACCGTGGCCCCCACAGGAGTAGGTTTGCACCAATAGGTGACAGAACTGAGCCTCAAGCTCCTTCTAAATGCTCATTCCCTAGTAATTTATTCCAGCCCCCTCTCTGCTCCCCTCCTATCCTAGGCTTATATCCTGGCCACAGAGGAAAGAGTGGACCTTTCTAGGTGCTCCACCAGAGTCTGAGGATGGTGCTCATTGGACCCCCTTGGACCATCCACTCACCCTTGGTCCAGCCAGAATGTGAAGTTCAGATTGGATTTGGACAGTGTCACCCCAGCTGGGAAGAGAGTGATGAAGGAGTTTCATTCAGGGAAATCAGGTCCCTGCAACAGGACAGGGTCCCAGGCCTCAGGGCTGGGGTATGAGACAGGATGTTCTGTCATGGGATTGGAGCTGGCCAAGGCTGGGCTGGCTTCAGTCTGGACAGGCAGTGGCCTTAGCTCGCCACTGAGGGTCAAAAAGCCTGAGCTGTGAGTGCAGAGGTAGGTGCAGGGAACTGGGGGCCAGGGACCACTGCCCCACATAGCCTTGAGGACAGAACTGCTAGAACTTTAGCTCCCATTGGGCGGAAGCAATAGGGAGAGAAAGAGAGGTCAACAGAGGGCTTTCTGGCACAGAACCTTTGGGATGGCAGGGAATGCTCCTCACAGTGGGAAACACTTACCCTGGGGCCAAAGGGATGCAGAGGGGTTTTCCAACTCTGTTCAGTGGTCACTGTGGCAGATGTGAGTTGTGGCTCTTGGCAGTGGCCTGTACCCAGGGCGGGGGGTGGGGAGCATTGGAGTTAGACCCCTTCGTGCTTAAAGCTCGTTCTTTCCTCCCCCTTCTCTGCTGCTCAGATATCCGTGGGCTCCAAAGCTTTCTGGATCAGGCCTCGCGGCTGGGCCTTGATGTCTCTTTACAAAAGGTGGACAAGAACATTAGCCACGTGTTCACCAGCCTCTTCACCACCATGAAGACGGAGGAGCTGAACCGATACCGGGACACACTACGCCGAGCCATCCTTCTGCTCAGCCCGCAGGGGGCCCACTCCTTCATCAATGAGGTAGGTGGTAGGGCCTGGGGCCGCGGGAACCTCTCCCCAGGGGGTTGTGGGGTGGCTCAGGTGGGAGCCAGGTGCAGCCCACTCGTGCGGGGCCAAAATGGACGTGGGGACTCTTGGGTGCTGTGCCCACAGAGAGAGACCCAGAGCACAACCTGGCTCCTGACTGGTCCCCGACAGGTGACCCCAAGGCCTTTGTAGACACTGAGAGGCTGGGGACAGCTGGCGGGAAGCCTGTTTCCAGGTCCCTCCCAAGGATACCTGAGGCAAACCCAGGCTGTGGTTGGTTTGTGGTGGTGGTGTTTTAATTTTCCTCTCTTTGTTGACAGGTGTAAGCCTCTAGGGATAAAATAAATTTCCAGCTTTCTACAGAGGTGGGCAGCTCTGCCTTGGTATTTGTTAGCACCTGGAGGAGGTGTTGGTTGCATAATCTCAAATGATACTTGGTGTGCGTGATTGTAGTTTTGGTGCCTGGGTGAATCCATGATTTTTTTTTTAAACACCTCTATTAGGGGTTAGGGCCTTCTAACGAAGACAGGGCCCACCAGTTTAACAAAGAATTTAGTAACTTGAGAATAGACAACTAGAAACTCTCTGAGTTGGCTGATGGTGTCAGCCCTGGTGGTCTGATGGCAGAAAGGTGACGAGCTGGACACAGCAAGTGTCTCTCTGGCCTGGGTTTGTTTCTGGGGGTCGGGGTTGTGCTGGGGGTGTGGTATGTCTGGGAGCAGAGGTGGACTGAAGGGGTCACCAGGTGCCTAAATGCTCTCTGTGATTTCCTCTCCAGCCCCAGTCACCTGCTTGGCTCTCTCCGATTGAAAGGAAAATGAACAGAAAGGCAGAATTACACTAATTCCATTTGATGTACTTTGGTTGCTTATTCCACTCTCCCCTCTAATTAATTATTACTCAAAATGCTACCTTATGCATCAGGAACCAGCACGAAGCCCACCGCTGGAGAACTTAAAATTCGGAATGCTTAATTTGGTACAATTGGCCGGCAGCCCCGCCGCTGTTGGCTTAATCAGTGCCCGGATCACTCTGGTGGGTCAGGCGGGCTGTGAGGTCCTGTTGGCGCTCGGCATTTTCTCGGGAACACGTTTCCCTGTAGGAAGTGATTCAGGCCAGTAATGGGCAGCCCAGGATCAGGACTAATGTGTCCAGGCTTTCTCAGAATGTTTCCAGCAGCGTATGTGCCAGTGTCTGCTCTTAGGAAAGCTTTTGTCCTTGCTAAATTCCCCCGGCTGGAGTCTGCTCTGGTGATGGTGTCTGCTAATCCTGTTGCTGGGCCCCTCCATCTCTCTTCTTGCCCATATCTTGCCTCCTCTCCTTGCTTCCTTTCTGCCTTGTCACTGCTGTGTTGTTAAACTTGGAAGTGGGAAGAGTATTGGCTTTGGAGTTCAGCAGATTTGGGATCAAGTCCCAAGTCCTCCACTTAGTAACCTTGTGACCTTGGGTATTTGCCTCACCAGTGAGACCTCAGTTTCTTCATCTGTAAAGTAGGGACGAAGGAGGCTAGGGTGATGGTAAAGCATTTGGTACATAGCTTCTCAGGAAACATCTGTTCTCTTTCACTTACATATTCATTGTATCCCTTCCAGATGAATTCAGCCCTTGCTTCGTTTCTAGGCCCTGCAAGGATTTACGACGCAAACAAGACTGGCCTAAAGATATTTTTTCCAAGTGGATAATTATGCAAACTTCTGCAGCAGTGGAAATACTTGGCTTGGCTTTGGCCTGTTGCCTTCTTGATTCACCTGCTGCCCTGCCCGACTGTGTTTGCAATGTCTTTGCTTTGCCGGGTGCTGCAGAGCTGGGGACGCCCCAGGAGTGGCTACTCTGGATGTTGGGCGAGAGTGACAAGCCCCTGGGAGTGCTGGCCAGAGACCGTGGGGGAAAGACAGCACCTAGCTTTGTTGCCTTTGTTACCTTCAGCTCCAGCGGGTCAGAGTCTTGGTTTTCGATTTCGGGTGCCTGGGGTGAGGGTGGGGGAGCTTCATTTCCTGGGTACCCACCACGGTCCTGGCCCTTTGTGTGCTTTCCCTGATTCTCACACTCTACAAATGGGGCAAGCGAAGCTGAGGAAGTTAAATGACAGGCTTCAGGTCACAGGTAGCCACTGGGTGATGAGGCAGAAGTCTAATCCAGATCTGACCCACTCCAGGGTCCCCGTCTGCCGCACTGCTGGGATGAGACAAGTATAGTGATGGTGGTAAGTAAGATGTGGCTGTGCTGCCTTCACGTGGGGGGATGTGGCTCAACTGCCTCTGTCCCAGGTCTGGCAGAGGTATTGAGGGTGCTATGCTCGAAGAATTTTAGGGCATCTACTAAACACAGTAGGGGAAGGAAAGTGAACGTGACCTGTTTGGATGGCTAGGCCAGAAGATCCTTTGGGAGAGACCTGGGGATGCCATCACTGCACAAAACCTTCATTCACCAAAGCCCATTGCTTGGGCTTTTTCAGCAGACTGACCCCCTACCTCTTGTTTGTTATGACAAGGACAGAGGGTCTTCGCAAGGCTGATCCACATGTCCTAAATTTTATGAAACTCAAAACACTGTTATGGAGCAGTAAATGGCCTGAGAGCCCCACAGCTATTGATGACATGTGGATATTGTACCCAATCAGGACTGGCGTGTGTGGGCCACAGTAAGGGCGGGGTATGTTGCTCTCCAGGCTGTTATTTCTCCCTTCCCCCACTCAAAAAGCCTGACTCATGGGAGGAGGGAGGAAGATGGTTCTACCTGAATTTTCAACATTTTGCCACATGTGAATCTGTTGGGAAGGCTGGCACTTTCACTCTTGCTAGTGGCAAATTCTATATGACATGGACTTGGTCTGGGACCTGCCAGGCTGTCCACATGCTACATTGGGAGCTGTGTCTCTGCCCAGTGTCCAGGATGCGTGCATTCACCGTGGGGTCTCAGCCTGGGGGCCCACGCCCCACCCGCCTCTCTGTGATCCCACTTTATGAGGAGCCATCCTGGCTAGGAGCTGTGGGTCTGGGGAGTCTGGCCTTGGTAGTGGGTGGGTGGCAGCAGTTACAAGCAGGCCAAGGCCATGGAGGTGGGGGGACATGGGCTCATATAACAGGCCTCACCGCAAGATCCCCTCACCTTCCATCGCTCAGTCTTGAATCCACATTCCCTTCTCTGGGATCTTTTTATCACAGTCTAGACACCCACCACATCAGTGTGTTGTCTTTAAAAGGCCCCCCTTGGGGAAACAGGGCTCAGGGGTGACAGCACTCTGGTCCCTTGGTCCCAGACCTGCAGTCCACTGTGGGGTACCCTTGGGGACTGCAGAAGGCATAGGTCATAGAGGATCCTTCCTCCTGAAGGGCCTGTTCTACTCTGGCTTTGCCATTGGAGCTCTGAGTAAGGGTAGGTGGCACTTTTTTTTTTTTATAGTTTATTGTCAAGTTGGTTTCCATATAACACCCAGTACTCTTCCCCACAAGTGCCCTCCTCCATGTCCATCACCCCTTTCCCCTTTCTCCCTCTTCCTTCAGCCCTTAGTTTGTTTTCAGTATTCAAGAGTCTCTCCTGATTTGCCTCCCTCCCTCTCCCTAACTCTTTTTCCCCCTTCCCCTCCCCATGGTCCTCTGTTAGGTTTCTCTCATTAGACTTATGAGTGAAAACATTATGGTATCTGTCCTCTGCCTGACTTATTTCATTTAGCATGACACCCTTGAGATCCTTCCACATTGCTACAAATGGCCAGATTTCATTCTTTCTCATTGCCATGTAGTACTCCATTGTATGGATAAACCACATCTTCTTGATCCATTCATCAGTTGATGGACATTTAGGCTCTTTCCACAATTTGCTATTGTTGAAAGTGCTGCTATGAACATTAGGGTACATGTGCCCCTATGCATCAGCACTTCTGTATCCCTTGGGTAAATCCCTAGCAGTGCTATTGCTGGGTCATAGGGGCATTCTGTTGTTAATTTTTTGAGGAACCTCCACACTGTTTTCCATAGTGGCTGCACCAGTTTACATTCTAGGTGGCACTTTTTAATTACCCTAACTAGGAAGTGAGTTGGACTCATTCTATCCTCAGCTGGGCCTTGCTATGTCTGTAAACCATTGACTCCTTAGTGGGGCTTCATAGTGATACCCACTATGCCACTGTCCTCATGTAGCCTGTGAGCCTGAACCACCCATGGCCAGGGGGTTAGAGATGCGAGCGTCCTCTCCTCACTCCAGGGAGACTCGTGGGAGTCCTAGAGGGGCCAAGGGCAGAGGCTTTGCATGGGATTTCTGTCTGTGGCTGTTGGAGCCTCCTCCCTTCTGTCCATGGGTTCCATCTTTCATTTCTCTAGAATTTAATGAGCCTGAGTGCTGTGCCAAGTTCTGTGCTAGGCACTGAGGCTGTTGTCCCTGGGAGCTCCCAGCCTGGTGGGGAGGAGAGAGGTGTGAACAGACTCCTTCACCTGTCAAAGGAGAGGTGTGGACCAGGTTCTGAGAGAGTGCCAAGGATGGAGCAATGCCCTCTGGCCAGGGAGAGATGGGGGTGGCCAGATGATCAGGGATGCTTCCTGGAGTAGATGACACTGGGGCTGGGTCTACTGGAATGAGCCTTCATGAACTCCATGGCCAAAGGGGATGCTGGGGGACAGGGGTCTGGAGAGCCCCCATGTTTTCAGGGACTTGTGTGTCATGTGGTTGCAGCAGTGGGTGTACAGGGTGGAGAGTGGCTGGGGCTGAGGCTGGGGTTTCAGCAGGAAGGAGTCCCTAATCCAACATAGGGAGTCTGAACTTAAGGACCTATTTGTTCTTGGTGTCCATTTTGGGGTCTTTGAGGCTAACAGCTTACAGTCCACTCCATAACCACAGCCCCAGTGCTGAGAAGTGTATGTATGTCTTACTGTCCCTTCTTCTTCCGGCCAGGTTTTATGGGGAGACCTCAGTGCACACTCACTTTTGGTCCTGGGTTTCATCTCATCTTCCTAGAGAAGATTCCATCCATCTGTCCATCATCTGTCCATGTGTCCATAGGTTTGTCCGTGCATGCATGCATGCATCCATCAATCTATTGATCCATCCATCGACCCATCTATGCATCTACCCATCCATCCCTCCATCCAACCATCCATCTATCTGTTCTCCCATCTATCTATCTATCCATCTTCCTACCTAAATACCCATCCATTTAGTACAAATTGGGTGCCTGCTATGGACCAGGAGCCATATCAAGTACTGGCTGGGGCAGTGTCTCCTCCTGGAGACTTGACATGACGTCAAAGATTGTGGCTCCACACAATGGCTGTAGTTGTGCTGGGCATTCGCCATGGCTGGCCTATGCAGCACACCCCAGGGCTCTCATCCTCTGAGGATTCCTCTGGAGGTGGGGGTGAGGTGCTCCAAAACTTTGTTCTTTCAGCTCTATTTTGTCACTTGTGAGTCCCTGCCTCTAGATGCACTTGGGCCTCCCTCTTTTTTTTGTATATTGGGTCGCCTGTCCCTCCCACAAGGAGGCGAGCCCCTATGGAGAGGGACTGGGTTGTGTCCACTTTTGTATTTTCCAAGAGCAGCACAAGCCTGGCCCACAATGGCTGCTGAGGGAATAATTGCATGGATATTTTATATTTCTTACCTCTAATAGAAAGAGCTCAAAGCTAGGTTTTCTTGTGTGTGCTTTCAAGCTTTTCACCTTGTCTTCAGTCTTTCACCAGCCTATCAGCAAGGACCTTGGTCTTAAAACTTCTGTTACTGAGAAGTCTGAAGTTTGCTTAAGAACCCTGCCTTTGGTCTGGGTGGGTTGGCAAATGGCAGTGGCTGCACTGTGGGTGGGACATTCCCAGACCCAGCTTTGGCACAGGGTGGGGGAGAGCAGTGTGCAGAGAAGTGAGTGTGTTGGGAGGATTGACCATAAGCAGCAATGCAGGCCAATGTGGGAGACTGGACATGTGTGTGCACATGTACACACACACATATATGCATGCACACACACACAGGCACAGGCTGATGCAGTGATATGGCTAACCAGCCACATAGCTGGTACAAGCAGATCCTCAGATGAGCACAGCCTAACAGGCAGCCCCCAGCTCCTACACGTCTGCATAAATATGCGCGCATGCACACACACACAGACACACACACACACAAACCAGGATAAAGGCACTGCTGGTGGCAGAGCAGTCTGGGGGAGGTATTGCAATGATGGGACAGAAATGGCGAGTGATGGTTACGGTAGGTGGCAGTTACCTTTTGCCAGAAGTCAGTGATCTCTTTCTGTAGTGAGAAGAATGGGAGAAAAAACAGTGAGGGGAACAGCCTATTGGTGGGACAGTTCCCCACTGCTCTGGGACTGGATGTCATCTTTCACTCAATTGCAAAGCACAGGCGAATAGAAGGGACAAAAGTGGAAAAGGCCACTCCCCGAAATCTCTCCTCAACCCTGCTCAGACTGGCTTCCCAGGCAAGGAGTATGGCCGGAGGCCAATTTAATCCTTACTAGAAGCACAGGCTGGGTTAACTCCTGGCTTTTAATCAATTGCTTCTCCGAGTTTGCTGCAGAAAGTGAGTTTGCTCCCACAATTTGAATATAAAGACCGTGCTTTTTAAAATGCATTTATAGCAAAGGAAAATTAAGTAATCTCAATGTTCTGTTGTCCCACATGATATATGCAAATATTTCTTCCTCCAACATGGTAAATCTTCAGCAGGCGACTTTATCACTCAGAGCTAGGATAATTCTGTGCCATTTAAGTATCATTTACCAGAATATTTTAAATTACTAATTAATTATAGAAGATTAATTTTTAAATGTGGCCCTGCATTTGCATTTAATTATATCCTACTGTTTACGGATTTTAAAGCCTTAGTACTTCAGCAAAAGTGTGATGAGTCTGAGAAATGCTTTTTTCCCCCCTTAGAAATTCTTAGAAATGAGCTTATGAGGAAAAGATATTATGTTGAGTTTGTTCTGGTCGGTTTGGAGCTCAGGGATGCTCGAGGCAGCCAGAACAGGGGACCTGGGGCTGAGATGGGGAAGGGAACAGAGACTCCACATGGCTGCTCTCCCCTTCCTTCTCTGTCCTCACCCCTTTGATCCTTGTGGACCCCTGTGCGTGCTGAGGAAGCCGTGTGGACACCCTTCCTGTAGGACCTTCCATATTCTGGGCACACCTCCATTGGCTCTGTCTTCCCAGGGCCCCCGAGGTACCCACCACTCGTGCTGTGACTACTTGTTTGTCCTTCCCTCCCCATGGGACCTTGGAACGTGTGAGGTCAGCAGCTGGGACGTGTACGTCTTTGTGAATCACCTTTTCAGAGCCTGTGGATGATGATTGGCACACGGGTGGATGAAAGGTGGAATCAATCCTGAGAGCTCTGACCTCTGCTGCACGCAAACATTCTCTAGAAGCTGGATTGCCTAGTGGGCAGACGAAACGCATTCTTAATACCCTGGCTAAACAGAGGCACCCAAGTAAGACAGTGTTTTGAAAGCATTTAATGTTTGAGTTTTTAATATTTTAGAGAGGCATCCAAGCCCTCATCAAGGGAAAATGCTTGAAGGTTGCTGGGTCTTCTGGTGTTTGTTTCCTGGTTGAGTGCTGTTTCTGTTTTGAGTTGCATCTTGAATCATGCCACCCCATTCTTGGTGGTCAGGAAGGTCTTCCTTGGCTGTCTGGGAGGCCTCTCTGCCTCTTCCTGGGGTCAAAGAGTGAGATCAAGCACAGGCCTGGAGAACACCTAAGTGTTCTTTCCTTCTTCCTTTGTGGGCCAGGAAATAGCCAGCAAACTGTCGCTTCCTCCCTGTGGGCGTCTCTGCAACCCCTTCTGGCTGAGGAGGCAGCAAACATGAGAAATAGGCATTTACAAAGGGAAACAGCCTGTAGCAGCGGAATGACTCAATTACCCTTTCTGCTCCTGGATCCCCAAGGGTGTTCAGCCTGGGGGGCCTCCCCTGAGGTAGTGAGTCAGCCCATTTGTTGATTGAAGGGAGGGGTGAGGAGCCCAGTAGGGAAGGGGCAGAATTTACCAGCGCCACAGGAAGCCAGAGGAAGGCTGGGCCCTGTTAAGAGAGGCAGAGGTGAGACCAGGTTATCCAATTGCCTGGATTCATCTCAGAAAAGCTGTCTGTACTGTGCAGCCCACAGAGAAGCCCACAGAGAAGCCTTCTGTTGCCATCCTCTGCACTGCTCCCAAATGGCGTTTTTCTTGGTGTCACCAAGAACGTGGCCTCAGACCTGCCGTCTATGCCCAAATTGCCAGTCAGCTTGGAGGAAAGAAAGCCTCTGCATCAGTTAGCTGGTGCAGTGTAACAAACCACCCCAAACTCGGTGTCATGAAACAATAAGCCTTTGTCATTACTCACAAGTCTGGCAGTGAGCAGACCTGGGTCAGACATGCCTGATCTTGTCTGGGCATGCTGACGCATCTAGGGTCAGCTGGCCATTCAGCTGGGGCTGGCCGGTTAGGGGGGGCAGTTGTTAGGGTGATGGGGTCTCACATCTTACATGCTCACCTACACTTATTCATATGACAGCAGCACAATTCCAAGAGAGAAAAATGCAAGTGATCCAGGCCACTCGAGTCCCAGGCTCAGACCTGGCGACTTGTTGCTTCTGTATAATCTCTTGGCCAAAGCAAGCCAAGAAGCCAGCCCTGATTTAAGGGGAAGAGGAGGGAGCCCCTGGGACACTCCTCTTGGGGGAAGGGCAATGTCGCATTGCAATGAGGGTAGATACGCTAAAGGGTGGTGACTTGGGGCCATTTTGTAATGTCTTCCGTGTCACAGTGTGCAGACGAGCTTTCTAGGAGCAAGCAGATGTCCTGTAGGTGTGTGGATGATGGGGCCATGTACCTCCATTCTCCTACTTTGTTTCAACCTGGCTCAACATTGGGATGAAAAGTGGTGAGGGGAAGGATGTGAAACAGGGAGAAATGGAACAGGCCTTTATCAAGCTTGCTTATATAGGACCCATTGATCCACCTAATCTCAACAATGCTGGGAAGGAAGGGCTATATAGAGTGTAGGAAATGGGTGGTTGTGGGACCTGTTCATGCCCCCAGATTTTGTGACAGAGCTGAGATGTGAGTTCAGAACTCCTTGACTCACAGCCCAGCTCTGTTCCACTACGTGCTATTAGGAGGAGGGGGAAGCTTGTTCTTGACAGATCAAGGGGAATTCCATTTTCCTCCTAGAACATGTCAAAGGGTAGACTTGATGAACAATGCCATTGAGAAGCAAGTGGGATGGGGGAATGTGGACTGGACACCTTTGAGAGATCATCTGGGGAATGCGGGACACCCCCTGGGACCCCATGGTCCTGTCTCTGCCAACACGCCTGCAGGGAATGTGGGGGGCTGGGCGGGCTGCCTCTGCCTCCCTGCTCGGTAAACGGAAGAGCAACTTCCATAGGACCCCAAGGTCACCTTAACCCTTCTGTGACGTGGTCTACGGGCCAGAGTTCCAGACAGACTTGGTTCAGGTCTTATGTCCTCACCATGCAGCTTTCTGAGCTTTGCTTCCCCATCTGTACAGTGGCTTTGAAATGACACTTGACCCACAAAGTTACTCTAAGAATTAAGCATGGGGAATATTCTGGGGTACAGTTTCTCCTTTTCCTCCGGCATAGGGCTGGGCACCAGAGGGACTGTCTAGCAGAGGGCTGGGCACCAGAAGGTACCCAGTGACTGCTGCTTAGGCAGGGAAATGAGTAAGTCTTAGCAAATGTAAGGATATGGGGCACATAGAGCGTTGAGAAAAGTGAAAAATCTGCTTGACTCCAGGGAAGGTCAACATTCTGAATTTTGAATAGCACTCGTTGTTGACATTAAGGATTCTCATGGTGACCTGCTGCTGGGTCGATTGACCAAAGGAGAGAAGTGGGCATGGTCGATGGACTGTTAACAGGCGTGTCTAATGCTCATTTCTCGGCTGTTTGCTGTGGCGTCTCCCTCCCCACAGTGTGTTAGAACTCTTCAGTATCCGTGTCTGTGAGTGGTGTCAGGGAGAAAGTCAGGGACAGGGGCTGTGGTCCGTGATTGGAACCATGGAGATTAGGGAGAAAGGAGTTGCTGGGACAGACCTGTGTGACAGTATGGGAGAAGAGAACCAGTTGGAAGTAGGAAGTTGAAGAAAACGTGTCCCAGGAAAAACGTGCATGCACCCCCGCCCCCCGCCCCTTATAGAAAGCCCTGCTACACTGGCAGGTGTGGAGGGGGAGGGGTTCGGCTCCTACCATATGGGAGAGGCAGGAGAGGAACGACTTTAATTTCAGCAACAAGGGCCAGGGCAGACACCTGAGTGTGTCCCCTTTCTCTGCCCCCTCCTTCCCACACCCCACTGTTTCCCTTCTGTGCAGAAGAAATCTGAGACTCTTAGCTGCTTAGCTGGAGGCATGATAGTGCTTCCTCAGGGGCAAGGGCTGCTGGCAACAGAGGAAGGGGCACTGCCTTTGCAACACATAAATGCACAGCCAGGTCCCAGCTCATTCTCAGTGCCATATTTTTGGGCCCATTTACTGGTCTGTAAACTGGAATAGTATTACTTTCCCTGCGGGTTGCTGTGGGATTGAAATGAGATTAAAGCCCATGAGAAGGCCCAGGGCAGGGCTGGTGCTCTGTGAATGGTAATTTTGTTATTATGTCTGTAGAACATGTTGGGTCGGGATTGTAGGACCAACTGGGTTCTTGGGGTCAAGGGTACATGTGTCAGTGGCTCAGAGGAGCAGTCTTTTGGCCAGTCTGGGAGGATGGCTGCTCACACATTCTATGTTGGAGAGCATAGCTCTGCAGCCAGGTGAGGAAAGCCGGGTGGTAAGGGATGGGACTAGCAAAAAGGGATAGGAGGCTCACGGCCCTCCACCAGTGCAGCTGGGATTGCGGACTGGCCTCTCATCCCAGCACTCAGCTGGAGAGATGCTAGCGTCCATGGGGAGATGGGGGAGAAATGGGCATCTCAGTGCCCCCTCAGGCCCCCTGTGCTGGGTGGGCACCTGCAGATCATGCCTAGGAGCATGTTCTTTTGGGGATGAGAAGCCCTCCTTTAACAGCCTGTTGGGTGGCCAACCACCACCAACACACAATGGGCCCCTTTCCCTAGACCCCTTGCACTGGATTCTTTGGTGGAGGAAGGCGCAGGCCCTGCCCCTGAAGAGCTACCAAGCCTAACTGGAGGGAAAGTTTACACTCGAGAAGAACCATGAGCAAGAGAAGTGGGCGCCCAACTGTGAGCACCCAGTTGGAGACAGCTTCATGGCTAGCACAGAGAGTGGGCAAGGGAGCTGTGTGTCTGTTGACTTTTTGCCGCTCGCTCTGCAGCAGTCAGATCGGTCCACCCAGTCCAGGTAGCCATGTGAACCACTCTTGGGTACTCTGTAACTTGGGGCTTTTGATCACAACCAGAGGATAAAATAAAAATGGCTGTAGCCTCCCTTTGGAACGCCAGCCAGGGACAACCAAGTCACAAATCTGAATGCCCATGAACTGCAGGCAGGAATATTGAAGTGTAGAGCAGGTGGGCTGTAAGAAGGACAGAGACTATACCAACTGTGGGTGCCTGGAGGGTCCTTGAGGTTCCCGCGTGAAGGCTTCGTATAGCTAGCACTTTCTGTGTCTCAAAAGGAGCCAGAAATCTGGACTTTACTGTGAAATCTCTTAATTTTTAAATGTTGGCAACTAATTACAAAACTTTTAAGCTCTCTATTGGCCAGTTCTGCCTGTGGCGGGGCTGATAAGGCTTGCAGACCGCTGAGTGGCAACGTCTGATTTATGGCTTATACGCCGTCAACTTAAGCATATTAAATATGGGAATGGCGTGAAGTAAGCCCCGTTCTCCTTTCCCAGGCCTTTCTCACTAAGCGCTGGCATCATCCTTAGCACGCTATTCCTGAGAGTTCTTGCTTCTCCCCTGGGTCCTCTAGGCACCACCCTCATTTTCTGTGCATCCCGTAGTCTTCTTATCCTTACTGGTTGGTGCCAGGGTATGGCTAAACTGCTTAGGATCCTTCTTTGTATTTGCTGGAAGGTCTTGGTCTTCAAGCATGTGGATGGAGGTCAGCTCTTTAGACAGGGGGTTATCATTGGGTTTTGGTTTGTGCTCCTAATAGTGCTCCACAGTTCTGGGGGCAGTTCCTTGACCCTGGTGGGTAGCTCTGTTTATGGGTGTTGTTATAGCTTCCAGGGCTCTGGGAGAGCTGCTGAGTATGATAAGAGGAACTGGGCAATTTCTTAAGGGCCTGGCCGATACATTTGGGGATTCACTGAGAGCTTCCAGTGCCTAGCCTTTTCTGAGCATGGGGGAGGTACCTGAGAGGTGAGGTTGGTCCCTTCTTGCAAGTGAGATGTGGTTTAGAGAATAGGAAGTGAGTTTACAGTCCAAGGCAGTATGTGTCTGAGCCCAGCCCAGCCTAGATTTGCCTGGGATGATGCACTCTACAGACTAGAATCTCTCCCTGTCTCAGTTTGCTACTCTGAATGGATCAAATGTTAATTGAGCAGCTAACATGGATCAGTCCCTAGTGTAGGTCTTGGGGACACAGAGTGACTGAGATAGACAAGGTCCCTGACTTCAAAGAGTTGACATTCTAGTGGAGGCATAGGGTGGTCACCAAATAAATAAGTGGATAAAGCCCAAGTAATTCAGGTAGTGATAACCTCTATGGAGAAAGACAAAGCAAGGTAAGAAGAGAGTGGTTCGGTGAGGACATCAATATGGTGGTCAGGGACGGTGCTTACCAGGGAGGAAGTGTTTGTGGAGGGACTGGAAGGACGTGATGGAACCTGTAAAGCCAGATCTGACTGCGGAGTGATTTCAGGAGATGGAATGGCATGTGCAAAGGTCTTGAGGCTGGAATTAGCTTGGCATGATGGAGGACCTGGGAAGAGGAGGCTGTGCCTGGTGCTGGGTGAGCAGGACGAATGGTGGTGGGAAGGGTCCAAGGTGAGAGCTCAGAAGACTTCGCAGGTCATTGGAGGACTTTGGACTTGCTTTCAGTCTAACAGGGAGTCACAGGAGGCTTGTGAGCAGGTCAGCAGCACGACTTGGAAAGGGACCAGAGTGCAGGTGTCCTCTCTGCCATTCTTTGGCTCTATAGGAAGTAGCTCAGGGACATGGGAAGGCTGAGGAGATGGGAGATCATGGTTGTCAGGCCACAGGGAGCCGATGTATGTGGAGCTGATTAGGGCTGCTCTGGGCAAGGTGTTCCCTCCGCTCCCTCGGCTTGCTGGGGCAATGGGGATGGCACGGGGCCCTGGGTGGGTAGCCTCACTCGGGACTCCCTGCATGGGTCCTTGCTGCAGGAAATCAGGCAGGCCCCTGCTTCATGTGTCACCCAACGAGTTTTCAGGGGTGAGCGCAGCCTCCTGGCAGCCTCCCATGGTGGCTTCTTGCAAGGAGCCAGCAATCAGCCTAAAGAGCTTTGCATCTTATTAACGTATGTGAAAATGGGACTGCCTCGCTGCTCCAAGGGCTCTCTTTCTGGAAGGGTTGACAGGACACATGCCCTTTGCAGAGCTGTCTTTCCCCATCCTCTGCCAGGATTCCAGGCTAACAGCAACAACAGCTAACCTAGCTCACAACTAACTTTCCACAACCACCTGATGGGAGTCGGGCAGGACAGCCACTGAGCCCAGTGCAGGCCTCGCCCCTCATGGGCTTCCGTGTGTTTGCACTTGTGCCAATAGGTAAGCAAATCTGTGCTGCCATTGTATGTTTGTGTGCATGTGTGTGTATGACAGGGGACAGTTTGCTCACGTGTCCAGCCCTTGTTGGCCTGCTTCCACACCCACACTTTGGGGTCTGTGTGATGCCCCCCGCCCCCATAGAGGTCCCACCACATTGGTGGTGTGGGATTCCCTCTCCATCTGTCCCACCCATTGCTGCTCCCAACCCCCTGCCAGCTCTCAGCATCACCTATAGGTTCTAGGCTGTGCCTGTGGGGCCACAGCTGTGACCTCGGCTCCCTGGGCCAGGGCTGCAGCATTCCCCTCAGGACAGGATAGACTTGTGTAGTGCCCCTTCTGCTATGACTCCGTGGATTCCAATCCTATTCTTGCCGGCCATTTGAGATCCCAGGGAACTTGCAGTGTTGGGGGCAGGGAGTAAGCAGGCCTGGCATTGTGCATGACCTGAGTCCCTTGGCTCTGCTGCCACCAGGCCCAGATCTGGAGTCTGGACTCAACCACTGCCCATGCCCACGGGGGAGGATGCTGAGGAGTGGCAGTGGGCTGGGACCAACCCCTCCAGGCTGCTGGGCCTTGACAGCTCCCCTGTCTTCTTCTATACTCAACTCCAACTCCAGCTCTACAGGTGCTCAGATCCCCAGGGTCTGGGGATAGCCCCCAGGGTCAGTCCCATCAAGGGCCATGACTATAGCCCAGGCTTAGTGGGAAACTTCAGAGGCAAGTTTTTTCCTGTATAATGGGGAATGCTATTTGCACATTTAATTTAGCAGCCATTTATAAAAAATCATGACTTTTTCTTTCTATGAAGGGAGGTGTCCTTTCAAATCTGGCAAATTTTAGCTTCCAAAAGAAGGGAAGTTGCATAATAAGCTAGCTGGGCACTCAGATTGGGCTCTATAGCCAGGGAGAGGCTGAGCAGGGACAATCAAGTCTGGGACTATACATCTCTCTTTCACTTGTCTGGGGTTTCTTTCAGTGAGAAACGAGCCATGCCCAAAATGGTCACCTGCCCCAGGAAATGCGAAGCAAACACATCCCTGACTCATTAACTGCTCTAAGTCAATGTGCAGAGAACAACTCTGCTTCTCTGACAGGGTCAGATAGGGGCTTTCACATGTGGCACGTGGGACCTGTCCTCAAGGTAGAAGGACATTTGGGGCAACAGAAGGAGTAAAGGCTTGGAAGATACACAGCTGGGCTTATTCTCTGAAACGGAGCACGCTGATAACATAGGGAAGCGTATCCCTGCTTACCCCCAGGGTTGTGGTGAAGTTAAATGAGACAATGTGTAGGGTGAATGCTCAGTGTTGTCTGATCTAGAGTAGGTCTTAGTAAATGGCTGCACCCTGTTGCCTTTCATGGCACAGTGCCCCCTCACTCTGGTCTGACACCCTGTCCAGAGCTATTGTCCCCACTCCCATTTTCCAGGTGCAGAGACTGAGGCCCTGCAATTTTGTATTTGGGAGCCTGGGGTCTCTAGTGGAATATTTCTAAAGAAACTCAGGATGAGGAGCCATGGAGTGGGCTTGAGGGGAGAAGAGCCAGGGAAAGTGAGATTATGCATGGCAATTGGAGTTAGTGCATTTGAGGTTAGAATCCCAGCACTGCTCTTAAGACTGGTGACTGTGGGCGATTTATAAAGCTGCTCCAATCCTTTGTTTTCACATCTCTAAGGTGGGAATAGTAACATATAGGTAGGACCACATCATGAGGATGTGATGAGAGTTTGACAAGATCGTATAATTGAAGTGCCTAGGACAAGTTTCTGGTACATAATGAGTACTCAGTACATGTCCCTGGTATGACATGGCAGTGTGGGGATATTGATGATACTGATAACTGTGGTGATGGTTGATGATGACAATGCGGCTGCTGCTGCTGACAGTGATGATAATGAGTATGATGATGATAGTAATGGTGATGATGATGGGTATGGTGGTGATGATGATTATGACGATGATGGTGATGGTAGTGATGCCAATATGGCTATTATGGTGATGGTTATGAAGATGATAATGATGATAATGATGATGATGATGAGGGTGGTGGTGGTGGCAGTGATGACGATAATGATGATGGTGATGGTTATGATGGCTATGATAGTGATGGCAGTGACAATGGTGGTGATGATGGCTGTGGCAGTGATGGCAGTGATGATGATGATAGTGATGGTGATGATTATGGTGATGATTATGATGGTAATGCTGATGCTGGTGATGATGACAATGGGTATGGTGATGACAGTGATTGTGACAGTGATAATGATGATCATGATGATGATAGTTATAATTGCGATGCTGGTAATGGTGGTAGTGATGATGATGAAGCTGATGATGATGATGCAACTTTTGCTTCCCATCAGACCACTGCCCTTGGAGGTGCCTGGGTGGCTCAGTCAGTTAAGTATCCAGTTTTGGTTCAGTTCATGATCTCCCAGTTCATGGGTTTGAGCCCCATCTCAGGCTCTGTGCTGACAGCTCAGAGCCTGGAGCCTGCTTCAGATTCTGCGTCTCCCTCTTTCTCTGCCCCTCCACAACTCATGCTTTCTCTTCCTCTCTATCTATATGTCTCTCAAAAGTGAATAAATGTTAAAAAATAAAAGAACCACTGCCTTTGGCATTATATTTATCTTACTTGGAGACGTGAGTAACCCTAAGGTCTCAACTCAATCATAGTATGATCAAAGGCAATTTTTATTTTGTTTCTGGATTGATGACTGAGATTGAGGTAGGGCCAACGAGCCCTTGCTATGCAGGGTTAAAGGGGCCTGGGGATCACAGGCCCTGTGGTTGTAGGGTCTGAATGACTATTACAGGGAGATGTTTATGCCAGGAGCACCCGCACACTGGGGAAAGACAGAGCATCCTTCTCTGTTCACAGCAGGACCAGGGCTGTGTTGGAAGCTGGAGTCAGGTTTGGCTCAGGGAAGAGGATCCGAGGGCTGTTTGTTTACTACTGTAGCTCCGATGTTGGTTGGACCTTTGTTCTGGTTATCTACTGCTGTGTGATAAACCACCCCAAAGCTTAGTGGCTTAAAGCAAAAGTCATTTTATTATCTCTCTGTTTCCTTTGGATCAGAATTTTGGTAAGGGCTCAGCTTGGTGGTTTTGGCTCAGAGGCGGTCGTGCAGTTTCAGTCAGTCATACAGTGCCTGCATCAGGAAGAGTGAGGGGCGGGAGAAGCTGGCAGCTGGCTGGCATCTCTCCCTACTCATGTGGTCTGTCCAGATTTTCTCTTTGAGTCTCCTCACAGCAGGGTGACCTTAGGATGGCAGGATTTCTCACATGGCTGCCCAAGGCTCTGGTATAAGCTAAGAGGAGGCTTGGACATGTCTGTTTCAGAGTCTTGACTGGATCCAGGGTGAGAGAGGGGGTACAGTGGGATATCACATCCTGTATTTGGCTTTTGTGGACTTTCATAGTCCTACCATTTGAGAGTGGCCGAAAGGTGATTCACAGGAGGCAGGGTTTTTGTCGAGGCACAGAATGAAATCATAGTCACTGTAAGGTTGGAGCCCCGATCAGGTGAGTGAGATGGCTGAAGAAGAGGGCGTGCTAGAAGGGTGGAGACCCAAGATGGGGCTGTTCTTTTCCACAGCAAGCTTAGCACTCCCAGGACTTGGCTGTGCTGTCTGTCCCTTATCACAGCCTCTGAGAGCCCCTCACTCCTTGTGGTTGCTTTTACTTCTTGTTTTGGAGGGAAAATGAGGTCATGAAGGCGTATGTGACTCAGGGATCTCCCAGTGGGCCTGTACGATTCCTTGAGAGATTCCTCTGCCTAAGGTCCTCAGTTCAGCCAGAGCAAGGCAAGGTTTGGTGGTCAGCAGTGGGGGTGTGAGAGATGGAGCTCATCTAGGATCAGGGATGCCAGGAGCCCAACTTCAAGCCAGGAAGGAGGCACGCTGCCTCAGGGCCAATGGCAGCCTGCAGAGCAAGTGTTCTACTTGGCATTGTTTCCTTCATGACAAAGCCTCTTCTCATCAAAAACTAGTGTTTCAAAGCCTGGTAATCACACAGTTAGAGAACAGTTACACTGAAGTTAATATTTAATATTTATGTCCAAACGGGCAATACCTTGACATTAATTATCCTGTTATAATTAAATCTGGTAATCCGTTACATTGCTATATAATGGAATGTAGTTACATAGGACTCTAGTGAGAATAATGGAGTTCTAAAGAGTATAATTTGTAATTTAATACCTAGGAACAAAAGGTCTGGATTGCTGGTTATGATTTTTCACTGCATCTTTTTCCTCCAGTGATGGACTCATTATTTTTTAAATTTTTTTAATTTTTTATTTTTCCATAATATTTTCTTGTCAAATTGTTTTCCATACAACACCGTGCTCTTCCCCTTAAGTGCCCTCCACCATC
>NC_043701.1:145061578-145095511 GCF_006229205.1 Suricata suricatta | reverse complement strand
CTTGTTTTCCTGCTAGACCTATGAGTGCAAACATATGGTTTCTGTCCTTCTCTGCCTGGCTTACTTCACTCAGCATGACACCCTCAAGGTCCATCCACTTTCCTACAAATGGCCATATGTCATTCCCTCTCATTGCCATGTAGTACTCCATCTTGAATATATACCACATCTTCTTGATCCATTCGTCAGGTGATGGACATTTAGGCTCCTTCCATGTTTTGGCTATTGTTGACATTGCTGCTATGAACATTGGGGTGCATGTGCCCCTATGCATCAGCATTTCTGTCTCTCTTGGGTAAATCCCCAGCAATGCTATTGCTGGGTCATAAGGGAGTTCTATCGACAGTTTTTTGAGGAACCTCCACACTGTTTTCCAGAGTGGCTGCACCAGTTTACATTGCCACCAACAGTGTAAGAGGGTACCCATCTCTCCACACCCTCTCCAACATCTATAGTCTCTTGCTTTGTTCATTTTAGCCACTCTGACTGGCGTGAGGTGGTATCTCAGTGTGGTATACATTATTAAATAAGCATTTGGTGAGAGGACTGTACCTGTCCTCATGAAAAGTAGGCAACCATTGGCAGTGGGGGATCGATGTAAGTGTAGGGATGACTGGGGGATATCCACCAAAGCCAGCACATCCATCTGGGGTGAAGGAAGCCTTTCTGTAGAAAGCAGTGCCTGATCTGAGTCTTGAAGGACAAGCACAAGCCAGTCAGGGAAACGATGGGGAGAAGCTATACCAGGTGAGGGATACAAATGTAGGAACATGGAAGTGAAGCAAAGGTGAGCTAGAAGGTTAGTTGTTTGAAGAAAAAGCAAAAGATATTTTAATATGGTACCATCAAGAGAGGCACGTAAAAGCATAGCAAAGGAAACCATCAACAAAACAAAAAGGGCAGTCTATCAAATGGGAGAACATATTTGCAAAGGATAGATCTCATAAGGGACTTATATCCAAAATGAAAGAACTTATACAATTTAATACCAACTAGCCCACAACTAGCCCAATTTAAAAATGGACAGAGGTCCTGAATAGACATTTTTCTGATGAAGACATTCAGGTGGCCAACAGGCATGTGAAAAGATGCTCCACATCACTCATCGTTGGGGAAATGCAAATCAAAACCACAATGAAATATCACCTCACACCTGTCAGAATGGCTAGAATAAAAAAGCTCAGAAATAACAAATGTTGGTAAAGATGTGGAGAAAAAGGATGCCTTATGCATTGTTGATGGGAATGTAAACTGATGCAACCACTGTGGAAGATAGTATGTAGGTTCCTGAAAAAATTAGAGATAGAAATAATTCTACCCAAGAAAAACAAAGGTAGTTCAAAGAGATATATACACCCCAGGCTTGCTGCAACATTATTTACAATAGCCAAGATATGGATGCAACCAAAGTGTCCATCGACAGATGAATATAAAGAAGATATGTGTGTGTGCATGCACACACACACATATGCGCGCAATGGAATATTATTCAGCCATAAATAAGAATGAAGTCCTGCCATTTGTAACAAAATGGATGGACTTAGAGGGTATTTTATTAAGTGAAATAAGTCAAGCAGAGAAAGACAAATGCCATATGATTTCACTTATATGTGAAATCTAAAGGACAACACAAACAAACAAAAAGCAGAAAAAGACCCACAAATACAACTGATGGTTACCAGAGGGGAGGGTGAGTAAAGAGGCTGGGCAAAATGGTGAAGGGGAGTGGGAGATGCAGGCTTTGAGCTATAGAATGAATAAATCATGGGGATAAAAGCTATAGTATAGGGAATATAGTTAATGGTATTGTAATGACACAGCATGGTGACGGATGGTAGCTACACTTTGGTAAGCATAGCATAATGTACCGAGTAGTTGAATCACTGTGTTGTATCCCTGAAACGAATGTAACATTGTGTGTCAGCTATACCTCAGTTAAGAAAAAAACAATGCTCATAAAGAAAAGAGAGGGATGTAAAGGAAGAGTAAGGGCATGGCTCTGAAAGAGTAGGGGCCCCACATTTCATGATTTTGATCAGACGCAATTGTGAAGACAGAGGGAGCCACTGCAACACAGGGGTGGCTCATCATATCTGAGCTGTCAAAGCTCTGAGTGGCCCCTGGGAACCTGATTGGTTGGATGAGGGCCTGGGACCAGGGAGGAAGGGTGGTGCCAGTATTTGGGGGAGGGTTGATACAGCACTGAGGAAGTCAGGGATAACTGGAGAGAAAGAACACTTTTGAGGACTGTTTTGGAAGCATATTCTATAGAACTCAGGATGAGACTCCAATTTTTAAAAATAAGTTTTTAATTTTAGAATAGCTTTTGATTTACAGATAAATTGCAAAGACAGTACAGAGAGTTCTCACATACCCCACACTCAGTTTCTCCTATTATGAGCATCTTATGTTAGTACGGTACATTTGTCACCAACAATGACATTATTGATATATATTTTTGTTAACTGAAGTTCATGCTTTATTCAGATTTCTTTAGTTTTTGCCTGCTGTGCTTTTTTGTCTTCAGCATCCCATCCAGGGTGTCACAATACATTAGTCATCCTGTCACTGTATGCCCCTCTTGGTTGTGACCATTTCTCTGAATGTCCTTGCTTTTTGGTGACCTTAACAGTTTTGAAGAGTCCTGGTCAGGTATTTTGTAGAATATCCCTCATTTGGGATTTATCTGATATTTTCTCATGATTAGACTGGGAATATGGGTTTGGGGGAAAGACCACAGAGGTAAATTGCCATGCTCATCACTTCAAATCAAGTGTGTGTGTTATCAACATGACTGATCACTGTTGATATTGACCCTGACCACCTGGCTGAAGTAGTGTTTGTCAAGTTTCTCTGCTTCAAAGTTATTCTTTGTTTCCCCTTTTCTGTACCATTCTCTTTGGAAAGATGTTAGTATGTGCAGCCCACACTTAAGAAGTAGGGAGTTATGTTCTACCTCCTTGAAGGTGGACTGTCTATATACATTGGCAGAAGAGATTCTAATTCTCTTTCTGCTGGGAAAATTAGCTAGCTATGGCCTGTGGAGTTGGTGGTGGATGGTGAGTAGTAGAAGACTCAAAGTTTCCTTGAAGAATCATTTTTTGGGCCAACTGTGCCCCTCTGGACCTAGCTCCAAGGGACAGTCTCATTGCTGGTGGATGGATGACTTGAGCCGGCCTGGCCTTCCTAGGTGAGTAATTCTCAGCCTCCTCTCTGTGAGCCGTAGCCCCTGGCTATGTGGTCTGTTTTTGTTCTTCTCCCCATGAAGTAGAGAAAGCCATTCAATCCAACTTTGTTCAGTTTAAGTCAAATCCACAAGCACTTTTACATGTTGAAGTGTTTCTCCCTAAATGCCCTTGTGGGGAGAAGGAAAGAGAGCAGCATTGTTGCTTTTGGGCATTTACACAACAGATTCCAGGGGTAGAGGTGTTGCAAACATGCCTCAGTCTCAACATTCGAGGCTCAGTCCTTTCCACACACCCATTGTCATGTTATTTTATTTTGTTTCTATGAAATGACATTTTGTAAGCACTTATTGATTACACCCAAGAAGGGAACGGCTGCATTTGGTTGATTTCTCTGCTATTTATCCTAAAGCTGTTAGAAGATATACACATTTCTGGTCTCCCAAGGTAATAGCCTCCAGGCTCCTTCTTCCAGGAGTCTCTGGGACAGGGCTGAGCCTGGGTGGTGGGGTAGCTGGCTCTGTAAGGCGTTCTTGGCAAGCAAGTTGGATCTCCGCACAGGTTAGTAGAGTTATCTAAGCAAATGGGTCTGGAGCAATCTTCCTGAGTTGAAATTTTGGCTCTGTCATTCACTAATGGTGGGACCTCAGGTGAATGTCTAACCTGCGAATGCAGGTAATGTTATTACCTACCTCACATGTGGTTGTCAAGATTAAATGAGTTAATACATTTGAAAAGTCGCCTCACATAGAGCAAACCTTTACCTAGGGAGTGTTAGCTGTGATCATCAAACATAGGCAGGAAAGACTTAAAACTTTGTGAGCTAAACAATGGATTTCAGGTTCTCATTCATGTGTTCATCCATTCATCTGTTTCAATTTTTTTAAACATACCAAAATATTTTATTAAATATATTTACATATATTTGCAGATTCTTTCATAGTCGAGTACTATAATAGACATTTATAGTTTCGGAGTTTTTGTTCAAAGGCTTTTTTTTTTTTGTTAGCAGGGGGTGGTGTGGAGGCAATAGGCTCTTCTGCGAGATGAAAAAAGAACTAAGCTTCTTCGCGTGACTAATTCTAAATGCGTCCAACACAGTAAGTCATAGGTACTCTCCCAGGAGATAGTGTTTCATTCCTTTGTAATCCAAATGAAACTAGTGGTGTCTTATATCCCAGTCTCAGTAAAGACATATTAGGAGGAAAACCAGCAAAAGTAACGCTGTACCTAGCAGCACTTTTTCTGGTATCTTTTGAAGAGAGTGAGAGGATTCGATTCATAACTCACAGCAACACCGTTTAGAGTCTGTGTTCTCTGTCTCTCTTCCCCGTTGTCTCTTACTAGACAGGGTCTCTCCAAATCTCCAGATATGTCACATGGTCCACATGTGCTCTTACCTTTGTTCCTCTCCCTTCCTTTTTGCTCCTTCCCCCCCTTTGTTTCCCACAAAAGCTCAGGAACCAGTCTAGGGAGCCCAACAATGTGGAGAAGATAAAGGGGCCATTGTTGGGTCCCATTCATGGGCCAGTAGGGAGCATATTCAGATGTGACTTTGTCCTGCCATAGTTATTTGGTGCATCCTCAGCTGAGTACCTTTGTGAGCACCTGTGCCAGGTGATGGGAAGGAGACCAGCGCATGCAGGAAGCTCTATGCCTGCACGTGGCTGGGAGGAGGGGTTGTGGGTCTGGGGTTGGATGATTGATCAGGGAACTGAGTGTAGTTCAGATGGGCTCAACCTGGCAGGAGGGGGGGCGTTTAAAGGACCTCAACATCTCAGAAGATGGGGAGAGGAAAAGGCAGAATGACTTGAGAATGTATTCCAATGGGACAGGTCTGAGATTGGAAGCAAAATGACTGATCTGGTGGGGGGCAAGTGGCAGAAAGGCAGGCTGTGGCATCTGTCAGACCTGAGCTCAACTCCTAGTTCCCCAGATGCACTATAGGAGTTGGACAAGCTGCTTGACCTTTCTGAGCCTTGGTTTCATTGTCTGTGGTATGGAAGGCATGTCACCCCCTCATGGGCTGCCAGGAGGACCAACTAAGATAAGCAGTTGGAGTCCAGGTGTTGGTGTGCCATGACTGCTTACTCCTTCCCTGTTCACTTTCAAGGCTTGTGTCCCTGGAGGAGGGTGGAAGCTCCAAGTGCAGTTCTGTCAGGATGGTGTCCACCCCCTCCCAGGGCCCCATGGAGGTGGCTCTGCCTAGAACCTTCTGGTTTCACTTGCAGAGAGAGTCACTCTACCCCATGTCTGATAGACATGTGTGTTCCATCCATTACCATGACCCTGCCTGGGGCAAGGTCCTATGGGGCCATGCCAGAGAGCAAGTCTCTGCCCTGCTCAGGGGATTGTGATCTGGCAGTGAGAATAAAAGACCGAGACAGAAGAAGCCATAGTGGTTGTTGATGATGGCTCGTGGACTCAGAAAATTAGAAGGATGCTCATCTTTTCAGTACATGGACTCCAGTAGTGGCCTCTGCTTATATACCTCCAGAGACCTATTATGTCATTGAGCAGCTCAACAGTGGGAGAACTTGTACTTGATGTTAGGAAGAATCTGTCTCATGGCTTCTCCCTGTTAGCCCTGGATCAGTGTTCTGGGGCTACAGGGAAGTTTTACTGATCTTTCCCTGTGTCATCTCCTCAGTCATCTGAAGATAACATGCCTATACCTTGTGGTCGTCTTGATAAGCCGGATCCTGCCAGTTCCCTCACTGGTCTAGAGTCCATCAATCCTTACTGAGTATGTCCTATGTGTCAGATACTCTGCAACCCTGTAAGGTGCTGGGGTAGTGGCAGAGAATAAGACAGGTGAGGTCTTATTCCTCTTATTCCTCTGGAACCTACTTTGTAAGGGCAAGAGGAAGAGACAACAGCAAGGCATTATCAAAGCTGAAGAGTTCTCTAAGAATAGGCCAAGGTGATAGGGAGTGACTGGAGCCACTTTTGACTGTGTGGCCATCCTGTCTGCCTTTTGAGCTGAGACCTGATTGTTGGGGTTTGGCCTGTGAAGGCCTTTTCTTTTGTAAGGGAGAACTCTGCCATTTTTCAGGATTCCGAGGTGGTAATAAAGGCTGGCTGGTTGGAAGAGCAGGAAGAAGACATCTCTGTGACTGGAGCTTCATGTGAGGTGGGGAGAGGGTGACATTTCGGTGAGAGAGGTAGGCAAGGTATGCCACCTGTGGTATGCAGTCCAGGTGAGGAGCTGGGTTTAATTTCAAGTATAATAGGGAGTCATTAGAGGGTTTTTATAAGGCAGTGACATGACCTGTGTCCCATTTCGTGATTCTTCAGACTGTTCTATGGAGACAGGCCTATAAGAATGGGAGGAAAATACATTATCATTGCAGACATTCCAGGAATAAACTCCCCTTGAAGACTTGATTTGATAAGTACTGGACAATCCAGAGGCTAAAGGTCTAGTTTCCCACAAGACCTGGTCAACGAGAGCCTCTGTGTTGTGGTGCCTCAGGTACTGAACTCTAGGGGCATTTTTGACTTGTGTAAAGATTTGACTGTATTTTCCCCCCTCCAGTTCTTAGTAACCTGAGCCAATGTGAAGCCTGCACACCTCCACCAAGGCCCCCAGGCTCTGAGCATGGTGGGGAAAAAGGAGAAGAATTCTCATGATACCTTCACGTCAGTAGTCCCCAGAGGTACTTCCTTCTGATGATGTGTCATTAGAAAACATATCAGTGGAAATTGGTCTTCCATCTCCATCAGCATCACTTTTATGTTGTGGAAAAGGCCCATCCTCATTAGGAGGTGAGGAGGAGGTGAGATTTGAAGCAGGAGCTCTGTGGCGGATCCCGCCATCATGTCCCCCTCTCCCGCCCCAACTCAGCCGTGGTTGTCATCAATCTGTATTTCACTCCTGCTTTCATCTTTCACTTGCTGTTTGTCATTTTTGGAGTAGGATCCTCTCTGTTAGCACATTTGGAAACCTATTTCATTGCAGAGGAGAAGGGAACAATACAGGTTTTCATCTCAGACTAATTATGCCTCCAATACACTGATGCTAAATAAAACCAAGGGGAAGGTAATTGGAAATTCTTGATGTGACATTCACAGCTTTGAGAAAAACAGATGTTCACTTGAGGAGCTGGGAAGAGAATACATATCCCTGCAACTGGCCAATGAGATCGGTTCCAGGAAGTTGTGAGTGGGAGCAGGCCACCCCTTGTCTTGAGGACGTGCTTGAGGATTCTCTGCAAGCCCATCTGTTCTTTGTTGGCCTCGTCTGTGTTCTATTCTCACCTGGGCTGACACAGATGACTCTGGAGTTGAGTCATCTAAGGCATTTAGTGACAACTCAGGTCTTGCAACAAAAGGAGTCTGCCTGCAGCCTTGCCTCTGCCATTCACCACCTGTGGGACTATTGGCAAGGACTCTAATCTCTATGATTGGCCATTTCCTCATCCATCACAGGGAGCTTGCCCCTCACAGCACCTCACAGGGCTCTTGGGAAAATTTGATGAGACCACATCAACAACCTGCCCAGAACATGGAAGACCCTTTAGAATTTCTGTTTTCTTTCCAAAAGTTGGGACCTTCTTGTGCATTAAGGCTGTGCCTTATCATGAGTGCTTCTCCCCATCATTTTGAGTTTTTTGACTTCCTTAAGTGACATGACTGATTGGACTAGTCTGGGTTTGGTTTCTCTTAGCCTGGGAAGCTACACATACCAGATCTACTTCTTTTTTCAAATAGGCATGTTCACCAAATGCAAATAATAGGGGACAACTGAGCAGTTGATTGTGTCTTGGGCAAGTCCCTTTATCCCTCCACATTGCATGTTATTCACATGTCAAATGGGGTGAGACTTGCTTGCTCTAATTTACAGGATGCCTATAAAGGAGGAAAGAGAATAGGAGACAGGTGTCCTTCAGGCGAGAAAGGATTCCAGGTCCCAAATGACCCCAGTGATTGACCACGTTGTGCTTAAATTATTCTTGATATATTGCATTCTCTGTGCAGGCTAGTAGGAACTCTTGAACGGCAGAGGCTAGGTGTCACCAATTGAATGGTCACCTTCAGTTCTTCATCGTACCCTTGCTGTGACCTCATGGGGGTAGAGTATACTTCCCTGTGCCTTAGCTTTGGATTTGACCACATGACTTGCTTTGTGGCAACAGCATGTAGACAGAGGTGACAATGTGTCCATTCTGAGCCTGGACCTTAAGAGGTATTGGATGTTTGCACCTCTACTTCTGAGTTTCTACCACAAAGTAAAAGACTAAGACCTGGATAACTCACTGATCCCAGGAGGATGAAAAATCCAAGAGTCAGAGCAGAGCCATTGAACTGATTGACCCACAAACTGGCAGTGAGGAACAGATCTTCCCCAACCAACCCACATATCTGAGAGAACAATTGATGGTTGTTTTAGCCTCTGTATTTTGGGTGGTTTGTTACACAACATTATTTTGGCAATAGCTAACTGATACACAGAGTCATATTCATTTCTGTATTCCTCTCTCCAGCACTATGTCTGACACATAGGAGGCTCTTATAACTGTTTACTGAACAAATGAATGAATGAGTGAATAATTTTATTTGGTTGTTAAGCCTGATTATTGTGTTGATCCTTTCTTTAAGTTGTCACATATATTGGCATTCTGAGCCTAAGGGTCTGCAGGCTGCTATTGAGGTATCCACCACATCTGGTTGACCCTTTCAGAGTTTTGTTCAGATGGAAGGTATGAGGCCAGTTTCTTTTCTCAATGTTAGTTGGGTAAGGTGAGCAAGAGGTATGGGCCATGAGAACCAACATGGGGTTTTAAGCCTGGTTCAGTTATGGCTGTCCCTTTGGGCCCCCTGAAAAGCACTGCAGTGAACCCTGGGCCTCTGTGTGGTAGAGACTGGAGGTCTAGTAGAAGTCACTGCTATTATTAAGGCTAGTGTCCAGCCTACTGCTTATCATGTCTAGGCAGCCTACTATTTACCCCTCCTTCCCAGCAGGTGGTTGCTGCAATGGGGTGTTTCAGGAGCCGTATGGCAGGTACTGTGTCCCCAACCAGCTTTCTCACTACCTGGAACAGTCCACTCAACCCCATATATAGACCCTTGAGGCCTTTCTATTCCATCTGAAAAGCCCTTTGCAGAGGCTGTACCAAATGGAGAGAGAATTGGACCTAGATGGGATGACCCTGGGGTAAATTAAGAATGGTAATATTAAATATTTATTCAATGCTTACTTTGTGCTAGACTCTTTACATGCATTTTCTTTGTTACCTACTGGAAGTGCTGTTTTGATTTTCCTTTTGATAACTGAGGACACTGAGGCCTAGAGAGCTGGTAACTTCCTGGAGGTGGTTTGTAGAAGTAGGGTTTGGGTCCCAGCCTTCTCGATCCAGAGTTCCTGCTCTTGGAAGCTCAGTGGTCCCAATCCAGGCTGCACGTTAGAGGCATCTAGAGAGCTTTCGGCAGCACGGAGGCCATGGCCTCAACAAAGACCAAGTAAGAGGGAGCCCTGGACTGAGGCCCGTCATGCCATGTCCTGGTCTTACTGTCTGAGCTGGGCCGTGGCTTTAGGGCCTGTCTGGCATTGGGACAAAAAATAGTGAGTGTGGTTGCCCTTCTGTGGAGTTGTATGTGAGAAGGAGCTGGGATGGGTATGGAGAGAGCCTTGTACCTGCGTGGTCACTGTGACCTTGAGGGCAGCCAATTTCTCTGGGCTTGCTGACAGAGGCTTCTAGAGCAGGTTAACGAGACCTGTGTGTTGGGAGCCTGAGCTCTTTGCTGAGAGCTTTCCAAGCTGTGCTCACTCCTGGCAGTGCAGGGGTGAGAGCATCATCCCTAATCATGGAGCTTTTCTCTGCACATCGATTTGCTCCTTCCTCCCTTTGCTCACCAGGTCCTGGTAACTGCCCGGCAGAGAGTTAAGGGAATGGTTGTTTTGACTTACCGAGGAAGGAAGCCACCTGGAAGCAGGGTAAATAGGAAGGAAAATACATCTTGTGAAAGATATTCAATCTATAACCACTGCCGGAGGAATGATTGCTTAGAAAAGGGTCAGGAGAAAAGCAGAAGAAAAGGACAAAAAGAAAAAGTGGAATGACCTTTGTTCTTAAATGTGGGAAGCCATCCAGGTTGGGCAAAGGAGGGAACCAGACAGTAGCATGGAAGGAAAGAAGGGGCTCCAAGAGGGAGTAGGCCAGGGTGGGGACAGGAGAAAGTGGCAGAGGCTGCACTGAAACAACTCAGGGAAGCCAAGTCATCACATAAAACCCTGGCCAGACCCCCCAGGCGCGTGGCCCTCTGATGTGTGGGCCTTTTCCCAACAGTGCCGACTGGATTTTGAACGTGATCAAAGACCTCTCCTGTTAAACACAGGATGGAGAAATCAAAGAATGTGGGAAATCAGAAAAGACAGGAAGTAAGACATATAAGAAAATGTAAACAACCTGCTGTGTGGAAAAAAAGGGAGGGGTCTGGTGGGAATGCTGGGGAGTGAGCCTGGTGCCATTTCACTTTTGCACCTCCCTCCTTGGCAGGGACAGAGCTAGGTCTCTGTGCATGTGTGTGCATATGCATAATATGTATGCACACCTGTGTATGCACACCTATGCATGCCTGCGTGGGGGTGTGTATGCATATTATCTGTAAACATGTGTGTGTGCATGTGTGTACATCTTTGCTCATGGAACTTTCCAGTCCCAGAGAGACAACAGGGCAATTTGGTGAATGAAGCTCTATTCCAAGCAGCCAGTAATAACAGCTCCTTCTTGCTGAGGCTTACCACAGGCCAGGTGTTTTCTCAGCATTTCTTGTGTCTTGTCTCATTGAAAACCCTCAATTCCAGGAGGTGGGTTTTAAAATTTCTACCAATTTTATTTGGGGAAACTGAGATACAAAGAGGTTACGTAACCTGGCCAGGGTTTGGGGTCTCCATAGGCAGGTTAGACCCCAGCCCATCAGAGGTGTCTGGGTTTTCTTGACTTGGATGCTTTCTTTCCTAGGAACTCACACCTCTCCTTACCTTATTGCCACCATCAGTTCATTTTCTCCTTCACCTCTAGGTGCCTTTACCTTTATATTCACATCTCATCCTAGCTGCCAACTCCCATGACCTCATCCTGGAAGCTCGCCCAGCCCCGGACCTGCTCCACCTCCTGACTCTGCCATTCCAACCTCCTGCCTGCTCCATTATATCCCTAGACATGCCCTTTGACCTCACTGAGACACCCCTGTGCTCATCTATCAATGGGCAGGAATCAGAAGTAGAAGACTTGGCCCAAGTGTGAAGCCCAGGAATGAGCTTTAACTTGAACTCATGTCTCTTTCCTCTCAACCCCCACCTGAAGGCAGGACCCTCCTTTCTCCTCACTCTCTCAGGCAGGGTCCCTCCTTTTCTCCTGACACCTGCAGGCGGGTCCCTCCTCCCATCCTCACATGTGCAGGCAGGTCCCCCGAGACCTCCTCCTGCAGGCAGGTCCCTCCTCATCCCCTAACTCCTCTTTTGCTTAAAACCACTGTGACATCAGGAAGAATTTCATAACCTCACTGCCTAGCCCAGTTGCTGTTTTCATTTTCTGTATTCTCTGACCATACGTGCACATATTTTAGATAGAGATACTCATAATCTAGATGCAATTCTGTGTTCTGCTTTTTTGACCTAACATCCTGGCGTAAACATTTCCTGTGTTGTTGCAAAGCCTTCCTAATGATCATTTTTAATGATTGCATTGAGATGAAGAATTGATGTTCCATAACCCACCTAATGTTTCCTGTTATTGGACATCGTGCTTGTTTCCAACTCTTCAGTCAATTTTTTTTTTTGGGCAGTGTTTCAGTGATAATCTTCGTATGTCATGTTGTATTTTTCTCCTTGGATTATTGCTGGTGGGAAATTTCCAGAAGTGGGTCAGAAAGGTCAGGGTGCTGGGCTCCTGAACAGTGTCATCTTTGTCTGGGCTACCACACCCAGCGGTGGGTATCATTATTCTTCTTTTACAAATGAGAAAACAGGCCTTTCCAGAATCTTCTCACACTGGCTTCCTCTTCCTGGAGCAGCTCCCATTGCTCTGTGCCCCTCTGCACACTTCCATCACCCCAGTCATCCTTTCTCTCCCATCCTGGGGGCTGCTCCTCTGGGCAGCCATTCCAGGGCACCCCTCAGAACCCAGACTTGTTAGACATGCTAATGGCTCCCTCTGTGATCACATATAAGTCATATAATTATTTGACTAATGTCAGTCTTGCCCACTGGATTCTCTGCGCTGGAGAGGGGGGATGTGGCCTCCTTTCTCCCCACAGGGCCAGCCTGGTGCCTGGCATGTGGAAGGGTCTTATTAAGTGCTTGCTGAACAAGGAATGAAGGCTCTGTGTGCCCAGGACACCCTGGTAAGGGGCAGCTGGCCCCTTGTGCTCTGCTTTCCTTGAAGAAAATTAATCTAGATGTGTGCCTCAGAGGTTATGTCTCAAGTGTGAGGATTGAGTGAGAGCCACGGGAGGTAAGAATAGTGAGCGAATCCCTGCTGCTCTTGGGAGACAGCATGGTGAGATGAGACAAACACACCCTCTGTAGCAGAGATGTTCCTCTGACCAACTCTAACTGTAGGACTTTAGGGAGAACATTCAGTGCCCCTGGGCCTCGGTTTTCTCACCCGGACAATGGGCATACATTGTGCCCCTCTGCACTTGGGACTGGCCTTCCTTCCCTTAGGGTCTCCTTTGGCAGATTGAAGCTACTCCAGTGCCCATGTCATCTGGCTTTCTTTCCAGGCATTGGGGGTAACACTTATTTGTGAAAACATAGCGCATTGAATTGAAAGCACTCCAACTTCCTGGGAATGAAGGTGGTAATACCCTCATCTAGAAGTTCAGAGCTTCTGTAAATCATAATTTTCCCCCCAGAGCTTGGGTGTAATTATGTGAATAAATCATGAAGTCAGAAGTGGGCAGGACTGATTTGTCAGGTAAATTCATCAGAGCAGCAGGTGGAGGCACGTGGGGGCACGGGACCCGTCACAGCCTGTCACCTGCTGCAGGTCTTGTTCACTTTCCAGCTCCTGGTTGCTGCCTTCTTCCCTCCTGTCTTCACCACCTCCCAGCCTTCCAGTGTGCTGCCTGATGGTTGGCCACACAGAAGGGCCCGGCGCACTGTCCTGGGCTCTGGAGGGATATGGGAGCAAGGTACTTGGGCTGAATGTCATCTGAACCTGGTGTGAGTCTGGGTGCAGGCGTGTATCTGAGAGTGAAGGACCAAGATAGAACCTGTGGTCTGGGGGGTACAGGATGGGGGTCGGGGTCCCACCAAAGAAGGCACAGATAGGCATAGACGACTCCTGGCATCCAGTCTGGTGAGGGTTGTCTCTGATGTATGGCATGAGCTATATTCTGGACACAAATGAGCCGGCCTTACCTAATCTTGCCTGCTTGCTTCCAGCTAGGGCTGGGCCTTGGGACCTTGGGACACACTGAGTGTGGGAGGCATGCCCCTGTCTGGGCTGTCCTTGTAGCAGAGACCTGCACAAGTGGGTGTGAGCCGTGCCCCCCATAGGGTAAAGGATACAGGTGTGGGACAATTATTGGGCCTTCTCAGGAGCCTCCGGAGGCTGTGGCCTCGCTTGCAGAGCTGAGGAGGTATGCAGATGTGGGATGGACACAGATGCAGATGTGGGATGGACACAGATGCAGGGGCACCCTAGGCTCTGAAGTGGGCTGGCCAGCAGCTTTGCAAGAAGATCAGGCTCTATCTACCCACAGGGCATGTTTATACCTGAGCACTTTTATTTCTTGTGACCCAAGAGAGACATCTTACAGGAGAGGAAGGTGAGGCTTGGGGGTTAGGTAACCTGCACAGCCCGCGAGTGGCAGGTTCAGGATTTGAATCTGGGTTCATGTGTCTCCAAGTGTAATATTGAAGAGTCCGTCAGGCAGTGGGATGGTGCCTTATCCAGTGGAACAGGCTTGATCTACCTCTCTACAGACTAGTGTGTGTGTGTGTGTGTGTGTGTGTGTGTGTGTGTGGCCAGAGTAGACTCTGAAGGCCACACCACAGGGCAGTGCTTGCGAGGGAAGTATGGCAGAGGGGACCATCCTTCTGAGGTTGGGGATGAACAATTTGTGATAAATGTCTAGAGTTGGAGGTGGGAATGCTGAGGGGTGTGTCCAGCATCCATCATTGGTTGACTGATTTATTTCCCAATGTGCAGGGCTCAACCTGACAGTGCTTAGTAATGATTTTCTTCTTCCCAGTGACATGGTTGAGGTGTGGGGAGGTGGACAGTGGATCAGGGTGACTCTGCCCTCTGCTTTGCTACCCTTGGGGCGTAGGGCATGCCCTTTTTGAAGAACTATGGCTGAGAAGAATGTGAGGCACTGTGAAATGAGGGGCGCCTGTCCCTCCCTGAATGGTGTTACACACTCAGCAATGGAGTCATGTCTCTACTGCCCGTGTCACATTGCCATTGCTCACCCACAGGGGTTCCCAGCCCCCATGGCTGATGCTTGCCCCTGGGATCCTGGGCACCTGAGCCAGGATGGTAGTTCTTGTTGGTGAATTGTGAATCTTGTTCTAGGCACTGAGCTGAGGCCCGCGGGCAGGGAGGGCTATATATACCTTGTATCACAGGCTCAAATGGAACTACTGAGGGGTCCAGAATCCCAGCTGGGCCGCAGAAGGAATTCACAGTTAGCTCCAGCCTCTGGCCTCAGAAGGAGCCCAAGGGGATGGCCTTGGGGGCAGAGTGGCGGTTGGCTCTAGCACCACCTCTTTCTTGGGCTTCCTCCCCACTAATGCACACCGGCTCAATGGGCTGATGAGCATAGAGTGTGGCCAGGGTGGCCACCCGCTTCTGTCTGCCTGTTCTCACTTTGTACTCCTGTTCCCCTGACTGTCCCTGGGCATTGTATTCCAATTGTGAACAGTTTAGAGGGGAGGCCCAGCCTCCTCTCTCGGGGCCTCGTGTCAGCTCCCCCATGAATGGTTAGTCCTGGACTGGGTGGTTTTGTGCTGTTGGTTTCATGTTAGGATTCCTTCTGATGTGTGATTTCTCCTTAGGAGAATGGTTGCTTCTCTCATTGACATTGGCCAATAGTGTGGTAATGCCAAGCAGCTGGCTGTTGGAACTTCAGTTCTGGCTCTACCCTTTTGATGGGTGGCTGTGAGCAAATGCCTTTCTTACCAAGCCTGGGATGGGTGACTTTCTCTGTAAAATGGGCCAGTCATCCTTCTTGTCAGCTGCTCGGGTCAAGTCTTGGTGTTGTCTTTGATGCTTCTTTTTCTCATATGTCATAATTAGCCTATCAACAGTTCTGGTGGCTCTATCTCAAGGTATCTGGAATTGGATGGCCCTGAGCCATTCGGGTGTCCAATCCCTGGTCTAAGCCACCAGTGTTCCAGCACTGTAATTGGCCTTCCTGCTTCTGCCCTTGCCTCTTCTAGCCAGAATGATCCTGCTACAGTGTCAGCTGACCACATCATTCCTCTGCTCAGAACCTTTCCACAGCTTCCCATCTCACAGGAGTGACAGCCAGAGTCCCTGCCTTGACCCAAGACAGGTGAACACCCTCCCTGGTCTGCTTGGGGTGCTCCCCATTTACACCTCTTGCCCCAGAAAAATTACTCACTCTCAGCCTTTTTCTGGTTTGCTGCATGCAAATGCTTATAGGGGCTTTATTCATAAAAGTCCCAAATTGGAAATAACATATATGTCCTATATATATGGGTGGATAGCAAATTGTGGTAAATCCATACAATGGAGTATCATTTAGCACTGAAAAGGACCAAACTGCTTATACACACAGTAACATGGGATGATTCTCAAAAGTATATGCCAAGTGGAAGAAGCCAGACTCAAAAGGTCTTTGTACTCCATGAGTCCATTCAGTGATTTTGGAAACAGACGGAACTGTAAGGCAGACATCTGCTCAGTGTTTGCTGGGGCTAGGGGCATTGACTAATGGAGGCACAGGGGATTTTTGTGGGTTGTGATAGGACTGTTCTGTAGCTTCATTATGGTGCCGACTGTCTAAGTTTATCAAACAAACAGAATTAGAAAGAATCTATTTTACTGCATGCAAATTATACTTCAATTTAAAAAATGTGTTTAAGTTTAGATGATAAATTGCCTGTTCATCCAAGCAGGTAAAGTCTTACTTTATCTAGCCATTTGTCATTTCTTTGACCTCATTTCCTACTGCCCTTCCCCTTAGTCTCTCCATTGCAGCCACACAGGCCTCTTTGTTATCTCTTGAATATGCCAAGTGAGTCTCTACTCTTGCTTTCTTCAATTTTAGAAAAGTTTTCCTCTAGATGGTCATGTAGCCACTTCTCTCACTTCCTTAATGTCTTTACTCATAATTCCTCTGTCAGTCACCAGTGACTATATAATGCTTTGTAACAAATAACCCTATATCTCACTGGGATCCAGCATGTCATTCATCTCTGCAGACTGGCTGGGTTGGCTGATCTCCGTTGGACTTGGTAGGTTCTCTTTCTACCTGTGGGTCTGCCTCCTGGGATCTCCTCTGGAGCTAAGGATGGAGGAACAGTAGCTACCCAAGGAATGCTTTCTTTTGACCGTGGCAAAAGCACAAGATGGCAAGGACCTGTGCAAAACGGTTTTATGCTTTACTTGTCTCATGTCCGTTAACATCCCATTTGCCAAAGAAGTGGAGTTATGTAGTACATACCACCCACGTGATTGAGGAGTGAATTTATTACCGATTACATAAACTGTCACTGTCAGCTTCCCAGTGAGGCCTTCCCTGGCCAACCTTCTGAAACTTCAACCCCCAACTCGACATTAGCTATTTCTCTCCTCCACACTAATGACAGTATAGCTTGTCATACATTTTGCTTATTTATCTAGTTTATTATCTGTCTTTCTTACTGGAATGTATATTTCATCAGAGCACAGACATTTGTCTGTTGCACTCACTACTGTATCTCCAGCACCTAGAAAAATGCTCAATAAATATTTGGCTAAATGATTGAATGGGGTTATGCAAAGACATTATTAACATGATATATAAGATATACTTAAACTATATTCCTGCACATAGGAAGTACTCAGTAATTGGTAGCTCTTCTTACTCTACAGTTTGAATGCTGTTGGGACAGTTGGGGCCTCAGTTATGTACATGATGGTGATAATTTGCATGGTAGACCTTTGAAGCAAGATCTGTTTTTAGTTCTGATTTCAGAGGTAAGGCATTGAGGCACAGAGAGACTGTCATTTGTCCTGAGTCACCTGCCAGCCAGTATCTCTTTGATGGAGAGCTCACATGTTTTTCTAATGCTTTGCTGCCTCCATATCTCCCTTCATGCTAGTTACTGGGCTCTGGCCTCTTCCTATGCATCAGAGTCCCTGTGGAGTCAGAATAAAAGACCAGATCAGAGCCTAGTCCCTCAGTGATGATGAAGGTTAGCCCCTAATGTCCCTCCTGACTCCCCAGGACCTAGTTGCAGTGTGGGACTGAGACCCTAGAGGAACAGCTCTCTGCAGACCCTGAAGTGCCAGACCCTGAGGATGGGTGGCTGGGTCTCTGGGCAGAGAGAATCAGAGACACATATTATCAGGAGCACTAGGCTCCTCTGGCTGAGAGCAGAGTCATGGAGAGAGGACTTGATGGATGGGGCATGTAAAAATTTATGAGAGTCATTCTGTTTGGTCTGATGACCCCTCGTGGATGACAATTGGCTGGAGGAGCCAGACTACTCAAATGTGGAACTTCAGAAGGATGAATTTGACCTTGAGTGATAGAGTCTGCCCTGCCGAGAGGATGGGGGTTCTGGGTTGTGCCCGCTCAGTGCCTTGTTTGTGCTTTTGTGAGGGCCCTGCCACGTGGATTGGCAGTTAGGAGTATGCCTGTTTGTTTTCCCTGCCAGACTTCGAACTCCTGCTCATCATTGTATTCCCAAGCCAAGCAGAGTGGCTCCCATGACATCGGCAACTGTGTGTGAAATGAATGATTTATAGAGCAGTTATGATGAGCCAGAAATCGTGTGTGGCTTCGCACACCCATGATCTCATTTGACCCTTTCACTTACCCCTGGAGAAAATTGCTGCTGTTATCCCTGGGGCTTGGAGAGGTCTGTACTTGTCCAGAGAGGTGCAGGTGGTTAGAGCAGAGCTGGTTTATAGACCTGGACTCATAGCCCTGTGCTTCCTTTTATGCTGAAACTGAAGGGCACTTTCTGGTCCCAGCACTGCCAGTTAGTGGCCGTGTGCTCTGGAGAAGTCAGTCTCATCACTTCAGTCCTCTGCTTTCTGCTCTGTAAAATGGGGATTACATTAGTAGGATGTAAGAATCCCATTAGTCCTACAAGTAGGGCTATTGTGCAAATCGAACCAGAGTGTTTGTGTCAAGTGCCCCATCGATCTAAAATTTCATACCTATTATTATTTCAAGGGGGGGGACCAAATAGTAGTCAGTAAATAGGGGAGTTTTAGCGGAAGTGTGACAAAGCAGAATTAGAGAAACTAAGATATGATACTGATCATCCTCAGTAGGTAAATGTGCAAAGAATCAGATCCAACAAATCACAGGAGAAAATGCAGCTTGTTAACAAGCATATGGAAAACCACTAAAACCTCAGTTGTAATCAAAGCAAAGCAAATTAAGACAGGATGCCATTTTTCACCACTCAATTACAGAACACCCCGTGCTGGTGAGACTTTGGTAACACTTGCCTCTCCCGCTGCATTCTGGGGAAGACTTTCTCGAAGACAATTTAGTGATGACTATCTGGAACTATAAAAATGTTTATATTTTTTTGACCTGGAAATCCCAGTTCTAAGAATCTCTCCTAAGGGATTATCCTAATTACAGAAAAAGCTTACTGGAGGATGTAGTTCAAAACAGCTGAATGAAAAAGACTGGTTATAATCTAAAGGGCCAACATTAGGAGAATGCTTCTGGAAAGTATGGCATAGCCACGTGATGGAGTATCGTGCCTGCAGCCATTCCATGAATGTTTGCCAAGTTGCAGAAGATGAGCGCATAGACTGTGAGGGAAAAAGCAAGCCACAAGATTGTATCATCTTATTACGTACATATCAGCTTATTACAAATATATAAGCTACCCTAGGGATCCTTGCGTAGAACCAGATCTGGAAGTAAGTAAAATAAAAGCAGTAATGATGGTTGCCTCAGAGTGGAATGAATATGGGGATTTTAACTTTGTTTTTAATAGTAAGCATGTATCCCTTTCATATGGAACTACAGCTTAGGAGCTGTTGACTTAGCTGTGTAAATGGAGATTTGGATGCTGCTAGGATAGAGGTGCCATGGTCACTAAAGCTGGGTCAAGAAACTGCCTTCTTATGTAGTGTTTTCATCTGGAATTCATTCTGTCAAAAACCAAGGGGTGGTTTCTGATGATAGGATGTGCTGGAGAATAACCACTTGATTTCATTTTCTTCATGTCTCGAGTTTTTTGGTTTTGTTTTACATTAGTACCTCATCTTGTTCTCTCTCTCTTTTTTAAGTACCTTGAATATTTTTCTTTTCCTTACAGACTTAAAAAACAGTTCTATAAACTTCAACCATGATCACTCCCCATGCAATAGAAAGTGAACAAGTCTTGTTCTCACCTTCACAGATAATCACGATCATCAAGAGTTGAGTATACATCTGTTCTTCTTTCCCAAGATATATAGTGTCATGTCATTGTAGTTTTTTAAACATTGGGTCATGCATTTGCTTATTTTTTTTTCATTCAGCAACACATCTTGGACATCTTTCTATCTCAGTTATATAGAAGTTATAGGCAAATGTTCCCTTTCATACACTGTTGGTGAGTGTAAATTGGTATAAATATTTTGTATGACAATTTAGCAATATTAATTATAATTAAAAATTCTCCTGTTGACTCTATTCCTGAGACTGTGTCCTTTATTTTTTATTTTATTACAAATTTTTTTTAATGTTTACTTATTTTTGAGAGAGTGAGAGACAGTGTGAGCAGGAGAGGGGCAGAGAGAGAGACACACACAGAATCCAAAGCAGGCTCTGGGGCTCAAACTCATGAACTGGGAGATCGTGATCTGAGCTGAAGTCAGACACCTAACCAACTGAGCGACCCAGGCACCCCGAAACTGTGTCCTTTAGAAACACCCTGCTATGGATGGACTCTTTGTATCCACTCCATTCATATGTTGAAGCCTTAACCCAAATGTTAGGTATTGGAGGTGAGGCCTTTGGGAGTAATTAGGTTGAGATGTGGTCATGAGGATGGAGCCTCCATGATGGGATTAATGTTCTTAAAAGAAGTGACTAGAGAGCTTCTTCTCTGCCATATGAAGGTACAGCAGGAAGGCAACCGTCTGCAGGTGAGGAAGAGAGCTCTCACCAGGAACTGAATCTGTTGACACCTTGATCTTGCACTTCTCAGCCTCTAGAGCTGTTTGAAATGAATGTCTGTTGTTTAAGCTACCCAACTATGCTTTTTTGTTACAGCAGCCCAAGTTGATTAAGACCCACAAAGACATCACTACTGGAGATAACTACTGCCGTGTTCATGTAGCACTAATTGTTATATCCCCAGACTGGCCCTTCAGTTTCTGGCAAATGAAGACAATGCTTTTGTGAGACCCACATTGTGGGACAAAGCTAGGGTAGGTCCTTCCTGGGGGCAGCCATGGGAGGTTGCACAGAAGTTCAATGAGGCTGAGGCACCATTATCTAATGAGAGCCCTGGTGTTGTTGGGGTGAGTGGGGGCACACCTAGCTACAATGTTCAAGTCCTTGTACTGCATTCTTGATAGGACTTTGGAAAGTGAGAAGTAAGAAGTGACAGAATGTTTGCTGAGTATTCACTATGTGGTGGGTGTTTTGCACTCACCTGTTTATGAGCACAGGCACTGGTGTTGGATGGGTCTGTGTTCAGATTTCAGTGCAGACACTTACCAGCACTGATGGTAACCTCAAGGAGCTTTTTACCATCTCCAAGTCTTGGCTTACTTCTCTGGCCATGGGAATGTGTGCCCTTGAGGTGGCGGAAACCATCAAACACATTACTGGCCTGTAGGAAGTGATCAATAAAAGTCAGTATGATCATCATTCTTATTAGTGAATCCTCACACCCACCGTGTAAAGCAGTCATTGTTAGCTCCAGTTTACAGATGAGGGAATAGAGCATTTACACCATTTTTTCAAGGCCCCGTCACTCTTTCTTGTACCATAGCCAAGTTCAGGTACATGATTTTTTTCTTCAGAGTCTTTGTTCTTTAAGCCACACCCACTGTCCTGTACGCGGGTAGAAGGGACTGCTTAGTGAGATGGAGCTCCTTACTGCCACATGTGTCCAAGCAGAGGCCAGTGACCATTCTTTTGGGTCATTTGAATCCAGTGGAAGGAATCCAGTGGATCATTTTTCAAAGTGTATTTTTGTAATTAAAAAGGAAGTTGCATGGCAATACAGTTCTCTGACCAATCAAATTGTGAAAGACTGGCTTGAACACAGTTAAACAGATTCTTTATGGTGGGATTTCTCAGTGCCTTTAATATCCTAATATACAGTATGAGTTGTCAGAAAGGCATGCAAAATACAATGGCTCCCAAACTAATTTGACCATTGAAACCTTTCCCCCAGAATATCTTGTAAACTTAGGTTCCCCAAAATGTACCTTGGACACAGGCTTGCTGGGCAGCCGTTCAGCTTGGCATGTTTAGAGTCTATGGCTCAGCTGGAAGGCCTTTCCAGAGTTGCCCAGCTTCACAGTCATTATCTTACCACTGTATTCATGAGCCAGGGCTGTGCTCGGGAGATGGGTGATTCTGCCATCATCTCCCTCACAATGCCCACATCATGCCTTCCTCCTGTCAAGGCAGAGTGCTGTGATGGGCAGCATAGGACAGTGGCCATGATGGGATACCTTGGAGCACATCCTCTACCATCCAGGCGCCTTGGAGAAGTGGTCTTCTGGGAGGACAATCCTGTTTTCATTCATTCTCCTTTCTTTCAGTGCAGTGAGCCATTTAGACTCAGGAGCTGGGTTACTTGTTTCTGTAGTTTCTGGGGGCTCATACAGATGACCTTTAGGGATGCTTGACAGCCTGGATGTTGGACTTTACCCTCAGCCTTTTTTTTTTTTTTAATTGCACTTTTGTGTTTTAAGGTAACTATAGGTTCATATGCAGGCATAAGAAATAATACAGAAATATCCATTGTACCTTTAACCAGCTTTTCCCAATCTAACAGCTTGTAAAGCTGTAGAAAGTATCACAACTGGGATATTGACATTGATACAGTCAAGATACACAACATTCCATGACAAGGATCTCATGTTTTGCCATTTATGGCCACACCCACTTCCTCTCTTTGCCTCGTCTCTCCTTAACCCCTTGCAACTGCAAATCTTACCTGTTTCTGTAATTTTTGTCATTTCAAGAATGGTATATAAATGAATTATTCAGCACATAGCTGATGGAATTAATTTTCCCAACTTTCCCTGGGGCTTATTGCATACACATCCATAATTGTGCACAGTTGTTGACTGTATCCATAGTTCATTCCTTTTTATCACTGAGTAGTATTCCATGGCCTTATGTACCATGCATGATATGTTTAACCAATCACTCATTTATTTCTTTTTCAAAAAAATTAAAAAAAATATTTATTTATTTTAGAGACAGAAAGAACATAAGCAGGGAAGGGGCAGAGAGAAAGGGAGACAGAATCTGAAGCAGGATTCAGGCTCTGAGCTGTCAGCATGGAGCCTGACGCGGGGCTTGAACCCACGAACCATGAGATCATGACCTTAGCCAAAGCTGGACACTTAACTGACTGAGCCACCCAGGTATCCCACCAGTCACTCATTTAAAGACATTTTTCTTTTTTTTTTTTTTACCCAGTTTTCGGCTATTATGAATAATGCTGCTATAAACACGCATGTGTAGGTTTCTCTGTGAGCATATCTTCAATTCTCTGAGATGAATGCTCAGGAGTGCAACTGCTAGGTTGTGTGGTAGTTGCCTTTTTTTTGTTGTTGTTGTTAAATAAACTGCCAAACTGTTTTCTACAGTGGCAGTGGCAATTTTTATTCTCGCCAGCAATGTGTGAGTGGTTTGGTTTATCCTCATCCTCATGAGCATTTGATGTTGTCACTATTTTTTAATTTAGGCTATCCTAATAGGTACCTGATGATAGATCATTGTGGTTTTAATTTACATCTCCCCAGTGGCTAATGATATTGAGTATCTTTTCATGTGCTTATTTGCCATCTGTATAGGCTCTTCAGCAAAATGTCTCTTCATGTCTTTGGCCCATTTTCTAATTGGATTGTTTGTTTGTTTGTTTACTGCTGAGTTTTGGGAGTTCTTCATATTCCTTGTCAGATATATGGTTTGCAGATATTTCCTCCCAGTCTAGATTTGTTTTTTTCATCCCCTTTTAGCTTAAAAGGTCCTGGATTTTTCAGGGACAGAAGTTTTTCATTTTGATGAAGTCCAATTTATTAATTTTTAATTTTATGGATCATGTTTTGGTGTCAAGTCTAAGAATTCTTTGCCTTGGTCTCCATCCTGAAGATTTTCTCATGTTGTTTCCCTAAAAAAATTTTACTGTATTAGGGTTTACATTTAAGTCTGTGATTCATTTGGAGTTAATTTTTGTACACGGTAGAAGACTTACTCGAGGTTACTTTTTTAATTGTTTAATTATATTTTGCCTGTCGATGTCCAGTTACTCCAGCAGTATTTGTTTAAAAGGCTGTTTTGGGGCACCTGGGTGGTTCAGTTGGTTAAGTGTCAGACTCTTGATTTTGGTTCAGATCATGATCTCACAATTTGTAAGATTGAGACCCGTCTTGGGCTTTGTGCTGACAGTGAGGAGTCTGCTTGGGATTCTCTCTCTCCCTCTGTCTCTGCTCTCCCCTCTCAAAATAAACAAGTAAACTTAAAAAAAAAAAAAGGCTGTTCTTCCTCTGTTGAATTTTTCTGCACTTCTGCTAAAGATCTGTTTGACTTGGTGTGTGGGACTATTTCTGGGTTCTGTATTCAGTCCCATTGATCTGTGTGTTTCTCCTTCCACCAATACCACAGTCTTGTTCACTGTAGCTCTACACTAAGTCTTGAAATCTAGTCGGCTGATTCTTCCCTGTCTATTCTTTTTATTTTTTTCTTCAAAATTGTTTTAGCTCTTATAGTTCTTTTGCCTAGGGAAAATCTTGTGGAGATTTTGATAGGAATTACTTAAACCTGTATATCAATATGGGTAGAATTGGTGTTGAGTCGTCCACTCCATAAACATTATATGTCTCTCCATTTATTTAAATCTCTTTCCTTTTATTTCTTTCAATAGCATCTTATAGTTTTCAGCATACAAGTCCTATACATGTATGGTTTTGATTTACACTTAGATATTTCTTTCATTTCTTGTAATTGAAAATGATATTGTGTTTTTAATTTCAGTGTCTGTACATTCATTGCTAGTATATAAAAAACAGATGATTTTTATATGTGTGTCTTGTATGATATGGCCTCGCTAAACTCATTTATTATTTCTAAAAGTTCTTTTCTAGATACCTTGTGATTTTTCTTTACAATCATGTCATCTGCTGACAGAAGCCGTTTTGTTTCCTTCCCATCTCTGGATTTTTATTTCCATTTTTGGCTTTATTGCACTGGCTAAAACCTCCAGGACTAAGTTGCAAAAGAGTGGTAAGAACAGATATTCTTGCTTTATTCTGTATCAAATAAGGAGCAAATGAAAGAGGAAAGCATTCAGGTTTTTTCCCCACCATCGAATATGAGAGATATTAGCAGTGGGCTTCTTGGTAGATGCTCTTTGCCAAGTTGAGGAAGTTGCCTCTATTCCTTTATCTGCAAGTTTTTATCATGAATGGATATAGAAATTTGTGAATTGCCCTGTTGTGATGGATATGATCACGTGACTTTTCTTCTTTTTGCCTGTTAATATGGTGGATTATTACATTGATTGATTCTCAGATTTTGAAATATCCTTGCATTCCTGGAATAAGCCCTACTTTGTCATGTTATCTAGTGCTTTTTATATATTACTGGATTCCATTTGCTAATAGTTTGGTAAGGATTTATGCATCTGGATGCATGGGTGATATTGGCCTAATGTTTTCATCTTTTCTATGATCTTTGTCTGGTTTGGTATCAGGGTGAAAGTAGCTTCATAAAATGAATTGGGAAACATTCCCTCCTCTTCTATGTTTTGGAAGAGATTGTGTAGAATTAGTATTCATTTTTAAACATGTGATATAATACTTCAGTGAAACTATCTGGGTCTAGAGATTTCTTTTTTGGGGGCATTTAAGATTATGGATTCATTTTCTTAATGGTTGATTATATGATTATCTGTTCCATATTGGGTAGGTTGTGTAGTTTGTTGTTGTTGTTGTTGTTGTTGTGTGTGTGTGTGTGTATGTGTGTGTGTGTGTGTGTTTAGGAATTGGGCCATTTCATCTAAGTTGTCAAATTTTGATGTGTAGAGTTGTTAATGGTATTCTCTTCTCCTCTGGTTGTCTATGGGTCTATAATGATATTCCCTGTTTCACTGCTGATATTGGTCATTTGTATCACCTCCTTTTTATTTGTCAGTCTTGCTGGAGGTTTGTCAATTTTATTGATCTTTTCCAAGAACTAACTCTTTTCCTTTACTTATTCTTTCTAAGTTTTTCTGTTTTTGGTCTCATTGATTTTGGTTTTATCTTTATTATTTTCTTCCTTCTGCTTGTTTTGGGTTTATTTTGCTCTTTTTTTTTTTTGAGACTCTTGCAGTGGGAGCTTACTTTATTGATTTGAGGCTTTTCCTCTTTCCTAATGTGTGCTTTTAGCATTATGGGTGTTCCTCTCATTATTGCTTTAATTGTGCACCACAAATTTGGATGGGCTGTATTTTCATTTTCATCCAGTTAACTGTATTTTTGGTTTTCCTTGAGACTTCCTCTTTGACCCATAGACTGCTTTGTAGTGTGCTGTTTGTTTTCCAAGTATTTGGAGATATTACTGTCATTTTTTGGTTATTAGTTTCTAGTTTGATTCAGTTGTGGTCAGAGAATGTTCTCTATAAAGTTTCAGTTCTTTTAAATTTGTTGACATTTGCTTTATGGTTTGGGATATGGTTTATCTTCGTATATGTTTGCTGGGCACTTGAAAAAATGTGTATTTTGCTGTTGAGTGGAGTGTTCTATAAATAAGTATATATATGTATAAGGTTGACGGTACTGTTAGGTACTTATTTATTCTCACTAATTTTCTGTCTAGTTCTACCAAATATGGAGAGAGATGGGAGGAAGCCATTTCTATAATTGTAGATATGAATACTTAGCCTTTTAGTTCTATCGGTTTTTCTCTACGTATTTTACAGCTCTATTGTTTGGTGTGAGCACATTAAGGATTGCTGTGTTTTCATGGTGGATTGACCCTTTTATTATCGTATAATGTCCCTATGTCTCTGGTAATTTTCCTTTTTCTGAAGTCTATTTTATCTGATATTAATGTCATCACTCATGCCTTCTTTTGATTGTTTGCCTGCTATGTTTTTTTTTGCATCCTTTTACTTTCAACCTCTATATTGTTATATTGGAATGATGTTCCTACAACAAGGCAGCATGAGGGTGTTTATAATTTTAAAAAAGTTTTAAAAAATGTTTATTTTTGAGAGAGAAGAGGGAGAGATTATGAGCAGAGGAGAGAGAGAGAGAGAGAGAGAGAGAGAGAGAATGAATCTGAAGCAGGCTCTAGGCTCTGAGCTGTCAGAGGGACTGCTGATGTGGGGCTCGAACCCATGAACCGTGAGATCATGACCTGAACTGAAGTTGGACACTTAACTGAGCCATACACACACCCCAGTTGCTTATAATTTTTAATCCACCCTGCCAGTCTCTTTCCTTAAGTTGTTATATTTAAACCATTTGCATTTAATGTCATTACTGATCTATTTGAGCACAAATCTGCCATTTTATTTATTCTTTTGTTGTTTGCTTTGTTTGTTTCTCTGTTTCCTTTTTCTGGCTTCCTCTGGATTACGTTCTTAGAATTCCATTTCAATTAATCTGTAGAGGTTTTATGTGTTTCTCTTTGTCTACTTGTGAAAGTGATTGTGCTAAGTATCACTTTTTCTCTACACACACACACACACACACACACACACACACACTCATCACAATTGTGTGCTGCTGTTGACATTTTGTCAGTTCAGGTGAAGTGCAGAAACCTTACCTCTATTTTTTTTTATTACCCTTCCCATTGAAAATATATAATTATCTTATCTTACATATTTACTCTGTGTACATTTAGAATCACATTAGACAGTGCTATAACTTTTATTCAACCTTCAAACATTGTTTAGAAAGCTAAAGAAGGGAAGGAAAGTATATTGTATATACTCATATTTTTGCTTACTCGTTCTTTTCTTTTTTGTGATATTCTAAGGTATTTTGTTTTGTCATTTCCTTTCTGTTCAGAGAACCTCCTTTAGCCATTAGGGTAGGTATGCTAGCAACAAGTTCTCAAGTTTTTTCACATGAGAATATCCTTATTTTCCCATCATTCCTGAAGGATATTTTTACAGGATATTTTTTTTTCAGCATTTGAAAAATGTAGTGTCACTTCCTAATGGTCTCCATGGTTCTGATGAGAAATCCACTGTCATTTGAATTGCTTTTCTTCTGTAGATAAGGTACTTTTTATCTCTTGCTGCTTTAAAGAATTTTTTCTTTATCTTTAATTTTTAGAAGTTTGACACTGATGTGTTGTCTTACTATGTATTTCTTTGTGTTTTTCCTGCTTGGGGTTCACTCATATTTTTGAATCTGTGGATTTATTTCTTTTGCCCAGTTTGAGAAGTTTTCAGCCATTATTTCTTCAAGCACTTTTGCAGCCTCACCCTCTTTCTTCTCTCCTTCTAGGACTCTGATGACTCCAGTGTTAGATTTTTTTTTTAATAGTTCCTCAAGTCCCTGAAGCTGTGTTCATTTCCCCCCCCCCAGTTTATTTTACCTATGTTGTTTACAGTGAGTGATTTCTATTGTTCTGTCTTTCAGTTCACTGATTATTTCCTCTATCCCCTCCATCGTGCTGTGTATCCCCTCCACTGAGCTTTATTTTCAGTTATTGTATTTTTTGGCTCAAAATTTCCATTTGGTTCTTCTTAATATCTTATATGTCTTTGCAGAGACTTCTTATTTTTTTCATTTGGTTAAGTATATTTGCAATTGCCCATTGAAGCAATGGATGCTTTAAAATCTCTGCCAGATTGTGACTAACATTTCCATCATCTTACTGTTGGAATCTGCTGCTTAATTATTATTCATTCAGTTTGAATTCTTCCTGGTTCTTGGTATGAATCATGATTTTCATTTGAATCCTGGACATACTATATGTCAGGAGGCTCTGGGCTTTCCTTCAACCTTCTGTTTTCCTTGGTTCCTTATGACACCACTCTGGGGTGGGGCCGTCACCTCATTACTGGTAGGGGAGGTTTAAGTCCAGGACAGGATCTTTTCCTAGCCTCTGTTGACACCGGAGGTGTGGGATTCTAGTTAATGCTGGGCAGAAAACATGAGAATCTCAACACCATGTTCCTGAGGTCCCTGGCCTCCACCAGGGGAGAGGAGGGTGGCCTTTTTATCCCTGGCTGGAGGTGAATGCCCTGACTCACTGCTGAATCTCCTATGACGTCATCCTGGTTGGGGAAAGGAAACTTGTTACAGCCTGTGGGGGTGGAAGTCTCAGGGGTGCACTGTGCCTTCGCTGGAGTGCGCAAGTCCAGGGGCCACACTGTGTTTTGTGGTGTTTGGCTGGGGGAGAGTGTTATTATCTAAAAGTTTTCTGTCTTGCTAAGCTGTTTAATTCCCAGAACTTTGGCTAGAAAGAGCAGCCATTTTTGTTGGTTGGTTTGTTTTTTTTGTTTGTTTTTTGTTTTTTTGCTTGTGCCTTTTGGTGTTTCTGGGTTGCCAACTCTTCAGCTCCAAGTCTAGGCTATATGAAGTGAAAAGAAAACCTGGATGTCTAGTTCCCATGTTCCTCAGGTCCCACAATCCCTAGCTGGTCTACCTTTATTCCACTCCTGAGATTCATCTTAAATTGTTTCTGTATGGTGTTTGGGATGTTTTTAGTTTTTATTTTTGTTTTTGTTTTACTTACTGGGAAGAATAAAGAAATATACATCAATTCCATTTCCCTGAAGCAGGTTTTGCACTCTGGCCTGCCCTCAACTATTAAAGCATCTTTCTGTTGAGCCCAGGTTCCCCCTCAGCCTCCCAAATTTGTCCTGGAGAAGACAGTCCCTGCTTAGGAGCTGGAATTCCAGTGCTCCTGGGGACATTTCTGCTGTTCTTTAAATGGGAAGATACAAAGTTAGCCCAAGTATAGTTGCTCATTTTTCAGACGTGTTTAATGCTGGACATTTGCATGCTAAACAAGTATATCTGAACTCTAGGAAGGTGTTTAAGGAATCTCAAGTGGAGGGTATTTGTTTAGTTTTAAATTAATAGTTGTGATTGCTCTCTTTTTTCCTTTTTATTTGCTTTTTATCCCATTGTTGTCTTTTAATTAAACAATTCCTTCACAGGATGTTCTTTCATTGAGAATTATTAAAGATGTCAGGCTTCCTTTATCACACTGTGAGCTGTGTAATTGTATACACTTTACATTTGGCTCTGGGGAAATTTAAGAATTGTGGGAGAGAAGGTGCATCATTAATTGGTTGAGCAAGATTGTGCCTTTAACCGAGACAAAACCACGGAAGCGTTTGTGGGGCTGGAACAGTCCACGGTTGTTGGTGAGGACAGAGGCAGCCAGTGTTGGGGCCTCTGCAGACAGTTCCTCCCTCTGCACTGACTGCAGGACGTGCCCTGCATGAGTGGATGGAGGGTGTAGGGGGCGGGGAGCACTGGCTTCTGCTGGTGATTGCACCACCATCCCGAGCAGACCCTTGAGGACTTTTCAGGGGGAAGTATTGGCAGTCCACATGGGGTGGCGGGAGCTGGGCCAGATGGGTGGGGGGTGGAGGAGTGGGGACTGTTTCACTGTGACTCTGGGAAGCTGTGTGGACAGGGATCCAGGGGAAGGGTGAGCCTTGCGCTCATCTGCTAATTAACTAATTAATCAGTTGTGCTTATTGGATCCCCAGGAAGTGGCCAGTGATGGAAAACAGAGAAAGAGCCCACCTGGTCTCTCTCTTGTCAGGACTTTACAGTCTGGAGGGGGAGGCAGGATACACACACACACACACACACACACACACACACACACACCTACATGTAGATTTATAGCCATAAACGGGCCCAGCAATACATCGCACGTAGGTCTGCATACACACACGCACGGACACTCCCAGATTCACACACAGGACTCCACTCACCCAGACACACACACTCACACAGATACACATTTCATCTTCCAATGCAGAGGTGACATAGTAGGCTGGATGGAGAGGCCCAGACAGGACGCGCGTAGAGCCCTTGAAGAAACACCAGAGGACTGTGTGGGTTCCATGCCTCGTGCTCTCCATGTAAGCACATTCATTTTTTAACCCTGAACTGTTGCTAAGCTAGTCTTTGGAGGCCCACTCACTTCCCTCGACATACATGCTGAAAAGCAAAGGGACTTCAGACAATGAGAGCTCACAGGTACACGGCTCTTGAGTAAGTGTTCAGCAAACTGTTACTGAGAAGGGCCCATGGAATGTTCTGGTCATAGAAGTATGAAAATGACGAGGTCTCTCTCTTCCAAGAGCCCCTGGGCCTTTGGGATGGAGCCAGGTCCAGGCCTACGGGCACAGGCACACACAAGCATACACACGTGTGCATGTGCTCACGTACACACTCTTTCATTTGCTTCTTGTGTCCCCCTGGGCTCTGCAGGACCCTCAGACAGAAGTGACTTTGGATCCTGGCCCTGCCACTGCCTCGCTGTATGACTGGCACTCAGTTTCCTAGGGCTCTCTTTCCTCGTCTATAAAGTGGAGACAGTAATTCCTATCCCAAAGCAATTTCCTGACAGATCAAAAGAGATGACAGGCGCCAATGTGCTGGGCAGATAATATTCATTTGTTCGTTTATTCTACACATATATTTGACTTCTGTGTGCCCGGTACTGAATCTGAGTGCTTGGCGAAAAATGACACACAAGACCCCAGCCGTCATGGAACTACATGCTGGTAGAAGAGACAGAAAGGAAACGAGTGAGTGAATCAAGGGAGACAATGTAAGTGGGACAGATAATTAAGGAGAGGGATGGGCTCTGTAGCGAGAAGGAGCAGGGGATGTTGGAGAAAATAGCTGGGTGGTCAGGGAGGACCTCTCAGAGGTAGAGACATTTTATAGATGTATGTATAGTTGACACATGGTACATTGTGGGTGTGCAGCACAGTGATCCAACAGCTTTCTATGTCCCGCTGTGCTCACCACAAGTGTAGGTACCATGTCACTATATGATGCTATTGTAACACCATTGATTGTGTTCCCTATGCTATTATTGCTCTATATGCTAACTAATTTGGATGTCAATTAAAAAAAATAAAAAAATATATAAAAACATAAAATGGAAAAATACAAAGTTCTCTAAGCAAAAGGGAAAAAAAGGAATAAAAGAGAAGAAAAGAAAGGAAAAGAAAAAAGAAAACAGTATGGACAGGCACAAAAATAGATGCATTGATCAATGGAACAGAGAAGAGAACCCAGAAATAAACCCACACTTACATGGCCAATTAATCTACGACATAGGAGGCAAGGATATACAATGGGGGAAAAGACGGTCTCTTCAATAAATGGTGCTCGGAAAATTGGACAGTTACATGCAAAAGAATGAAACCGGACTACTTACTTTCACCACACACAAAAATAAACACAAAAATGGGTTAAAGACCTAAATGTCAGGCCTGTAACCATAAAAATCCTGGAAGAGAGCACAGGCAGTAATTTCTCTCAGATCAGCTGTAGCAACATTTTTCTAGATATGTCTCCTCAGGCAAAAGCAAAAATAAACTGTTGGGACTGCATCAAAATAAAAAGTGTTTGAACAGTGAAGGAAACCATCAATAAAACAAGAAGATGACATACTGAATGGGAGAAGATATTTGCAAATAATATATCTGATGACGGGTTAATACCAAAAATATATAAAGAGCTTATACAATTCAACACCAAAAAACCCACAAAGAATCCAGTTTGAAAAGGTGAGCAAAGGACCTGAATAGACACTTTCCCAAAGAAGACCTACAGATGGCCAACAGACTCATGGAGAGATGCTCAATGTCATTCATCATCAGGGAAATGCAAGTCAAAACCACAATGAACTATCATCCCACACTGGGCAGAATGGCTTCAATCAAAAAGATAAGAAGTAACAAGTGTTGATGAGGATGTAGAGAGAAAGGCACCCTCAGAGGCAGTGACATTTGAGGTGAGGTCTGAAGGATGAGCACCAGTCAGCCCTGGGGTTAGGAAGCAGCATTCCAGGGTGGGGGTTGTCCTGATGGTGGTGGGGGGGGGGATGCCTGGGTTCTGTTCCAGGACACTGTGCTCAGAGACATCTGAAATCTTCCCAATCCCCAGCCTGTATCCAGCCCTAGTGCCATGGAATGCAGGGTCAGCAGGGCATATGGGGCAGGTGTCTCCTGCCTGGAAACTCTGTGCACTGTTGGGACCCACAAAAACACGGTGACTCTTGGATGGAGGTACAGTGCCATTGGCCTTCCCGGGTGGCCAAGGAATGGAGACGTCAGACATTCTCTATGATTCTCAGTTTGTTCTATGGGAAGACTCTACTCTCTTGGCTTTGTGTACCTGGTGGGGTGGGGGGTGGGCACAGGGCTCCTTTTAACTTCCATGCTGGCCCCAACAGCCTTCCTCTCCTGACCTTGGTCTAGGTACATTTCTACTTTTAATTTCAGTGTTTTCTCACACTTGCCTGCACTTTTAATCCCATTGTAACTTCTTATCCTTTGGGGGCACCGTGTCCTCCTTGGAGCTGGTATGGTAGGGCCCATGCAGTGGGCGGAGCGGGGCAGAAACTCTGTGGGCAGGCATATGTAGGTGGATCAGAGCACACTGCTGTGCTGGGTGAGCCCCCAAAGCCCAGGAGGATGAACTGAGGACGCCGAGGGCTCACTGACAGCCGGCCCTGCAGTCTGCCCCTGCTCTCTCAAAGGACAGGCGTGCCTGCTCTCTCAGCTCTGATGCAGTGTTGGGATGCAGTGAGAGTGAGTTATCACAGTGCCTCTCCCAGAAATGCTATCCCCTGGAGCCTCCTCTTTTTTTTTTTTTTTATTACTTTAGTTTTTAAATTGTGGTAAAGTACACGTAACAGAATTTGCCATTTTAACCATTTTTAAGTGTACCATTCAGTGACATTAAGTACATTCACATGACTGTGCAACTGTCTCCACCATCCATCCCCAGAGATTTTTCATCTTCCGTCCTGTAACTCCATGCCCATTAAACACTGACTTCCTGTTCCCCCTTCCCCAGCCCTGGCATCCATCTTCCTTCCTTCCTTCCCTAATATAATTCATTTTCAAGGTAGCTAGCATACAGTGTGTACAGTGTGCTCTTGGCCTCAGGTGTAGATTCCCATGGTTCATCGCTTACATACATCACCCAGGGCTCATCCCAAGAAGTGCCCTCCTCAATGCCAATCACCATTTTCCCCTCCCCTCCTGACTCCTCTCCCCATCCACCCTCAGTTTGTTCCCTGTATTTAAGAGTCTCTTATGGGTTGTCTCCCTCCCTCTCTGTTTGAAACTATTTTTCCCTTTTCCTCCTCTCATGGTCTTCTGTTAAGTTTCTCAGGTTCCTCATATGAGTGAAAACAT
>NC_043701.1:145036302-145061478 GCF_006229205.1 Suricata suricatta | reverse complement strand
GAGGTATCTGCTGAGTGGAGGTCACTGGCAGTGTTGGCCAAGGTGGTCCGATTCCTGAAGCTAATGGTGGCAGATTTATCATTCTTCTTTCCAGTGATGAAGACAATGACGTAACTCATATTCCTTGTGATTTAGTGGCAGCCCCTTCATTTCTCAGAATGGCCAAGAGACCTGGATCTGGTTAGGATGGCCTTTTACTGTATCACATGAAAAAGCAGAAGTTAGAGCTATCTTTATCACCTGGAGAAATGACTACTCTCGAAACAAGATTGAAAGAGCAGACATTTTGACAAGAATTGTCCTATTTCCTCAAGAAAGGGGGTTAAATGGCAGTAATTAGGTGCCTACTGTGTGTCAGCACTGTTGAAATCCTCAGTGCGCTTTACCTGATCGTGGCCTCCCAGCAGTGCGTGAGGCAGTGACAGAAACAGAACTCTACCTGGGCACCATGGTGGCAATGACCACAGAGCTGGTGGGCTGTGGCATGCTCAGGGCCAAGCCCCACATAGCCCCTGTGCCCTTCTCAGAGCTTCCAGCAAGTGATGCTTCAGAAATAACTCTGCATGAGAATATAATGTTCAAGAGAAGAAGCAAATGCTGTTTTCAGTGTCTAGTTTGTGTGGGAGCTGGGCTGGGTGGTGTTTTAATCCATTTATATTCACTCAGTCACTCCAGATACTTTCCTGAGCCCCCACGACGTGTCTGGCTTTATGCTGGGTGTGGGCACGAGGTGAATAATGTGATGTCTTCACCCTCAGAAGCTCCTGGTCTAGTGGAGCAGAAAGGCAGACAAGGCCTTCTGTTGCAGCATTGTAGCTGCTGGAATAGAAACAGGAGCCCAGAGCCTGAGAGCACAGATGACTGCTGCCACGGGCTACCTGTGTGTTCTGCGTGAGTGCTACAGGGGAGTGGTGGCATGAGCTGGGTGTTGAGGATAAAGGCAAAGAAAGAGGTCAGGACGGGGTGGACAGAGGAGACTGTGTGTGCAAAAGCAAAGTCATGTTTTGAGAAAACTGCGTGGCAAGAACAGAGGGTGTGGGGAGGATGGGGAGATGAGGCAGGAGAGCCAGCTTGGACCAGGATGGCTGAAGGTTTCCTTGAGTGACAGGTAGGAAGGAACCTGGTGTCTCTCTTATAAGGCAGTTGGGCACCGGTGGAGATTGTGAAGAGGGGAAGCAACCCTCTTGGATGAGTTTTCTTTGAAGCTCCCTCTGGTAGTAATGTTGGAGATGGACTGGAGTCTCCATGGAGGGGAAGTAGGGAGAGGGTATTATGGATTATAGTGGTGTAGGTGAGTGATGCTGAGGATGGGGGTGGGGCTAAGCACATCTGAAGAAGCTGCTTGTCTAGGACAACCCAGTCCTGGTTAAACCCAGCTCCCTACCTGCTCTGCACCTGCCATTGTACCTGGCTGGAGAAAAATACACAACCAGGTGGATCTGGTGTCTGTGATCTGGCTACCAACTTCCTATAGACCCTTCATGCCTCCTGGCCGTCCCCCCACCCTCCCCAGGCCACTCATTCTCCCACTCTCCTAGATGAATATTTCACGTGTTCCCTCTCCTTGACTCTACAAAACTTATTCTGAACTTGTTCTTTGCTGATTTTTTGTTTGGCGTTTTAAAAGATTAATAGATGTTGCTTTCTTGGACAGTTATAGGTTTATGGGAAAATTCAGCACAAAGTACAAAGTTCCATACACCCTTCACTCTCCTTCCCAACCTCCCCTATTAATATGTTGCATCAGTGGGGGTGCATTTGTTACAGCTGATGAGCCAATATTGAAACATTGTCATTAACTGACATCCTTCCCTGACATCTGGGTTCACTCTTGGTGTTGTACATGTTCTGGGTTTGGACAAACGTATCATGACATGTATCCAGCCTTGTAGTATCCTACAGACAGCGTCGATGTCCTAAAAATCCCCTGAGATCAACTTACTCATCCCTTTCTCTCCCCTCACCTCTGATAGCCACTGTTTTTATGGTCTTCGTAGTTTTGCCTTTTCTAGGGTATCTACAGTTAGAGCCTTGCAGTATGTAGCTTTTCAGATTGGCTTCTTAGTAACACTGGGCTTAGCAATATGCATTTACAATTTATCCATGTTTTTTCATGGCTCGAGAGCTCATTTCTTTTTAGGGCCGAATAATATTCCACTGTCTGGATAGACCACAGCTTATCTATCCATTTACTTCCTGGAGAGCATCTTGGTTGATTCCAAGTCTTGGCAATCGTGAATGAAGCTGCTATAGATCTAATGACCGTGCATTTTAAATCTCTGAGAAAATGGGACAGGTGAGGACAGAGCTGATCTGTGTACCCTCTGCCATGCCCTCTGGCTTCCCTTGGCAGTACGCATGAGCCTCCTGATGCTGTGCGTGAACTCTCTGGGCCCCTTATAAAGGCAACCCTCCTCCTTGGGTACTGGAAGCCATTCCCTGTCACCTGCTCAAGGGTCAAACTCCTGCTTTGTTAATGTTTCCTTTCCAGGTGGACCATACTATCAGCTCTCGAGTGCGCTGCGATACTTCCTACCTTTGCACAGCCCTCTATGCACCCTACATCCGTCTCCTGCCCCATGTCTCTGTTCCCCTTGAAGCAAAACTCTTCAGAAATAGTTATCTGTGCTTGCTCTTTGCACCTCCTCTCCCCTTGTTTTCTTGCAGAGTTCCTGGGTAGCAGGTGCTGGCGGTGACTGGCACACACCCTCTAGATCCTCCCATTTCCTGCGGCTCTGCCTAGTATGCCACTCTGTGCCCAAGGGGATTTTTCTGGATTCTCAGAGGTCATACTCTGCTTGCCCTCAGGGCAGGCAGGAAGTGCTGGGAAATTAGCACACCTGGCCGCTACCCTCAATTGAAGATGGATGGCAGTGGTGTATGGACACTCCGTCCCCTGTCCCACGGTGGCATAGTCCCGAGGCTCACTCTGCTTCTTGGGGATTCCCTGCAAGAGGAAGCACCAGTCTCTGTGTGGAAGCCTCCTAATAATCCCCATTATTGGCTGTCTTCCCTTCCCTGTATCGCTTCCCTACTCCCTACTGCTGTTCTTTGAGGCTCCCCGACTAACCCCTTGCGCTTGAATCTTTATCTCAGAGTTTGCTTCTGGGGACCCAAACTCAGACACTTTCCAGTCAGGCGATGCCCACCATCGCACTGCTCCCGTGTGGTCACCAGTGACCCCTGTGGGCCCAAGCCTTCATCTGACTCCACCTCTCCACAGTCTTCGGTTCCTTCTGTTACCTTCTTGCACAGAGAACACTTCCTTCGCTGGGACTTTGGGACACTTCGCCCACGGTTTACTTTACTGACTGCTTCTCATCTTCCTGCCCTCAGCACCCACTACCATGGATCTCAGCCAAAAGATACAGAAAGGAAATAACACCCACATCAGAGTGGCTGTTAATTTTCTCTGTGCCTTTTAGGTTGACGGGGGCAGTGACCCCATTTATTGAGGGACTGATATGTGCCAGGCACTTTGCATCGTTAACTAATTTGATCCTTACAACCAGCCCATGTGGAGATACTATTTATCACCAAATACACAGGAGGAAACAGAGGGTCAGACAGGTGGAATAACTTGGTCAAGGGCATTCATTGGTAGTGCAGGGATTCAGACCCCAGGCTGTCCAACTCCTTCCCCCTGGCGGAGGGAGCTGCATCCTGAGACAGCTCTGCTGTGTGGACCCTGACTTCATTCCCTTCTTCTTTCTCCCTCATTTCCTGGTCTGATGGATGCCTTACTCCCTCCAGCCAAGTGCCCCAACCCTTGGTTTGGCTGAGCCGTGGTATAAGCCCCAGAGAAAAATGGATGATTAAATCATCAATAGTGCATCGCCCTAGCCACTTGCAGGCAGCCCTCACCCCCTCCGCCCGAAGCATTCAACCTCCATCAGGGAGAATGAGGCTGACTTCTGAAATTCCCTTTCCGAACTGTGTTCAAAGGGTAATCAGCCCCTATCCAGGCCACTGCCGCAACAGGGCTGAGTAATTCACTCTGAGTAAGGTCACCCTAGATGGTCCCTGCAATGTGGCCTGAGCTGTTTAGGCTGATAATGGGGCTTCCTGGAAGTGACAGGCCCATGTCCCCCCCCCTCACTTCTCTGAAACACATGCTGTGGCCCAGTGAAGATCACAAGGCCCTGAGAAGGGAAGCCTTCACTGACATGATGGGAACTGCCGGTGGTGGTCTGTCACTCAGTTTCCTGGGCTGTGGCATCACTGAGCACCTCTGCTCTGGAAGCCGCCTCTGCTTGAGCCCTTCCAGAAGGTGGACACAAGTCCATACAGGTCCTGACATGGGGTCTGCTCCAGGCAGGCTTCACGAGGGAGGCCTTGCTGGCTCCTGTCCCTGCCGCTGCTGCTGGGAGAACTGGGGGAAGGTGAACACAGTCCCCCGGGGTTTGCTTCACTGTCCAGGGGAGGGACTGGGCTGCTGGACAAGGCTGGGCTTCGACACCTGCCTGTCTCTCCTGAGCTCTCGTGCGTGGCTCCTGCTGCCCAGCTGGCCCTGGCCCGAGTCGTGCTTACGGTGCCGTGAAGAGTGGAATGTGATGGCAGGCAGAGTGGCGCGCTCCCGTATTGATCTCATGTCTGATCCCTTGTTCAGGGGAGACAGAGGACTTGAGGCAAGGCTTTCCAGAACATCATGGCTTTTGAGAGAGAAGGCATGAGCCCTGATTTACATGACAGGGCGAAGAGGAGGGAGTGAGAGGGAAGCAGAGCAAGGAGAGGCTGGCATGTGGAGAAGCTGCTGCAGGCGCAGGGGACACCTGCTTCATCTCCTGACTGTGCTCGTGGCGACCAGCTGCTGACCATGACACCGGGACACTTCTGATGTACAGGTTTTATACTTAGGGGTTTTTGCAGTGAACAGGCAGGAAGCTAAAAGAAGGCACGAAGCCCAGGCAGGAAAGGATTGATCGTGTTGCCTGTTCAATTTGTTCCAGGGCTTTGCTAAGCATATCCTTGGAGGTGTCACTGTCTCCTGGCCTTTGGGAAAGATAAGCTGTGTGATCACAGCCCTTTTCTAGCGATGGTGTTGAAAATCAAGCCCTGTGCATTTCCTTGTAGAAGGCCTGTGGGTGCTCTTGGTCAGGCCCTGCCAAGGGAGAGATGAGTGCCAGCTGCGGCATGGCCAGATCCCTCTTTAATCCATATCTTGGAGAGCCCTTGAGCACTGAAGATGCCAGGCTGGCTGTGGGTCAGGATTTGGCTCCTGCAACCCCCTGGGGCAGCCTTGGAGGAATCTTCCAGATGAGCTTTGAAACTGGAGCTCCCTGGGCTTGCTTGTAGGCCGGGCCAAGTGAGCCGCTCTGCTTTTTATTTCATGTACAGGCCTTGTTCATGCAGAGGTGTGTGGGTTCTGAGGCCAAGGTTTCTTCCCATCCATCATTTGTCTGCCTTTCAGCCATTCATTCACAAACCTCTCATCCTGACATTTGTTTCCCAATATGTGTCCCCAGAAGGCCACAAGGAGGTCCCAATCTACAAGTGGAGATGGCTCAGCCAGTGGTCACATTTCTTTTAATATACACAAATAACCAATCAGAGTCACACAATGTGTGTTTTAATGCAGGTCTGTGCAGATGGAGACGTAGAAAATAAAGACATGATTCTGTCTGTGGGGATCAGGGAACGCTTCATGGAGCAGTAGTCCCAGATAATGAGGGGCAGATGAGATAGAGCAAGCAGGGAGATAGGCACTCCAGGGGCAAGATGTAAGGTGTGCAAGATGTGAGGGCTGGGTACTATAGCGGGCCCTCAGGCAGAGCAGCATGATTTAGAATGATTGGATCAGGAGCCTTCACATAAAAAATATTGGTGACCATCAGGTCAGGAAGGGCTTTGGAGACCATGGTGGGAAGTTGAAGCTCATTCTGCAAGTGATTTGGAGGGAGGAGGAGGGTGTCAAAGAAAGGGCCATTGAGTTGTGAATGGTAAAGTCTGACCCATTGATCAGTTTTGAAGGGGGCTATGCTGACTAGGAGAGCGATGAGGGGGATTGGCCTGGGATCCAGGGGTGAAGGTCAGTGTCACTCTCCTCCAATACTTTGTTGGCTACTATTCTGATTGGACCAAAGTTGAGGAAACCATTCTGTGTTGGCCTTCAGTCTTTTCCAGTCCCTGAAACTTTCATTCCCTAGGTGTGGTGGTTAGTTTAATGTCAGCTCAGCTGGGCCGTGGTGTTCAGATATGCAAGCAAATAGTATTCTAGACATTTCTTTGTGGGTGTTTATGGATGAGACTTGAATAGAACAAAAGACTGACCTCCCTTGAGCAAGAGGGAATTCTGCAGGAGATGGCTGACTTTTGGACTTGAACTGCCACATTGGGTCTTTTCTGTATTGGCAGCCTGACGGCTTTCAGACATGAACTGTAGGATCACCTGTTCTCTGGATTTTTAGCCTGACAGCCCACCCTGAAGATTTGGACTTGCCGGCCTTTCATGACCGAGTTTCACAATTTGCCATATCTTGTTCATTATGTACCATTTTTCTTCAAATCAATTCGCTTCTTCCATGTTGCCTCATCTTCAGAAATAATTCCTGTGAAATCATGGATTTGACATAGTAGCAGTGAATAGTTTCCCAATGAAAACTGATTAAAATAAATACATAACCATGAAAAATGTGTGCCTATATCCCACTTAATGTCATCCCTCACACACTTGTAGTGGTGGAGAACACGCTGAGAAATGTAGCAGGGCCTCCTCTGGGCACCAGAAGCCATTTTGATTTAGTTTCCACGAGCCTTTCCTTCTTGCTTCTGTCTGTCCCTCAAAACTTTACTGAGCACCTACTAAAGGGTCAGGCCTGGAGCAAGAATTAGGAGTATGCATAACAGTCTTGGCTTGGCTCTGTGGGGAAAGTGAAGACTTTAGCGGTTACAACAGTATGGGGAGGGCTGGGGCAGAGTGGGCAGCAGGCCTCTTTCCAGCTGTCTAATGGCGCTCCCTTACTTTCCAGTTTCTCTGAACACATTCCAAATACCTGGCCAGCTTCACAGTCTGCAGTGTTTTCTCTTTTTGTGCATGAGTGGAGGGATCTGCTATGTTTTCTCTAAGGGGCTGCTGTGTGCCTGCCTCTTTCCTTGGACATCTGCTCTGAAACAAGCTGTCCACACTGCTGGTGTCATGGTGGCCCATTAGTGCTTCCTGGTCCTGAGGGGAATTTCATCATGGCTGTGTATTTGTTGGCCAGGGATACTATAACAAAGTGCCACAAATAGGGATGGCTTACACAACAGAAATTTGTCGTCTTACCATTCTGGTGGCTGGAAGTCCAAGGTCAAGGTGTTGGAAGGGTTGGTTCCTTCTGAGGCTGTGAGGGACAGTCTGCCCCATGCCTCTCCTGGCTTCTGGTATTTTGCTAGCAGTCTCTGGCCTTCCTTGGCTCCTGGGAGCATTTCTGATCTCTGCCTTCTTCACGTGGTATTCTCCCTGGGTGCATGTCTGTCTCCACATTTCACCTTTTTGTAAGGACAGCAGTCATATTCCAATCTTATCTTCCTAATGACCTCATTTCAACTTGATTACCTATGTAAAGACTCTATTTCCAAATAAGGTCATATTCTGAGTCATTGGGGTTAGGACTCCAACATACACATTTTTAGGGGACACAGTTCAACCCAGGATTTATAGACTGCAAGCACTGTCACTAAATCAAAGTGGCAGGGTGGAGTGGTGGTGCGTGAGGAGCCTTTGGTGGGCACCGTGACGAGTGAGCTGAGCCAGGGCCCCTGCTTCTCGCACCTCTTGCTGCAGAAAGTTATGCTCAGGTTGAAGCTCATTCATTCATGTTATGTATTTCAGCCATATATTCAACATATACATAATGCTCAGTTATTTACCCATTCAGTTAATCATTCCTATTCTGGTTTATTCAATCACACATTTATGGGTTTCATTCATTCATTCATTCATTCATCAACCACAGTGATATTCAGTCTTCCCTCCCTCCTGCCAACATTCACATATGGATGCTGATTCCATCATTCATTCAGTCAGTCCCCTGTCAGAGACAATGGAGCCCTTTCCTGCTCTATCCCTGTGGTAAGAGCTGAAGTCGGATTTTAATAACACCCATGCCTTTTCCTAAAGACATTCCCCAGGATTCAGAAGGTGGGGTAGGCTTGTTTTCCCTACTGTGTTTTGACAACTGAACTGTTCAGCTATCTCTGTGTCTTCAAAATGGTGTGCTTTTCCAAGACTGGTGAAGAATAGGTCCACAGACTGTATGTGCACTTGATTTTTCGGCCACTTCTGCTCAGAACAATGGGGATGTCCCCTAGGCACAGGGATGGCAAGCTTGTTCTGCTTTCCCTTCACAGGTTGCTGGGATGCACTCCTTTGAAACTTGATCCCTGTCTGCTGCCCTGACTGTTCACACCTCTCTGAGCAAGAGGAGAGTCTGGGTGCTCACACTGGTCAGCCATGCTGCATGTATATGTTATTTCCTTCTATCTCTGCTTTTGTCCAGGTCCTGAGTCTTGTTCTTGAGAAGATTTGGGCCCAGTGACGTTTTTTGATGTCTGGCCCAGCCTCAAGCAGGTGTTTGAGTGGTGTCTATGTTGTGACCTGGAGTTCAATGGAGACTTGGGAGTGTCCTCGGTTGTCTTTGGAGGAAAGATGTGTAGTCCAACTTCCCACCAGCAGGGCAGGACACCTGGCCTCCTTTTCCCTCTGGATCATTCCAACAGGAGGCAAGAAAATAGCCTCATCAGCAAACTCTGTGTCTAGGCTATATAACTGCATCCCTGTGAACTACACCAGACAATGTTCTGTTGTTGGGTGGACAGTGGGGACCACAGATGACAATTCTAGGACGCAGTGGCTCCTATCTGAGTGGCATCCACTCTCCAGGACACAGAAAATACCTCCATCCACCGGGTTCCAGTGTTTAAGGGAAAGTAAGTGCTGGGTTTCCTGCTGCACAGACCTGAAGGAATAGGTCCTACCCTAAAGGTCACTCTGACGGGGAGAAAGGTGACATTATGAATATGTGTATTAGTCTGTTTAGATGCTAATCATTTTATTTAGAATTTGTTGCACTCACTGAAATACCTGGGGGTGTTATGTGTTGTGTATCCTCCTCAATCTCTTCAACAAGTGAAGAGTTTTCCTTTACTAGTATGTTACTGATAGGAAATGTGAGTGGAGCTCTGACTCTCTGTTTATTTCTGATTCTCAAGACTCACAAAGCCACACGTCTGGAGAAGAAGGGAAAATCCTAACATCTAACTCAGTGTTTCCAATACTATGGCTTTGGCATTGAGTGGATGAGAAAATAGAATAAAAAAAATTGCTGTGTAGACACAGTGTATGCCGTACAGGGATCTGTACATTTCACAAGCTGCCATAGTAAGGGTGACGGGAGGTTAGTTTGTTGTTTTCTTACACTAACAAAGGGGTTAACATGTCTCCTTGGTGTAAACTGTGGGCTGAGACCATGAATGAGTGTAGGCTAGATTGATGAAAACACATGAACAAAAGCACATTACAAAGATAAATTCACCATGCTGATCAGACGGAGCTGCTTTGTTTTAGGCATGGCTACTGATGTTGGAGTGTGTTCGGATTTTAGTTCTTGGCTCAGCTTTATATTTTTATTTTCTTCCTGTTTTTCTGGTTTTATGTTTTGATATGTGACTTGAGCTTCCATAGGTAATTTTTGTAGTAATTTGGAATGAATACATTTTATTTTACTTATACAGTATTGTCTTTAAATACCTATGCTATTAAAAAAAATATTTCTCTGTTTCCTGAAACATGCTTGTATTTCTTTACTCAATAGCATAGAGAAAGAGAGAGAGAGAAGGTATTGATTCCTCTGGATAAGATGAAGAAATACCTGGTCCTGTCGGAGGAAAAAAAAAATCTCCTGGCCTGAAAAATGGCCAAGCAACATCTTGCCCATGAGTCTTCTTTTAGCAACTTAGATGTTACAAATTGCAGAAGATTCTCCTGGCATCTGGCCCTTGGTTAGTGATAAATCTTAGTTTACCATTTTCATCTTGGTCGGAGTCATCATAGATTTTTTTTTTGGAGGGAAGTTAGCTGACTTATGGATTATTGCCAGACACTGTCTTAAACTTGAAAGTCTAAAATATAAAACTTACCTTGTCACTCCTCTGAGTAAAACTGTTCTCTGGTTCTTCACTGCCCCAGAATAATGTCCTGTCCCTTTAGCCTCAAAGAGCTGTCAACCCTTCTTCCGTCATGCCCTATTGTTCTCACCTTCCTCTTCTCTGCCATCAACACCAAATGACCCACAGTTCTACCACCCTCTCCTCTCCTGGCCTTTGCTCTTGTGGTCCTTCTGCCTCTATTCTCTTACCGTCTCTTCTTATCCTTCAACATTCACTCACGTAATATCCGACTAGGAAGCTGTCCTGAGCACCAGGCCCGCTGGCTCCTCTCATGCAAATCTGGGTTTCCTGCTCTTTTGCGGCCACCGTCTTGTAGTAATATTATGGATTGTTCAGCGGTATCCCTCTCTCTGTCTGAGTAGACCATGACTCCTCTGGGATAGGGTACTTGCTACATCTCCCTCACACATGTAGCATATAATCGTACTCAGAAAATATTTGTGATAACCTGTAAAAAGAAAGATGTCAATCTTTGTTTAGTCCAAAGGAAGTTGTGTACCTTTAATGGAAGGGGAATAAAACTTTCCATGGGAGGTTGGGCTAGGTCAAGGGGGTGGACCATAAAGCCCAACTCTGCTCCCATCAGGGTTCATGCTTTGGTTTCCTCTGCCCCTGGGGCTGCTGGCAGTGACCACTCCCAACCACACAATGCTGTCTTCCAAGCCTTCACGCTTGGGTTAGGCCACTCAAGAAAGAATTGAACTTCAACAGCTTTTCTGAACTTTAAGGGGGATTAATGAGGTAATCATGAGGTATGCATGAAATATACATAAAAATGTGGGCATTCCTAAGGCTGATAAACTGGTTTCCATTCCACATACCTTCTGAGAGAGAATCTCTCCGGCTCCAAAGCTGAGAGCTGGCATGGCCACAGCAGCTTCTTACCTGGGCTCCTTTTCCTTCTATAAGCTTGTTACCCTTGGCAGGCACCGTGTTAAGACCCACAATGATCCAGGAGTTTCCTCTTGGGTATCCCCCTCTCTCCACGGTCAAGAACAAGCAGCCTCACTCCCTTCACACACTTGTGGTTTCTGGGTTTTCTGCACCAGGAGCAACCTTATCCCTCCATGGGACCCCAACTAAGGCATAGAAGAATATTAGCCCCAACAGGAAATGAAGGCAGTGCTGGACTAGCTTGCCTTTCACTTCCTGCACATTTTCTCCAATGGGATTGGGCATTGTCGCACTGATGAAGCTTCTTGGCTCTTGAGGGCATCTCTGAGGGAGGGTAGTGCTCTCAGATGCAGTGCTCTCAGGGTGTGGCTCTGTGTTCTGGAGCGCCCCAACCCCGGAAAGCTGGGGCCTACTTAGACTTCTGCTCACATGTGGGGCCAAGTGTACCCAGCAGCCATCTCTGTGTGTCTGCAGCAGCAGGCGTGGCTGCAAACCTGGCCTGGGTGAGCGGAGCCCCTCCTGCCTGCAGCTCTCATTACGGATACATGAACATGTACAACTCCGGTCTTGTGCCTGTCCTGGGTTCCCCATGGCCCAGCCTTCCCCAGCTGTCTGCACCCACTCCCCCTGCCCTTGGCTTCCCCGGAAAATTTTCAGGTCAAATCAAGCCAGAGGCAAAGTGTCTGCAGACTTGATGGGAATTTCTGATTGTGGCCATGGGAACCAGGATGTGCCAGATGCTGGGGCTGGGGTGTGTGGTTGCAGAATGGTGAGACTTTGAGAAAGGGGCTTCCCACCCAACTCTTGACTCTGCTCACAGCATTCCGCCTGTCAGCTAGCAGGTCCCTGGGACAGTAATTAATACCTACACAGAGGTGGCACATTTCACTGTTGGTTTGTTTGGACTGAAGTTAGACTACCCGCCTTCTTAGTAGGAAGGATGGTATCCTTGGGTGACACCATCTGAGCAGGTTGTCTCTCCCGAGACATGCATTGTGGAGCACGTTTTAATTAAGCTGGAGTGTGTGACAGTATCAGAAGGCACTGTCGCTGACAGAAGTCTTCTTTACCTTTATGGAAACTATTAGCTTCTTTAGGCAGGAGCCCAAAGTGGAAACATTTGCTTCAGTCTATGGCCAGTGCAATACGCATGCTAAATTAAAATGTAGGCTATGCTGTACAACTGAGAATCAGAGAGGTGGCAAGTGATTAGTTCCTTTCCAGGCAATATCCTTAGGTTACACTGGGGGTGACAGGGAGCGTACAGAATGGTGATTTGAGCGCCTCCGCTCAGTGCGGGAGGTTTCCTTTCTTCCTGCTGGTCTGCCAGCTTTCAGGCTTATGTACCTTTCAGATCTGTATCCTTATTATAAACCCCATCCTCTCTCCTTCTGGCACCACACGGCTCATAGTAAACATAGGGAAACAACATGGTGTCACGGAAACAGACTTGCTTTGACTTCAACATCAATCTTGCCTTTGCCATTTACGTACCGTGTGACCTTGGCTGAGTCACGTTCCCACTCAGAGCCTCCGTTTCCTTTTCTGTGGATGGCGATGTTCTCCCATACCTCCCAAGTTTACTGAGGAAGGCTCGTGACATTATGCATGGGAAATGTCTAACACAGTGCCGGTGTGTAAGAGTGCTCACAAATTAGTAGGTCTCGCCTCTCTCCCTTCCTCTGGCTAAGTGTGGTCTCCTGGAAACAGAGCCTGGCACTGCACAAGGGATGGGTTTGGGCACAGCTCTCAGGTGAGATCCTTCAGGGTGCGAAGGAAGCAGGATGGAGCAGGGGAAGAAAATCTGCAAAGCTGGGGGCTCCTGGAGTAGGAATTGTACCACAAACTTATTCCAACTCAAGGAAAAAGGTCTGCATTTTTGGGTCCGTTGCTGTCATTCATTGGCTGCAGGCCACCTCCAGAGGGAGGAAGTAACCTCCTGGCATTTCTGGGCAAGCCAGAGCCCACACAAACAGCAGCTGGAGATGGGCACACCAGCTGGTAGAAGGGATCTGGGCATGGAACCAGCAGCATCCACGACACCCCCCTTGCCTATTCTGAACATTCTTCTCCAGAGAGTGTTCCATCAGCTATAAATGTAAGTATGTTTGAGGAACTTTTAACTACATTCCCAAATACCCAGTACCTCCTGGTTACCTGGGGTGCGAGGGATGTGTGTCTATTTCTCCGGCCTTTTGGGGTTGGGTTTGTGAGGTCCTCCTTGCTCACACTGTCTGTCCTTTAGCACGGGGCTCAGGCTCCATGCCTTGGACCAGTCACAGGTCTGCCGGACCTGCGGGGCAGTCCTGCGGTGCTGGATGTTTTCTGCTGCCAGCTGGAGATCAGTTCCAAATCGAAAAGCTCCCCAGCTTTAATTGCCAGCCCTCAGCACCTCTGTGCTGCTGGAGCCGCCTCTAATCAGCATTTGCTAAGGTTTATTAACACCTTATCAGTGCTTGGGACGACTCAGTGTACACTCCCTCTTCAGTGGCATTATCTCACTCCGGGAAATCTGAAAACATTAGACAGAGAGCCATCTGCATGCCTCATTAGCTGTTCAAAGCATGCATGGTTTGAGGGCCGGTGGGGGGTGGTGGTAATCCATCAGTCCATGTGATATTAAAGGAGGAGTGATTGATAGGTTAGTGCTGTTAGGCGGCTCCGGCATTCAGGTGGCGTGACCATAGCCCATGAAAAGCCCCAGGCCCTGCCAGGACCTATGTTGCCTAAACATAGGGGCTGTGGCTCAGGGTATTTGCCCTCCGAGCCCATCCCCACTCTGCAGTGAAACCAACTGCATTCCCTTAAGGGGACGAGCCCCTTGCCACTCTGCAGTGACACCAACTGCATTTCCTTAAGGAGTGGGGGTAAGTGGCCCAATGACAGGAAAGAGCACACAGATCCTCTCATGTTAGCAAACTTGGGTTTGACCTCAGCTCTGCCACTTACATGCTCTGTGAACTTGAATGCCTTCCTCAGTCTTCTTATCTGGAAAATGGGGGAAAATCTTTCCCTTTTAGGGATACGTGGGGGCCCCCACCCCACAGCACATTCCCTATTAGAAAGTTCCCGGAACATATTAGCTGCTCAACTATTAGTAACAGTTTTTATTATTGCTCTTGGATTTTAATTCTCAGCTTGGGTTTGAGCTTGTGGGAGGCATGTGGTCCCTCTGGGCATGTATTTGGTCTTTGGATCGGAGCAACCATGGAAGAACATCTCTGAATTCCTCTCTCCTGGAAGGGGCTGTGGGATTGAGGGGTATGATGAATAACTTTTCTTCCAAATCTTACATTTCAGTCAACTTAGCCTCCTGCTGTGTGTGGGAAATTGCACCATCTTAATACCTCTCTCCCCCCTCTTCAATCTGTCTTTTCAGAGTGTTCTGTCAATTAGAAAATGCTTGTCAGCTAAGTGACTATTCGGAAAACAACCTACATGACTTCTCTAGCACTTGAAGAATTTGAAATAATGGAAGGGGATTAACTTGCAGGGGAAGGCATTGTTAGGAAGGAGGGCTGCTATTCAGAACTGCCTCCTAGTCTGTATGGTTTCATTAATAACACCTTTCATTCTATAGCCCCTCGAATCTAGAAGGATCTTGAGTGATTAACAGATGCTGTGAATAGGAATTACTTCATCTTCTGCTGAAATATCACTTTCCCCTGAGCTGCAAGCATTTGATTCTCGATATCCTTGTCATGTCAGAGGAGGGCTAAGGCTCCCTCACAGTCCGTCGTGCTTGAGTAATTTAGGGGGACATAAATATCACCCAATGAATCAGTTGTGTTCTGGAGAAGACCCTCAGTTCCCATTGGGGGCCTGGCTCTGTCCTAGGTGCTGGAGAAGGAGGGGTAAGGATAGCCTTTGCCCAAAAGGATTTTATGGGGTAGGAAGATGGACAGGTAAATGGTTAGTGGCCACAGGACAGGGGTATGTGTGTGACAGAGAGGCAATGCATGTGGTCCTGAGCTGACGCAGGACTGAGCTGTGCTGTGACTGAGGATGGAAGATTGGAAGTCAGGGGTGGGGACGGCTGGGGGAGACACAGCTGGCCTGCTGCTTGGGTGAAATCCCACAATGCCAGTGCAGAGATTATCAGATCAGGCTGGTCATGGAGTTCCCTGGATCACTCGGTACAGCATGGATTGCTAGACCCTACCTCCGGAGGTTCTGAGTCAGTAGATCGAGAATTTGCATTTTTAGTAAGTTTCCGGGTGCTGCCGCTACTGCTGGGCACACTCTTGAGAGCCATTGTGCCAGAGCATTTAATGCAGGGATTGTAATCTTAAAAAGATGTGGGCATGGGTGGGGTCCGTGGCCCACTGAGAAGCACGCACCCTATCAAAAGAACAGCTGCTAGTCAGCCACAGCCTATGGTCACCATGTGGGAATGTGGGATGAGTGTTACTAGATCTTTCATTTGGTCTGGGAAGACTGGGAATCTCAATTTTTTCCCCCATAAAATGGCCTGATTTTTACAATGCCACATGAGAAAGCATGTTTGTAGCTGCCATGAATTTTTCGTTTGTGACCTGTCTTTGGAAGAATGAGTGGCCAAGTGGCTGGAGAGGGAAAAAGCACTTCTCCTGTGTACAGACACTTCTGAGTGGGGAAGTGCAGAGCCTTCTAATTGGCTGGTGCAGTGAGTGGATGCCAGGGAAGGGGTGGTGGGGGAGAAGGCGCTGGAGGAGAAGGTGGGAGGTGGGCAGGGAAGAGCCCTGGAGCTCCGGGGAGGGTTAGATGTGGTCTCTGACTGCAGCCTGGGTGGCTTTTCTTGCTGATGTCATGTGCTTCCATGCCCTGGGATAGAGGGAGCAGTTTGGAATCCACTAGGGTAGGCCTGGCAGACTGAGGTCGGCACTGTGCACTCAGTGAACCACATGCAGAGTTCTGAAGCACCATGCCTTGGCGAGATGCCTCCTATCAAGGCCAGCTCCTAGGAGGAGGGGCTCTGGGCTTATGGTGGTGATGCTCCTCGGACAGATGCACTTTGTCTTCTCAGGAGAGGAGTCTGGAGCCTTTCTTCCATTGTGGTCCTGAGAAGGTCTTCAGGTCAGACAGACCCAGATTGGGGCCTCACGTGCACCACTTGCTGTGTGACTTTGGGCAGATTGCTAGAGATTTCTCAAATCTGGTTCCTCGGCTATAAAATGGAAAAAAATCATTGTGAGCAGTAGTGAAATTATTTTTAAGTAAATATGCCAATAGATTATTCTTCTAAGGTGACTTTTAGAAGATTATACATTACTCTGGTAGAAAATGGAAATATATATATGTATGTAAATATATAAAAATAAAATATATAACTAAGCATGAAGGAAAAAGCACAAGAAAATCAAAACTACTTAACTTTCCTCTATCGTGCAATAAACATCATTAACATTTTGATATGAACATTTGCTATCTAGTCTTCTAAGCCGGGCCTAGCAAACTTTTTCTTAAAGAACTTAAATATCACTGGTTGGAAGTTCCTATGATCTCCTGTATCTCCTCAAGATGCCTTGTAGCCTGAAAGTAGCCACAGAAAATTCATAAAGGAAGAGTGTGCGCGTGTTCTAATAAAACTTTATTATAACAACAGGTCCATGGGTTGTAGTTTATCAGTACTGGGCCATCCTGGTGCCTGCTACTCCTTCCTCCCTCCTCCGTCTGCTGAAGGTGGATGGCCTAGTACCAAGGAGCATGACGCCACTAGAAGGAAGGTGCAGGCAACAGGGGAAGGGGTGGGGGCCCTGCTGAGTTGATGGCTGCTCTGCTCCTTCTCTTGGGGACTTTGGGAAGGGCCCATTGATCTGCTGGTGGCTGAGAGGTGAGAGCTCAGTTTGCTCATCTTCTGACTCAGGATCAGCTGTACACAGGACTTTGACCTCTGTAAAGGAGAGAGCTACCAGTGGATGGAGGACAGGTTCAAGAATTAGCCCAAGAGAATCCAAGGAACCCAAGGGGTTTGCCCCACATGGGGCCATTGCCTATGCCCTGGAGGCTATGGGTCTTGAGCCTGGATTGGGTGTCATGTTCTCAGGAGGGGACAACAGCTGGGGGTTCCCAAAATGGGAAGGTGGGTCACTAAGGCCAGGTCCTGCTGTGGGGGAACAGTTAGGTGAAAGATTTTGGAGTGGAGCAGATTGGGCTAAAGTTCTGCTTTGCCCTCTGTGCCTGTGCCCTTGAGCAGGTCAGCCTCCCAGGCCTCTCTGGACTTTGTCCCACATCTGTAATGGGAATTTGCTCCCTGCAAAGTTTGGGTGTGCATAGCGCGTGCTCTGACTGACAGGGCCACTTCTGTCTGGTAGGTAGAACTCGGTGAGCTTCTATTCTGTCCCCTGTCGCCAGTTCCCATAAACGCTGGAATAGAGAACACCTCCTTTCCTAATAGAAAGTGCTTTTTGCATTTTCACAATGGGAAGATCCTGTACTTAGAGGAGAGGGTCAACTTGAAGTTGAACATGTATACTCTTAGAGAGGTAGATCAAAGAGTCACATGTCTATCTGTTGCATTAGATTTATTAATTTAGCTACCCATACATATTTAAACTCACATGTTATATAAAATAGTGCTCTAATTTAGAAATACTGCTTTCTTCCTCCTCTTGCATTTCATGCAGTGATTTTATTCAAAGCTTTCCCAGCCCTCTTGGGCAACAGTGCTGTCACTGCCAGAGTCACTGTGTGGAGTGACTAGCTCAGTTCTCCGGGCCACAGAAATCTCACTTCTGTAGCCGTTGTTTGAGATCTGGTGCCCTGTGGATCTGTGTAAGGTTCTGTCACTGGAGATTTTATCCCAAGACACCTGCCCTTATCTACATAACATTAGGAGAGTGTTTCCTTTTCACTGCCTCCCCTCTCCACATTATTCTGTAGGTATATTCATGATCATGATCACCACAATAAAACTTGCTTTTGAAAGTGATTTGTAAAAGGCTTGTTTAGAACAATATCCCCAGTTTACAATTCTAAGGTCATACTCAGGAAAAATTATTAAGTAGGGTTAAATATCTTTGCCTCTTCCTGTAACAATTCTATCAGACAACCTCTTACAGGCATCAAAAACAAGCATTGATTGAGGTCACTTTCAGGCTAATGTCTTTTCCCCAAATAGTATTTTGTTGTGGAAAATAAAGTAAATGAGAGAATTGGCCTTTAATAGGAGAGAGTTTATCAGGAATTTGAATGTAAGTTCACTCACTCTTCTTTTGAATGATGATTTTGGGAAAAAATTACCTTTGTTTCTACTTGGCCGTTGGGTAAAGCAGTGGCTCAGTAGCTGTGGGTTGAATTGAATGAATGAATGAATTTAAGGATTTCATAAATTCTTGCGTGGGCACAATGCCTCCCACAGAGGTGCTCTGGAAAGGCCAATTCTGTTCTCACTTGCCTGAGTCCCACTACATCTGTTCTCCCTCACCTTTGCCTATCTTCTCTCGTGTATGAAGTTGGCAAGCCCCCTAGAAGTGGGGGTCCTTTGATATCCTCCTGCACAGTGGGACTCAGGACCTAGACTGGCCACACCTGCTTCCCAGGTCTGCCTTGTCTCAGAGCACGCCTGCCTTCATTGTCCACTTTGTCATGATTCTCCCATCAAAGGGCTTTGTACATGCCATTCCCTCTGCTGTGCACACTTTCCCCTCTCCTTCATCTTCCCATTAACGCTTACATCGATCTGGTGATGATCCTTCCTCAGGGAGGCATCCCTGGCCTCTAGATGAGGTCAGTCTTCCCCCACCCCCAAGTGCTCTGCCCCATGCTGTGCTCTTGTAGGGCTGAATACCTTCCTTCAAACATGCATTTTGATGGTTGCCTGTCCTCTCCCATGGATTAGAACCTCTTCAAGGACAGGGGCTTTGCTCTACCTTCACAGATGTGCTACCGGTGCTCCATGTGGTACTGGACACAGAGTAGGTGCCCCAGAAATTTGCTGGACACTGGGCTGAGTGTGTGGTGCTTGCAGATTAAGAAGATTGATGGAGGAGGAGTGCTATTCATAAAATCTTGACCTGCTTCCTGGGTTCTGAACGTCCTCTGGCAGATTTGCCTTCTGTCATTTTGCATAAATATGATAGGCTCAGGAAATAAAAGCACGTGGGTGCCTGGAGCCTCAGATGTGTGGGTCATGGTCTCCTTATAAAGTGCCACTTCTTCCTCTGGAGGGAATGAATTGGACCTTTCAGTGTAATCAGCCAATTTTGGTATCCCATGGAGCCAGGAATTGAGAGTTCTCTAAAAAGATTCCTGTATTGGACTACCTGAAATTGTGTGCTCATGGGGAACCAGCAGTAGAAACAGAGAGGTTGCACCTGATAGCCTTTGTATCAGTAAACCTAGGTCTTGGGATTGGCATCACCAGAAATCAAGTAGAAAGCCAAGCAGAAATGGGCAGATTTCTTCCTTTCTCCTACCTGACCTATCATGCACACAGGGACTCCATCAGCCTCTCTCTCTCTCTCTCTCTCTCTCTCTCTCTCTCTCTCTCTCTCTCTCTCTCTTTTTCTCCCTTTTGCTCCAGCCCTCTAGTCCAGGAGTCTCATTTATGCACCCTGGATCCCTTCCCTTCCCTTCCCTTTCTTATCTCTCTTCCCCATTCCCCTAGAACTTATTCTTGGTTTTGCTTCCCAGATAAGTTGACTTATACTCAAGGTTTTGTCACAGGATCTGCTTTTGGGGACACCCAACCTAAGACACAATGGATTCTCCATTCCCTAGAGCAGTACTTCCAGTTAGAATTATTGCAACGCTCATCCATTCACCCATTCATTCAACAAATATTTGTTGAGTGTATACCATGTGCCTGACACTGTGTTAGATACTGAGCCTAAAAATGTAAGCAAAAGCAGATGTGATTCCTACTTTCATGAGGTTTACTGACTAGTGGGGAAGACAGACATTAACTGGAAAACTATGACAGGGATATAATTTCAACATGCATTAAAGTACACTGAAAGAAAGGGACGTGGTTCTATGGGGGAGTAAACATGAGGAAGCTGACCCAAACTGGAGGGGTCAGGGTTCCCCTGTTGAAATGATCCTTGGGCTGAGATCGAAGGGCAAGGGACACATGTGTCAAATCCTGTGGGTGAGGATGTGGCTTGAGGGACTGAGGGAATGCCACCATGCCAGGAACCCAGAGAAGGAGGGTGAGACTGGACACAGTTAAGTGGATGAAGGCCACACCTGCAGGCCCTTGGAACCATACTGAAGAATGTAAACACATTTCAGATAAAAAGGAAAGCCATGGTATGGTTTAAGCAACATAGTGTCAGTAAGTAGAGTGGGAATCCAAGCCATTTTGTGGGTCATGGAAGGAGAAGGTGAGTCCAGATGCTGAAGAGCCTGGAACATGTAGGAGGGTCAATATTTGGGCAACACAGGAGCCAGAGTTCTCATCTACATCATGCCTAACCTCAATCTGAGACAGCTCCTGGGCAATCTCCAGAGATGTGATGGCAGGAAAGATCTCCTTGGACTCCCAGCCCAAAGGTCATGTCCTCTTTTTTTTTTTTTTTAATTAAGTTGACTCCATGCCCAACATGGGGCTTGAATCACCACCCTGAGATCAAGAGTCATATGCTCTACTAACTTAGCCAGCTAGGTGCCCCCCCACCAAACCTTCTGGAATGCCCTTCCTGTGTCTTTGCTCCCTCCAGACCAGAATTAGTTGCTGTGTGTGCATGCCCACAATTGTATAAACCTCTGTAGGACTCTCACTACTTAACTGGGAGCTTTTGAGGGCCAGAGTCATACCTTGTGCATCAGAATGTCCCCAGAGCCCCAGAGGTAATAGCACTTGGCCTGTGTGCTGAGTGAACTTCATCTTCTCTAAGCGTTCCACCACAGCCTACAGGCTGGGGCAGTGCTCCAGCTCAGAGGGAAGCATACAGTGTCCTCTGATGCTTCGTGGCATCTGAAATGAAGCTCTCTCTTTGCACAGCAGATGGGTCCCAGGCCCTAGGGGCTCCTGATTGCTGTGTGGTTTGCAGGCTCTGGGAAGGAGCTACCAGGCCACCGTATGCAACAGCCAACCTGCCTACATAAGCTGCAGTCTCTGCTGCAAGATCCTCTGTGTGGCCTTGGAAAGTGACCCGGGGGCTCTGTCTTTTATGTGGGCACACGGTGTTGCCCCCTTTATGATGCTGGTAGGCCAAAGCAGTTTCCCTTCCCTGGATGTCCAACAGGGACCCAGACTCTACCATCTGCCCATGCTATGTCGACTGCATGGTTCAGCAGGCTGATTTGTGAAGAAGAGTTTGGGGAAGGGACTAGATTGGGTAGGAATTTATAAGGAGCTCATAGGAGTTCTGGCTCCTGGGGCTTAAGACTGGGACCCTTGGGGTACTGGGGCTAGGAGCAAAATGAGAATTCCTGAAGGACAATCCTTTCTTATTTAAATTGCTCCTGGAGAGGCAGATCAGCCCAGTGTGGACAAGTGAGCAATTCTCTGGAAGCTGAGAGACCATTACTTTAACCTTTTCTTTGCTTTTATATACAGTCTGACCATGAACCACTCATTTGGGTCACGTGGTCTTCAGCATCATCTGTGTAGTGAGGCAGATGGAATTAATACCTTCCAAGTCTGTTTCCAGCATTGGAATTCCATGTGCCTAAGACATTTAGGATTCGGGGATAGCTCAAGGGAGAGATTTGCCCCAAGGGTGTGGCAGAAAAACTTCCCAGAATGGTGGGAGCCACATAGGCTTTCCTGGATGACACATTCACAGTGAGGAAATGGCAGACGTTTGCACAGCTCCTGCCATGAGAGGCGAAACTGGTATCTCTTTCTACTACTACTGCTCATGTTGAAAATAAGCCTGTTGTCATTAATTAGGCCTTACAGTGTTCCAAATCAGACAGATATTCCCCACACAGTTACCACATAAGAAAATACATTTTCCTGTCCCTGCATAAGAGATTTTAGATCAAAACACTATAGATGTTTGACAAAAGGCTCTTCTAATGAGCCTTGCAGAGCCCAAACATGGACTTGAAGGGGTTAAAAACACAAGAATTGCATTTAAGTCTGGTCTGGAGAAAAGGAGCCTAAATTGGAGATAAAAAAGTAGAAGACAAGGTCAGAACATGGTCCCTTCCCAAGGTCTACATTCTACAAATATCCTCCCTTGTACTGACTTCAGTTATGAGGATGGATAAGAATATGGGAAACCCAGGTACAAGGCCAACACACATAGGGCCCCCATTGTGCTTACATCAAAGAAAGGGCTTTCTCTAGCAACTTGTTAACAAACATTCTTTCTCTTGTAGTTTATAAGCCAATCCCAATAACTCTTAGCCTATCTATATACAACTTAACCTATGTTTTAATCTTAGCTTTACTAACTTAAATGATATGTATGTTAATCCTGTTTTCTACTAAAAACGTCTACTCGGAAGTTATAAAATTTACTCAACTTCACTATAAGAATGTTATATGATTTGGTTGTAACTTGTTGATTAAAAACAAAGTCAAAATTATTGGCAAAAAACCTACTCATACAAAATAAGATAGGTTTGTCACTTTCTTAATCTAGAAGACTGGCGCCAAGAATGAATGGGATGGTTGTAAAAAAATACTTCTGTAAAACTTGGGTCTGTACACTTTCGACGATTATCAAAAGAATTAGTCACTGTAAAAAATTTCTATTTTCTGATGTCATGTTATTGCTTGATCAATAAAAAAAGACACCAAAGCAGACAAAGCGGAAATGCCTGCCTGGTGATCAAGAAAGAAACTTGTGGCTCTCTCATCTCTCTCTCGTGCCAACACTGTCCATCCTTCAGGGACTCCTGGACCTGCTGGAGCTGGATTCTGGCACCAGAGGTGGAGTTCTCCTGCTCTGCTCACTGCCGCGAAGCTGGGCTCTTCATTAGGAGTTCAGGCTTTGGATCCTCCTCTGTCACCTACTAGCTGTGAGATCTGCCTACGCTCCAATAACAAAATCCCACAGGCTTGGGGGTTGGGGGGCTTAGACATAGAAATTTATTTCTCACAGTTCTGGAGGCTGAAGTCCAAGATCAGGGTACAGCATGGTTGGGTCCTGGCGAAGGCTCTCTTCTTGCCTTGCAGATGGCTGCCTTCTTAATGTGTATTCTCATGGTAGATGGAGGGAGTTAGAGGTGGGGAGTGCCTGATAGAGTGAGCACAAGTTCTTGGCGTTTCTTCTTATAAGGGTCATAATCCAATCAGACCAGGGCCCCACTTTCAGGACCTCACTTAACTGACTCCCAAAGGCCCCATCTACAAATACCAACATGTTGAGAATTAGGGCTTTGCATATGAATGGGGGGTACTGACATTCATTCCATTATAGGAAAATTTCTCCTTTCTCAAGTTTGGCAGCACTGATAGTACTCACTTATATCTGCTGTCACAATGATACAGCTAAACAAACTGCCCCCAAACAGAGCAATTATATATATTCTTCTTCTCACCAATCTATAGGTCCACTGAGTGGGTCTGCTGATCTGGGCCCAGATTGGCTGGTCTTGGATGGGTTTACCCATGTCTGCAGTCAGCTGACTGAGTTAGGGTGGCCTTGGCTGGGACAGCTCCTTTCTTTTCTTTTCTTTCCTTTCCTTTCCTTTCCTTTCCTTTTCTTTTCTTTTCTTTTCTTTTCTTTTCTTTTCTTTTCTTTTCTTTTCTTTTCTTTTCTTTTCTTTCTTTCTTTCTTTCTTTCTTTCTTTCTTTCTTTCTTTCTTTCTTTTTCTTTTTTTAATTTTTAATGTTCATTTTACTTGAGAGACACAGAGCATGAATGAAGGAGGAGCAGAGGGATAGAGGGAGACAGAATCCTAAACAGACTCCAGGCTCTGAGCTAGCTATCAGCACAGAGCTTGATGCGGGCTCTAGCTCACAGACAGCGAGATCATGACCTGAGCTGAAGTCAGATGCTTAACCGACTGAGCCACCCAGGTGCCCCAGGACAGCTCCTTTCTACATGGTCTCTCATCCTCCAGCAAGCTAGCCCAGACTTGTTCTTATGGGATGTCAGCATTCCAAGGGATGGAATAGAGGTGAATGGAAGGGTACAGGGCTCTTGAGGCCTGGGCTTAGAATGTGTACTTTAGGGGCACCTGGGTGGCTCAGTCAGAGCCTATTAATAGACTCAGTTAGAGTCTATTAAGCATCAGACTCTTGGTTTTGGCCCAGGTCATGATCTCACGGTGTGTGGGTTCGAGCCCCATGTTGGGCTTGCTGCTGTCAGCATGAAGCCTGCTTAAGATTCTCTGTCTTACTGCCCCTCCCCTACATGTGTGCTCTCTCTCAAACATACACATGAAAAAAAAAAAAGAATTTGCTCTTTATCAGGGTGTCATACTCTTTCCTGATCTCACCGTTCATGGAATCAAGCCCCACATCAGGCTCTATGCTGACAGCAGGGAGCCTGCTTGGGATTCTCTCTGTCTCTTCCCATTCCTATTTCACACACACACACACACACACACTCATTCTCTCACTCACTCACTTACTCACTCACTCTTTGTCTCTCTCTCAAAATAAATAAATAAACATAAACCCTGAGGCTTCATCATGTCATTGGCCATGAAAGTCTCAATACCTGTCCAGAGTCAAGGAATGAAATATAGACAGACCCCACCTTGTAATGGGAGGAGCTGCAAGGTCACATGACAAAGAGCGCAGATACAAGAAGTAATGAAGTGTGGTCATTCTCACAGTGAGTCCTTAGATACCTCTTACCCTTGCTGTTCAGCTTAAATAAAATTGTTTATGATATCACAGTGCCTGATCGATAGTGAAAACATGTTAAGTGATAGCTAATATTATATTCTTATTAGCTGGATGACTTTACAGAATTGATACAGGGTCAGCTGCTTTATCGAGCCAGGAGCCAAAGTGAGAAGCACATCTGACCTCAGCTTTTGCAGGGCACACTGCCGCCTCCTTCACACTCATGAGGAGAGAAGCCATGGATGAACGTGGGACCCTCCCCTAGAAGAGGAGTCAGCAGGATGCTGACTTTGACTTTCTTTTTTTTTTCATAATATTTTGTCAAATTGTTTTCCATACAACACCTAGTGCTCTTCCCCATAAGTGCCCTCCACCATCACCACCACCTCTTTTCCCCCCTCCCCCTTCCCCTTCAACTCTCAGTTCATTTTCAGCATTCAATAGTCTCTCAAATT
>NC_043701.1:144905130-145036202 GCF_006229205.1 Suricata suricatta | reverse complement strand
CTGTTCATATGTTCTGCCCATTTCTTCACTGGGTTATTTGTTTTGTGATTGTGAAGTTTGGTGAGTTCCTTGTACATTTTTGATATTAGCCCTTTATCTGACATGTCATTTGCAACTATCTTTTCCCATTCTGTCGGTTGCCTATTAGTTTTCTTGATTGTTTCCTTTGCTTTGCAGAAGCTTTTTATCTTGATGAAGTCCCAAGGGTTCAGTTTTGCTTTCATTTCCCTTGCCTTTGAGGATGTGTCGAGTAGGAGATTGCTGCGGTGGAGGTCTAGGAGGTTTTCCCCTACTTTCTCCTCGAGGGTTTTGATGGTTTCCTGTCTAACATTCAGGTCCTTCAGCCATTTTGAGTTAATTTTTGTGTATGGTGTAAGCGAGTGGTCTAGTTTCATTCTTCTGCATGTTGCTGTCCAGTTCTCCTAGCACCACTTGCTAAAGAGGCAGTCTTTTTGACTTTCTTTTAGAGTTTGGGAGGGTCAGCCCGAATCTGACTCTCCAGCACAAGGCATCTGGGGTGGGAAATGTGGCTAACATGTTCTGAAAGCCTGACCCACGTTGTGCTATGGCACCTGCTGAGAGGAGGGACTAGGCCCCTGCCTCAGTACTTCTCTGCTTCTTAGATGCCCACTGTGCTTTCACCTGCCCCCTATTCTGCTCTCTCATAGGTAGACAAGCCCACCCTCTTCTCCCCGTGAGTCCTGTTGAATCCCACCTCTGGGTCTTCACTCCTGCTTTCATCTATCTGCTCAGGATAAAAGCCCTTCAGACTCATTACCTCCGTTCCGAGAAGTCTTTTTCCAGGGGTAATGAGAGTTAAGTGGTTTCTTGGTGCTCAGACACGGTATAAGGACAAAGCTTCGTGGGATAGTATATGTGTTTTTTCATCTGCAGGCTCTTATTCAAGTTACATCTTAGGCAGAACGCCTCTTTATAAAACTTGAGAAAGTGGAGCTGCTCTGAGTGTATGTGTTACTGTGTGTGTGTTTGTGTGCGCAGGGGTGGGAGGGCTGGGGGTGGAGCACAGCTTCCTCCCTCCTTCCCCCGTGCCCTCTGCAGCCCCCTGCGGAATTCCTTTGGATTCCACTGTGGCACGATTTAAAAAATATTGAAGCAGAGGATCTAGACAAGTGGTGGCCATTAGAGACACTCTCTTGAATATCAATCAACTAAGCTGGGCTTTTCCTTTTTTCCCCTCTTTTAAATAGCTTTTATTGTTTTTTTATTACACAAGTAATACATCTTCATTGTAGAAAAATTAGAAAATATTAATATGCAGAAAGAATAAAAGTCATCCATAATACTACTCACAGAGATAACTGCAGTGAATATTTTAGTGTATATCTTTGCCAGCAGAGAGTCAACATCTTTCAGGATCACTAAATATTCTCTGGCATAAATTCGGTGTCGGCTTGGCATTACATTGTAGAGGAGGGCATGATTTATTTAACAAATCATTTATTGTTGAGCATCTGAGGGTGAGATACAGCTTTGTCCCTAAGTCTTTGAGTACATTCCTAATGATTTCCTTAAAAAAAGGTTTCAAGATGTACTGTTGCTGGGGGTAGAGGGCATTCGTTGCTCATTAAAATGCTCCAAATTATGAAATATATACAGATGCAGACACACATGTGAGTCTTATACACAGTATATGACTAGTTCAGAAACACCCGAGGTGCATATTTTTTGTTTTCTATTCCTTCATGGTGTCTAGTATTTACATTTGGCACTTCGGCCTTTTTTGTCCTGTGGTTCTGGAATTTCACTCTATTTTTGCGGACTCTGTGATCTGTTCCATTAGCATTTGTTTTTCATCAGAGAACATCACTTTAATATGTCTATTTATTTTTTGAATAGATAACGGATCCCCATGGTTCATAAATTAACAGTTTCTGTAAAAGGTGGAGAGTCAGGATTCTCCTGAGCTCCATTTTGTTCTACCTCTTTCCAGTCCCTCGGATAAACACATTATTAATTTTGGGAAGGGGTCCTTTCAGAGTTTCACTATGAATTATAAGGAGACATGAATATAAATTCATACCCCCACCCACCTTCCTATGCAAACGGGGGTCGTGCTGTCTACTCCTGTCCCACACTTCGCTTTTGTGCTTCGTTACCCACCTTAAAGATACTGCCGTATTAGTACATAAAGGACTTTCCTACTCTTTCCCGGCTGCACAGTATTTTATTGTATGGATGTGCCATAGCCTATTTAACCAGCTTCCTAACACTAACATCTAGGTTCTCTCCAGTTTTTGCTGTGAAGAGCAGTGCTGCAAAGAATAATCTCGTAATCAGGTCAGTTTGTATTTTTGTAAGTATTGGATAAAATCCTAAAAATGGAATTGCAGAGTAAAAGGATTTTTGCATTTGTAATTTTGATAGATATTGCAAAATTCCCTTCCAGAAGGGTTATGCCAATTTACACTCTCACCAGCAATGAATAAGCGTGCCTCTTTTCCCCATGGTTTTGTCAACAGAATGCGTTCTGAAACTTTTGGATTTTTGCCAAGTTGATGGATTAAAAATAGTATGAGAGCAGAGTTTTAATTTGTATTTCTATTTTGAGTGAGATTAAGCATCTTCTCACATGCTCAGGAGTTATTTGTATTTCATTTTCTGTGAATCATATACTTATTTTTCTATTGGTTTTGGGAAGCTCTTTATATGAGGGATTTTCTTCCCTGATCTTTGGCATGAGTTGGAAGTCTTCTACCCGAGTCTGCTGTTGTTTTTACTTTGCTTTTTTTTTAATGACAAAGTTTTTTATTTATATAGTCAAATTTTCAATCTTTTTGTTTATGGCTTCTGAATTTTAGTTCATAGGAAAATATACCCCAATACAAAGTGATAAAGGATTTTCTCTATTTTTTTTTTTTTTGCGAGTACTTCTGTGCTTTCCTTTAAAACTCTTAATCTAAGATCCATTTAGAAAATTTCTTGGTGTGTACTCTTGATACCATTTATTGAAAAGTTTATCTTTTTCTCATTGATTTGCAGTAGCACCTTTATGATCTACTAAAAGCCTGCATATATTGTATCTATTTCTGGAAATCCTATTCTGTTTCATTGCTCTTTCCTATGACCTCTTGCATGTCTGTGCCACACTGTTTTAATCCATGATGTTTTCTAATGTGTATATTTTCATATCTGGTAGGATTAGGTCTTTTTGAACCCCCTCCTATTATTATTATTATTATTTTCATTTTCAAAGTTCTTTTCCTTTTTTTGTGTGAGCTTCAAAATCAGCTTGTCTAGAGCCAGAAAAACAGCCTATGGACATCGAATTGAAATTGCTTTCAATATGTAAACCAACTTATGGACAATCCAAATCTTTGTGATATAGAGTCCTGCTCTCAAGAAAATGGCGTGTGTCTGTATGTTCTTCAAGCCTTCTTTTGTATCCTTTGGTAATATTTAAACATTTTCTTCATACAGATTTATGCATTTCAAGGTCAGTGTATTCCTAGGAATTTTCTTTTTTTTTTTTTAAGTTCATTTATATATCTTGAGAGACAATGAGAGAGCAAAAGTGTCCATGAGAGAGAGAGAGAGAGAGAGAGAGAGAGAGAGAGAGAGAGAGAGGATCCCAAGCAGGCTCTGCACTGTAAGCACCTGACATGAGGCTCGATCTCACAAACCGGTGAGATCCTGACCTGAGCTGAAATCAACAGTTGAGATTCTTAACCAACTGAGCCCTCCAGGTGCCCCAGTATGTTATTTTCTACCCTTGTTTGTACATCTTTTTTTAGTCCTAAATCTTTATAATTAGCCTTTTTTTTTTTTGTAAAGTAAGAATTACTGACCTTTTTGGGTTGATTTCATTTTCCTTTTATATTACTAAACTGTCTCCTTTTTTTGCTTACCAGAATTAGCTTAGCATTTTTTCATTTGTTTTCAGAGCTCTTATTCAGGGCCAGCCATGTTTATCCATTAAAAATGAAAAAAAAAAAAATCCCACCTATGTTTAAATAAATAAATGTTCAAAATGTATAAAATCACTTACTAACAAACTTTCGAGCCTTGCATGGTCCAAATCAATTTTACCAGTTGAGATATTCTGTGCTTCATTTTTAAAAAAAACTTAATAATCAGAAACAGATATTTCTTATAAAGTGTCACTACAAACCTGTCACATGGCCACCCCTCATACATTTATTGACTTGATTCTCCAGTGATTCCTGGATGTGCACTGTGAAGTCACACCTGGCCGAGTCTCGTGTGGCTGCATCCAGATTTTTGTGTGCATAGATCCTGTCGTTGCCCCACTGCCTGCCAGGTTTTGACAGGATTGTGTAAGCAGACCATTTGAGCTTGAGCCCTGGCAAGTGGGTACTATGCAAGCATGGCTCTATGGGAAAGGTATGAGAAATTCTCACCTTTTCAAACCAGCCCTGTAAGGGCCAGTGTGGACATTCTGTGTAACGTAAGGAGTGATGTGGACATTCTATGTAATGTAAGGAACGATGTGGACATTCTCTTAAAGAATACGTGACAACAGTGTGACAGGCTTGAGTGGCAACAAGGAGAAGGGTGGAACTGCAGGCAGGGCCCAGATGTGTTTCTAGAAGAGTCTTGGATTTCTTAAGGACTTGGATAAGTTAAGACTCCTAGGGTGGAATCTGGTCCCTGTGGTAGTCAAAGCCATACCCACCAACAGGTCTGGTATTTGGGAAAATGCATGATATCTGGGGTCACTCTTATTCTGGTAAGGTCCCCATGGCTACCTAATGGCTGAATTTTCTCAGTGCTGGTGAGAAGCAGCCTCGACCTTACCCAGGCACTAAGTATGCCTGTCCTTGGTATTATATAGTATCAAACTTGTTTCCTGCCTTCTGGTTTCGTCCCCCAACCTCACTCTCAGGCTTTTCAGGGCCACACAATATATATATATATAAGGTGACTGGCACGAGATTTGGCATATAGAAGGACTCTTTTTTTCCCCCCTATTTTCAGTTCTTCCACTAATTCTGTGAGAAAAGTGAGTCACTGCTTCCGTTTCATAGAGGAGGAGAGTGAGTCTCAGAATGGAGAAGGAAGAACAGATGAGTCCCCAGGCCTGTGGGGCTCTAGAGCTGGTATGCTTTCCGCATGGCCTGCGGTGTCCCGTAGCCAGAGCCGTAGTATTTCTTGACATTATGAACAAGATGAGTTAAGCATGTCACGTCACAAATAAACCGCTAATGTGACCTCAGGCTGTGTGGATCCAGCATTCCAGGCTCTTCTTCCTCCTCTCCAAGTGGCATTTCTATGCACAAGCATGCACTCAGATTCCTGGCTTGGGAGGGGAAAGGCCTTCTTGAGCAGGTTGAAAGTCCTGCCATTGACCCTGTGGTCACTCAGGGTCTTGAGCCCAGGCCACTGACCTGGCCCCACTGTTCCTTGAAATGGTTTCATTTCCAAGTCTTGTCATGTACCCCTGCCCCTGGGCCTGGAGGAGCTCCTCTGGCCTACCCTGGCTGTCTCTCTGACTTAGAATATTCAGTTGCATCTGTTGGGGTTTTAGTGCTTTTTCTCTCAGAGGCCCCTGTGAGGCTTTTCAAACCTCCAAGGAAAGGATTGTGTTAATTGACTCATAATCTCAAGCAGTGGCTGCCTCTGTGTCCTACTTTTGCCTAAGACTGGCACTCAAGCGATACTTCACAGGTCAAAGAAGTCAGTGTCTCTATAAAAAAAAATATGGTGCTCTGCTTCCTATGCCAATGAACTTGAAATGAAATGAATAGCAGTTAGAGCCCTTAACTGGCGACCTTTGATCCTGGGGCCTCAAAATAGTTTATCTCCTTTACTAGACATTTGGAGTCTGCTTCCCAAAGTGAGGAAAACCTATACATGTGTTTATTTGTCTGCTGGGCTGATAAGCTTCAGGTCGGGGTGGGGGGCAGGAGAGAAAAAAAAAATAGCAGGAGCCCATAAAGGGAATGCAGCCACGGTGTCGCCACATGGGGTGTTTCCAATGAGGACAAAGCAGCCATTATTTTCCTTTTGGGAAGTTCCGGTCAGCCAGAGAACGCAAATCCAAATGCTTTCATCAGCATAGTTTATGCCTAAGTTCTCACTGGCCGTGGAAAACGGAAACTCAATATTACAGCGCGTTCCCTTGCTTGTGGTTTTGTGGCTGTTTCTATCTAATTACACATGTAATTCCATTTCCCAGGCTTGATTAAAAGTCATTTTTCTCCCTGGAAACCACGTCTCCAGTGCCGCTGCTGTACTACGGAGGGCACGGAGTGTGGCTCGGAGGCCGCCAGGAGTTGGCTAGCCCATGGGTTCCACAAAAATCATCTCCGGCAATCATTTCGGGGTTCTAATTAGCCCAGAGCCACTTTGTTTTTCCTAGCCCTGAATGTTGACTTCATCACAGTGTAAAAGGCAGGGAGAGGGGCAGGGTTAGGAGCTCTGTTTAGGCTGGGTAATGTAGCGGGGCTCCCCCTCCCAAAGTCCTAATTAACCGTGAAATCCCACGCTCTTGCCGTGGTAGTCACCAGTCCCTTAACATCTCCATTCACTGGGAGTAATCTCATCATTTTTCAGGGCTGCCGCCATGTGCGAGGAAAGAGCTAGCACTATTAATCACCTGATGCAGAATAAGTGATTTTCAGCTTATGTTTTAATAATGTGCGCCCAGCTCAGGTCCGTGTATTTGGGGCTTGGCTCCTGTCCACGCTTGTGGATTAGTGTTCAGCCTCTTGCCACTCTCCCTTCTCCCACCAGGGCCCAGGTGGCTCGGGAGGCCTAGTTATTTAGACAAGTAGGTTTCCTGCTGGGGAGTTGTCTTTGATGACAAATTCAGGTTTAGTATTTTCAGTCACTGAGTGTGAGGCTTCAGTGAGCTTAACTAAGATTAATTGGTTTTGAATATGAGCAGCTAATTAGTTTTGAGGCATTCCTTTGTTCTGATGCTTGAGCTGTGGAGAAGTCCACCACCAGTGTTCCAGAGGCCCATCTGGAGAGAAGTGTGAGTGGGGACAGGACGTGGCGTTTGCTGTCGGACAGACAGACCTGGGTGGTATCCCTACTTGACTGCCTGCTACCCATCGGGTCTCAGCAATGATTTGACCTCACTGAGTCTCCATGTCTTCTATGTGAAATGGGCCTAAGCATTTGCAGCCTTATTGCAGGGATTCTTTGCATATGTATAAGTGCATCTAAGTGATCAGTAATTGGGAGTTTTATGGGGGTAATTGTCCAGGGATGAGCAATTGGCATTTCCTTCTTTGTTGGTGTCACTTGTCAGAATAATAGTCCCTCTTTCTTCCTTCTTTGGCATGGGCAGACCAATCCAGATAGCTCAAGGTGAATTTAGGGTTTAACTATTAGGTATGATCTTTATCAAACAGTTCTTTGGGGAAATAAACTTTAAAAGAGAATGAAGAGAGAAATTCTTGACTGTCTCATCTGACATGGTCATGCTTGCTATAACCAAGAACACAGTCCCAGGCCACTTTGTGTCTTAAGACAAAGGTGTCCAAGTCCGTGGCCAGTGATAGTCCAAAGCTTGTCATATCCCCAAGTCTTTATAATCTGCTGGCCTCTTTTCTCTCTGAGCCACGGTTTCAGCAAGTACAGCCTCGGCCTGGCACCATGCCTCTCCATTGGGAACCTTAGCCCTCCTCTGGTTCCAACCACAAACAGAACCATCCTCACACCAGTGAACAATCATCACACTAATCAGTCATGAGATTGGCAGACTTTATGGGTAGGGCATCCTGAGGAGGTCAGCCTGGCCTTCTTTCCTTCATCTTGCTCTCTCCTTTTCCCCCTCCCTCTGTGTCTGTTCCTTATTGTGTGTCCCCCAGACTGTCCCTGGAACCCCACACTCTTCTCATTATACAGGCTTCTCTGAAGCTTGGGGCCAGTCAACACCAGGCTTTATATGCCTTATCTGTTGCCCTAAACAAATGTTAAATGCTGTCCTCAGTAGACAATTCTCTCCCTGAGAAAAATCCCAGTCTAACCCATCAGGATAATTTTCTCCACCTCATCACCTATTGACCACCTGTTGATCCCTACATTATATGTTCATTTTGCTCTACAGTAACTGTTGGAAAGCATGTAGATGTGGTGACCCAGTACATCCAGACCTCTACCCCGTTAAGCTGCTGTAGTGATTATAAGTGAGGACTCCAGAGGCAAAAAGTCAGGCTTCGAATCCCAGCTCTGCCATTAACTGTTATGTGGCCTTGGGCAAGTTTCTTGGCTTCTCTATGCCTCAGTTTCCTCATGTGAAAAGTGGAGATAATCACAGAATGAACCACATTGGGTTACTTGTGGATTAATTGAGTTAATACAAATAAAGCTCCAAGAACAGTATCTGGTACATGAAAAGCACTCAGTAAATGTTATCTGTGCTGAAATAATTTCCATTGGCTACGGGATCCATGAAAGCAATGATTTGTAAGTCCTAATGTCCCATTGTTGAGAGAAGGGCCTGGCACATGACAGTTGCCCAGTAAACATCCAGGGAACAGAGGTGTGGTGAATTTGCATGATTCTATCTGGCACTGACACAGGGCCCAAGGATGTCATGCACTGGGCCGGGGCATCTTGCTGCAGCATCCGGTTCAGCAGTGTAGATGGAATGTATTTTTGACCTATATGAGACAACTTGTCAAAATGAACTGCCAAGTTCTACCCAAGAACAAAGGGTTTGGACTTTTTCCTTTTGCAGAGGAATGTGTGATTTCCATGAGGCTCCCTGAAAGTCTGGAAACCATTCACGTTCCTCTCCTCCCTGCCCCATGTTAACTTCTGCACATTTCAGGCAGTCCGGATCTCCCTGGGGGACCCCACAGTGGCACTTTTGTGCTGTGATTAGTAGGTGTTTCCTTTTTGAGCGAGGTCTTCGATGGGAGGTGAGGTGTTGGGATCCGTGGGAAAACTTGGGTGGTCTGTAATAGCTCTTGGTGGATCAGCAATAGAGACAAGCATGATGCAGGGACAGGGTTGCTTTTACAAACATCGAGTTCTTCTTTTCTAAGCAAATTTATGTGCTCTTTAGATTAGCCATGTTTCAGGCCTTCCCGGCTCTGCAGAAGGACCAGCAATTAAAATATAATCAAAGTTAGAGTCACTCACTGGCACATCAGAAATGGTTAGGCCAGTACAGGTTTTACAAGTTTATGTGCTATGATTACTGAGTAGGGAAAGAAGGCAGGTTGTGTGGGTGTTTGCTTGAGACTTGAAAATTAAACACTTGATGCATTGGAATGCCATTGATTTCCTCACTCCTTCATTGGGCAAACACTGGCACTAATTATGTGCCTGGCACTTGTTAGGCATTGGGTGTAGAAATTTAATGCAGCATAGTTCAGTTCTTAACCTTTACAACCCTACTATGTTGAGTTGTGTTTCCATATTGGAGCCTGGTAAAACAACTGATGTTTCTTTTGTGGACTATTGAAAACAGATGTGAGTCTGGTATAATATGAGAATATATTACTTGCTTCTTTAACATTGAATGCATGCTGTAGATGATGTTTAGTAAGTCTTCAGTGATCTTATTAAAATACTTTTTCATTTTCTATTGCCATGCATTAATTCCCACTGAAATGTAAAATCCCATAGGTGATCATCATATGGGATAATTCACCTTGCATGTAAAGCTCTGGTTATTTAAGCTTCCAGAAAGTACAACTTTTTGTAGGTTGGTGAAATTCGGTATAAGGGCTGACGTTTGGGGAACAGAAATCGGAGATGTAAGAAGAAATTGTTTTTGTAAGAGTGGTCAGAAATCTGGTAGTCGGGTTATTTATGATGCAGTGTACAGTTCCTGAAGGGGGTTTATTAAATTCAGTTGAGCTGTGAATTTGCTAGAAATCAAATTGAAGCTCCAGCTGATGCAGAACTGAGGTAGGTCACCTATAGCCTGCAGCCTGCCCACCTTCACCATCTCCTCTGCCTTCAGGCTCTGTTCAGCCAGTAATGAGGGCAGAGGTCAGTGGGCTGCGGACAAGGGCCTTGCAAGAGAGCCTCAGGTCACGTTCCCAGGGAAGGCCTGCCTTGGGCTTCCTGACACCCTCAGTGTGTGCCCCCAACCCCCTGGCTATCAAGAGGATCTTCTTTATGCTGATCTAATTCCATCAGGATGCAGAGGGAGTGCTTTTCTTGTTTTTGGTCCTCAGATTCTTTGTAGTCTTCTGAGGGAGCAGGGAGGTGGGGGATTCAGGGTGTCCAGAGAAGAGAGTCTGGAAGACGCCCTGTTGGGTGCTTGGGAAAAAGGGCTAGAGCTAAGGGAAGGCATTTCCCAGTTGTGAGTTCCAGGTATGTCTGCATAGGCATGTACCTCTCTTTTAGAGGAACATTGTAATGGCTTCTTGGAAAGTCTTTGCTCTGTGCTGGCATCTTGGGCCTTCTGAGCTGCTGGAGTTGAAGAGGAAGATGCTCAAAGAGTAGCTTGGATGGTGCAGGAAGGGCAGGACCACCACTTGCTCCTGGCTGATCCCTTTGTTCCCATGGAGTTCCTTGGAGTGGAACTTGGAGAGTTCCCTGTGGAACTTGAGTTGGCCATTAGCCTGCTGCTCTGATATAGGCGGTATCTCCTGCTGCTTTCAAGACTCCAGGCTCCTAGAAGCTTCTCAGACCACTGAGCAGACCTTCCAGCTCCTCAGGGGTCTCTGTTTACCCTTTGTCCTGGGGTCCTGGGCAGGTGGGGCTTTATCTCTCCTGCTTGTGTCCTTCCTTCTCTCCTTCCTTTAATCATGTTGGCCCTGCTCTGCACCCATAAATGGCTATACCTCTCAGGGAGGCTCCCCTACTCTTCTGCCAGAAGTTGTGTGGGCCATGAATGTGGTATTTGGAAGCCCCAAGGCCTGATTGCCAGGCCAGGCTGACTTCCTCTGGCTGAGGAAAGACTCCAAACACAGAGACAATCCTCCTGTCTAACTCAGTGCGGGTGGTGACAGTCTCCTGGAAGGAAGGCTTAGGACTAGATGAACCTCTGTGCTCCCATAGCACTGTATAGGATTGACTGAAGCCCTTCTTAACCCCTTCTGGCACCTCCCCAGTTTCTCCATTGCATGTAGTCCAGACTGAGGGGCTGGTGGACTTGTTCCAGTTACAGGGTGAAGCCTGCTTAGAGGGGCCACCACTGGACAAGATGGTTGGCTTTGCTTGGTCTCCTTGAAGAGGTGCCCAGGATGAGGCTAGAACCAGAGGGGAGGGCTCACCTACCAGGTGGGAGGGCCTGGCAGGCTGTCGCCCAGTGATAGGCTGTGTGAGGTGTTAACATCCCAGTTGAAAAGTGGTGGAACAGAGGTAGGACTTTGTCAGGGTTCCAGCAGAAAACTCCGTTCTTTTACTTCCTTAAAATATCAAAGCTGACAATGCTGGGGTTTGATGAAATTTACATTTGTGCTCTCTGTTATACCTCTCGATGACACTGAGTGACAGAGCAGATCTTATAGATTAGGAGAGTGAGTTTTGATGTGGTCAAGGGACCAGACCCAGGTCACCTGGCTAGGATGAAGAAGAGCTGGGATTTGAACCCAGGAAGTGTGAATGCAGAGCCCATGCTCTCTGGGAAAGCAAGGCTGTCTTAGGTGGATTCCTCAGCTGGCTTTATGAGGAATAGCAAACCATCAGGCACCCCTTTATACCTATTTTTTGTTGCCACCTCATAAACATCACTGGCCAGGGAAGTTTTCAGATAAGGTCAGCTTCTTCCCTGTGAGTCATGGAACAGGCTTTGTCTCATGGACTTACACCTCTCTCTGAGCCCTTGTTGATGGTGATGGTGTAAGGAGGTTCTCCTCTATCACTGTGGTGTTTGCAAGACTTCAGGCCTTGAAGGAGGCTGTAAAAGGACTCGAGGCTTTGCACCACTACTGACCCTCTGGGTTGGTTTGCAGGAACAGGTTTTAGCAGATCTGCTCTAAAAACTGCTCTGAGGTATTCTGGGTGGCCTCTTTGTGGATGAGTGGGTAGAACACTACTCATCTGCCTCTGAGGTCTAGGCATAGTTGATACCCCAGCACCAAGGGCAGTCACATCACAGATGTGCAGTGAGTGAGAGAGGGGCAGGGTGAGAAGAGACCAAGTAACAGAGGAGGTGACAGAACCATGGAGAGAGTGGGCTGGGAGCCACATCTGGACCCCTCCATGGCTGGTGCATTCCTGCCTTGCACTGTAGGAGGCATAGGTCCCGCAGCCCACAGATCATCTCACCCGGCACTTCCTAAGCATTGAGGTCCTACAATGGTTGATGGCCCACCTGAAATGGGATGGGCACTCTGTGCTTCTAGAGTACATTCCATTCAGTAAAGAGTCAGTCCCTGCCCTCCTGAGGCTCACTGTCCACTGGGGGAAACTAACAAGTTAGCAGATAATCCCTACTCTAAATACAGATTTCTTGCTGCCACACAGGTTCTGGGTTCTTGGGGCAAATTATTCATACTTGACTCTTCAGTGAGTTCTGGACCACTGAAAACATACAGAAGAGACAGATAAGGATAAAAATATATTGTTTTATCAATGGGCAAAAGACCTGTTTTGGAGCTGAGGTCAAAATGGACTTGCTGCTATTTTCCCCTAAATGCATTCATTGGGCCCTACCATGTGGGGACAGTCTGTCTGTAGATTCAGCCTCTGCTCAGGCAGCTGTGGGGACAACTGGCCTGGACGTCAGGCCTCACCCTTCATCTCACTCTGGTTGGCCACTAGAGAGATAAGTGAGCCAATGAGTGTCAAGCTCTTGCCCCCTTACCAAGCAGGTTAAATCACCTTTTCCCTTTAAAATTTGTATTTAATGTTTATTTATTTTTGAGAGAGAGAGCATGAGCAGGAGAGGAGCAGTGAGAGAGAGAGAGAGAGAGAGAGATAGAGAGAGAGAGAGAGACAGACAGACAGACAGACAGACAGACAGACAGAATTCAAAGCAGGCTCCAGGCTCTGAGCTGTCAGTACAGAACCTGATGTGTGGCTTGAACTCATGAACTGAGAAATCATGACCTGAACCGAAGTTGGATGCTTAACTGCTTGAGCCACCTAGGCACCCCTAAACCTCCCTTTCCTAAGGGGAGGAGCTGGAATAGATGAAAGGAAGAACAGCAGCTTTTTCCTTAATATAAAGGGGTGAAATTTCCTCTTTAGATTTTAAGACAAAACATGGGTAAAGAGAGTGAGCTGTTTCTGATAATGATTTATTACCATCAGAAAGGGTTTTTCTTTTTGTTTAAGTTTATTTATTTATTTTGAGAGGGAGAGAGGGGCGAAGAGAGCAAGGGAAAGAGAGAGAATACCAAGCAGGCTCCATGCTGTCAGTGCAGAGCCCAAAGCAAGGCTCAAACTCAGAACTGTGAGATCATGACCTGAGCCAAAACCAAGAGTCAGACACTTAACTGGCTGAGCCACCCAGGCATGCCCAGAAAGGGGTTTTGAAGGGTGCAGAGGAATTGTCCAGGTGGTCCAGTTGGGTTGGAAAAGGGAACTTCAAGTGGAAGAAACTGCACATGCAAAGACATAGAGTTGTAAACTGTCATGGAGTCCAGTGTATAGCCCAGAACTACCAAAGTTGAGGGTAGGAGTTAGGAAAACAGGGAAATGACCTTAGAGAGCTTATGAGTAGGGGGTAACAAGGTCAGATTTCCATTTTGAATTCTCTTTCTAGTTGGGTAGAGGTGGGAAGGATGGGATGGAGGGAGATTTAAAAAAGGTGATTAGGGGCCCCTGCGTTGCTCTGTTGGTTGAGTGTCCTACTTCGGCTCAGGTCATGATCTCACATTTAGTGAGTTCGAGCCCCATGTCAGGCTCTGTGCTGACACCTCAGAGCCTGGAGCCTGCTTCTGATTCTGTGTGTGTCTCTCTCTCTGCCCCTCCCCTGTTCATGACTGACTCTCTCTGTCTCTCAAAAATAAATAAATGTTAAAAAAATTTTTTAAAAGATGATTACCTGGGGAACAATTGGATAGTCTTTTTGGCAGAAGATGATGAGGCTCTCAGGGAAGGAAGTAGTGGTAGAGGTGGAGTGTACTATGTAGAAAGCAAAGTAATGGGACTTACTAATGGCTTGGTTTGTTGCCACAAGGATAACATTGGCTTTGAGTAGGACTTGGAGTTATAAAGCTAGCGCATTGAAGAGAAGAGTAAGGGCTGTTGCGGAGTGACTCCCCTACACCAAGAACTAGGAAATAAGAGCAATAAGACCATCTTCTTAGAGTTGTCACTTTAGCCAACACAAAACAGATCTGTGTGGACATGTGTGAGAGAGAGGAGTGGCTTTGGTGTCAGGACAAAATGAAACATTCAGAAGGACTGAGAAGTGGAGGTTGCCTCCTAGAGTCAAAGGGAAAGGAGAGTGGCGGGGACCAGTATTGGCTGTGACCATTTAAACACCATGCAGGTGGGGAAGGGGGCACCCCTGGGCTTGTGGGAGAGTGGTGGTGTCATTACCACAATGGGCACAGCACCTGACGCCAGTGGGCTTCCAGGCTCATCTGCAGGACCATCATCTCTACAGAGAATTATGCATCAGGCTAACTCCATTTATCCTGTGACTCACCTGCTACACAGCCCAGGAGTTCATCCCCTCTGCCCCCTCACCTCCAGAAATATGGCTTGTCTTGTGGATGCAGGATTGCAATTTCAGGCTCAGTTTTAGCTAGTGGTATACTGGACCAGCTCATACCTGCTTGTGCGTGTAGATTGTGTGTATCCGTTTCCCAGTCCTGTTGTGTTCAGTGACATCACGCTGATGGCTCAGAATTGGTCATGGTGGGAGGATTTCTAGCCTGGCAAATCTTCCAGCTCAGGGCTTCCCCCTCACCCCCATCCCCACCACCATTTACTAAGACATCACTGGTTATCACTTTCACTGCCACTTACTCACTTTTTGGTGTGTACATCCATTGTAGTGAGCATGGTGTTTCCCCAAAGAGAAGCAGTTTTTAAGTTTCTGAATGAATAAGGCCAAGAAAAGGCCCTAAACTGTCCCTGGTAGCTGGGCCACCAGCCCATAGAGCTTCCCCTAAAATAACACAATTTCAGTCTCCCAACGAAACTGCATCATCGTCTTCTTATGGACCAGGCGCTGAAGTAACACATCAGTGCTGACACTGAGCCTACAAGGCAGGTATTATTATTACCATATTAATTTCTGAATGAGAAGCTGGCCTAACACCACACAGCTAACAGATGGCTGGGTCAGGATTCCAGCCCCAAAGCCTGGTGTCCTCCATCATTAGGCTGCTCCCGAGGCTCAGCGTTTCTCACTTTACATTGCCTCAGGTAACTAATTGTTATTAACTCTCTTCCAGAGACCAGGTCTCGGTCCTTGACAGCCTTTGTTCCTCTTCCAGGAAGGAAAGTAAATCTTTGCAAACACCATCATGGTTCGAAGCTTGGGTGGCGGGTTTGATGATATTTCTAGCTGCCTTGAACCCCTTGTTCTGTCCCAGAAAGTAGCACCAAAAGGGCACCTTTAGAATTCACTCTGATTGCATAAGTTCTTTTAATAATACATCTGTAATTTGAGACATATATCCTCTAAGCAAAATATAGTAAGCCATGCTTCAGGGAACGCACTGTGCTGCTGTACTAATTAATTTGTCAAGTTGTGGCTAATTATAAAATGCAATGTTGCGTATTTTGATTTGTAATGTAGCCTACATTGTTTGAACCACTAAACAGGAAGTGGCAGGGTGTGGGGGAGTAGAACATCCCTCCAGGTTACAGAAGCCATGGGCCTGGTGTCTGGGCCACCTGTGTCATGAGTGTGTATTGCAGCTCATGGTCACCGTGCCCTATAAGGCCAGAAGTCAGCCAGGACTCTGCTTCCTCAGGCTGCTCCTCTCACACCCAGTGGGCGGGGCAGAGTCCCCTGCTGGTTGGCTGCTGGATGCTTCCATGGGGCTTGCAAAGTTCTGAGCAGGCTCATGGGCTGGGTCCAAAGCCCTTGGTTTCCAAGCTCACTGGGAACTGGGAGGCAGTGCTGGGTTATTTCCTTGGGCCTCCGCTGGCTCTCCAGAAATACCAGCTTTATACCTCTGGCTGGGCCTCCTAAGGGCTGGAGGTGACACGATCAAGGTGAAAAGGGGTGTGGTCAGAGTGCCAGAGACTAACTTTCAAGACTTCTAGGGGATGGCATATGGGGTAAGATACACCAGGATGCAGGCTTAGGTCTTCTTTTTTTTTTTTTTTTTTTAATGTTTATTTTATTTTTGAGAGAGAGAGAGAGACAGAGAGAGAGAGAGAGACAGAGACAGAGCATGAATGGGAGGGGTGGAGAGAGAGAGACACACAGGATCTGAAGCAGGCTCCAGGCTCCCAGTTGTCAGCACAGAGCCTGATGCGGGCCTCGAACCCACGAACCATGAGATCATGACCTGAGCTATAGTCTTGATGCTAAACTGACTGAGCCACCCAGGTGTTCCCAGGCTTAGGTCTTTGGATTGAATTCTCAGAAGCTTGATTTTGTCTGCAGATTTAGAGGGACTTCTTTCCCGGGACAAATGCCCAGCGAGGAAACTTCCAGCCAAGGAAACCCATGTGTGACCCCAGGCCAGAATTCCTAGGACTACAAAACCTGTCCCTCCTGCCCTTATGAAGAGCCTGGTAGGGAGTACTGTCTCACAGTGGAGTGTTGCCTGTCTGATCCATCACCGAGGACCTGTGTGCCCCACATCTGGGGTCCTAGGCACCCTTTCTCTGGTAGCCCCTGAGTGGGTGCTGCCAACTTCTGTCCCTTTGAGCTTCCCTCCCCAGGTTCCAAGCTGATTGCCTTTCCCTCTTTCCCACCCAAATGGATTATAGTACATTTGGCAGGGTACCCCATAGTCCTGCCTTTGCAGGTCACACTCAGGGCCACCTGGAGAACATTTTCCTCCTCCTGGCAGGAGGCTCTCCAAAGCTGCAACCTCAGGCTCCAAGTGTCTGATGATGTCACTTTTTTGATATTTCCCCATGTTTAGCCACCCCCATGTTATTCTATCAAAGTACCTGCTACTTTCTTTGGGAGTGTGTATCTCACCTTATAAATATCTATTAAAATTTTTAAAAATTTTTTTCCTTTTTATGTCTTTATTTTATTTTGAGAGACAGAGACAGTGAGTGAGCAGGGGAGGGGCAGAGAGAGGGGGGGCAACACAGAATCTGAAGCAGGCTCCAGGCTCTGATCTGTCAGCACAGAGCCCGATGCAGGGCTCAAACCCACGGACTGTGGGATCATGACCTGAACTGAAGTTGGATGCTCAACCGACTGAGCCACCCAGGCACCCCAAATATCTATTTATTAGTATTTATGTATTTATGCTGTATATAATGTTAAATTATAAGCATTTTTTATTTATTTACTTTATTCTCATTGTTTGCCTCCTGGATCATGTCTATTTTTTTCACCACGGCATACCTGGTGCTTAGCCCAAGGCCTGGCATCTAATGAGTGCTCACTAAAGTGAATAGTACATGCCCAAAAAGTACAGTCCTGAGAGAAGGTACCCCAGGAATACTTCATAAACCCACTTTGCACTGCCAGCTCTTGACTCTGGACCCTGTTCAGGGTGATTGCCAGGGTGGTGCCTCCTCTTCTGGGACTTCCGGCCCCGGCTGGTGCTGGATCCTGCATAGTGCACTCCCATTCTTGGCGCTTTCATAGTCAAGAGGACACTTGATGAAATTAAAAGCCTGCAAATTTAAAATAGACACGCGGGAACCCCCTTTTTTGGCAACACACAATTAATCAACCTTTGGAACTCAATCCTGCAGGATATCATTGAGGCAAATAATTCAGCATGACTAAGGAGAGGATTAGAACCTCTATGAATAGGAGTAGCATCCATTAGCAGAGAGCTTCCTTGTCCAGAGAAATCCATCCCTGGGCCGTTAGGGAAAATCTCATCATCAGCTGTGATGGAGGGATAACAGTCCTATTAGAACAAAGTAGAGAAAATAAAGGGGGCTGGTAAAGGGTGGCTATGGCCACCGCCCTTTGACTGGCCAGAGAGAGAGACCCTTGTCCAAGGTGGCCCAGCTCCCAAAAGACTTATACATAAATAACCATGATCCCCAAAGGATAGAACCTAGACTTAGCCCCCAATGATTCCATGCATTCATCCACCCACCCATCCATCTATTCAGCCATCTAGCCACCCATCTGCTTACTTACCTGTCTGTCCATGCATTTGTCTGTCCTTTCTTCCATCCATCCATCTGTCCATCCATCCATCCATCCATCCATCCATCCATCCATCCATCCATCTGTCCATCCATCCACCCATCAGTCCATCCTCCCCTTGCCTATCTATTTGCCTTTCCATACAGGCACAGTTGGGAATTCAAGAGTTAAAAGATAGGCAAGACCTGTTCTCAGAAATGTACAGTCCGATAAAGGAGACCAATGAGAAAACAGTTGAAATAGTGCATGATTACAAGGAGCCTTCCAGATGCTGTGGGGGCCTAGGGGAGGGCCCCTTAGGAGGAAGTGAAGCTTCACCTGGTTCCTGGGAGGCAGTGTGGTATTGTGGAAAGAGTGTTTGCTTTGGAACTAGTCGGAAATGGACTTCAGTGATTGTGGGCAAGTTATAGAACCTTTCAGAGCCTTCATTTTCCTCATCTCTGAAATGGAGACAGCGCCATTTAGCAGACCTCTGGGAGGATTCAGTGAAGTCATGTTTGTGAAAAGTCTCAGTAGAATGTCTGCCATTAGTAGCTTGGATCAGAGGGTGAGGGGTGGGAGCGTCCTTCCTTCCCTTTCTCTGTCTTATGGCTAAGCCTCCCTTTAGTTCATTTGTTTGTAAAATACAGATCCTGTTCCAAGATTTACATATCCTGTATTTTACACATACATACTTATACACCTCCATAGAATTTAAAATTCTCAGTTCAGCATTAAACCCCTCCCTTTTCCTGGGCAACTCAGAAGGACATCTGTTACCTTGATGCCATTAGCTGTGTTAGCACACATATAAGTACCTCGTTAAAAAAATCAAATATTAACACACATAGCAGGAGCCTTGGGCTTTCTGTTTGATTACTCTGAGGGGTAAGTTTGCTTAATATAAGCTAACTTGTAATTCTGAAGTTATAAATTTGAATAAACCTGTCTCCTGAAAACTTTTCCTGGAGAAACCAAGTTTAGAATCAATTCCGCATTTTCTGCAGGGGAGACATCAGGGAAGATGGGGATGAGGTGACACTGGGTGATGACTTTCTTAAGGAGAAATGTAGTCAGCACATCTTAACACTGGAGCTGAGATGGTGGGGATTTGGAACCTGTTGCTGTGATAGAGGCTGATTACCATTTCCATCTGGTGGGACCCCCAGAGGGCCATGGGTTCTCTGCATGCAATGGGAGAGAGCTATCATTCTCACTGTCCTGGTGTCTGCTCAGGACTGGAGGTCCAGCTCCTAACTGAGAGGGCTCAGGTGATTAATCAGCTTGGGGCTGCGGTGGGAAGGAAGTGGTCTGTCTGTCTGGGTGCTCCTTGGGGCTCTCCTTCAGTCCGTGCATCTGTAGGACCAGGGTGCTATCCTCTTATAAGGGCTTTGGGAAGTTTCCTTACAGCCTTAGATTGTTTTTTAAAAATTAGTCCAATACCATCTTGTCTATACCCAATTCCCAGCCTTCTTTGACACTCTGCTTTCTTCCTTAGCCCATGGGCAGTACAGAGGCTGAAGCATCATTCATATTAATGGGCCTCCCATTGTCTGCTGTTCTAGTTTTCTCTATCCCTCTGAGGAGCCTGCCAAGCAGGGCACCATGTGCTCATGGGCCCTTAATAAATGTTTGATGATGATAATTAGATCATGGGCAATTTGTTACCATAACATTTATTTTTCACATTTTTCTTGGAAATGTTATCTGTCTCCAGCCCTGCCTGACTCAGGATAGTAATTTCAATTTCTACAAAGAATGTCGCCCAGAGATGCAATTCATTGTTGAAGAAAGAACAAAGGTTTTAGAGCATCATGATCTGCACTCACACTCTGGATTCTCTACTTTCTAGCTGAATGAATTTGGGTGACCTTGTATTCATGGGCTTGAAGATCCATGATTGGTGAAGATACCAGTATCAAAAGACAATTCTCATTATCTCTAAAACATTCCAGGGCACTCGCCAGATATTTATTTTGTTGGTAGGAAGATTGGGACCTATAGTGGACTCACTCACTAGAAGTCACTCAGTAAATCAGGGCTGGACTTCTAGTTCTTTGGCTAGGATTTTGATTCCATACCTTGCTGAGTCTGTAAAATTCCCCTGCCATCTCCTTGCTGTCTCCCTTATTCTCCCCTCCTATAAGTAGTTGATGTGCACCTACTATATGCCAGCCGGTGAGATATTGCAGTCAACTAAACTAAGCCCCCTTTATCATGGAACTTACATTCTGATGAAATGGGACAGATAATAACCAGATAACCATATAAATATATAAGAGACATATAGTGAAGGAAAAACGATAAGGAGAAAAGAAAGCGGTGAGGGTCTGGGGCACCTGGGTGGTTCACTTGGTTAAACATCCAGCTCTGGACTTCAGCTCAGGTCACGATCTCACAGTTCATGAGATCGAGCCCCACTTCGGGCTCAGTGCTCACAGTGTGGAGACTGCTTGGGATTCTCTCTCTCCCTCTCCCTGTACCCTCCCCTGTTCATGCTTGCACATACACTCTCTCTCTCAAAATAAATAAACTTAAAAAAGAGTAAGGAGTGAGGGTCCTACTTCAGAGAGAAGGGTAGGGGAGGCCTCTCTGATGTGGGTGCATTTGAGCTAGGGTCCAAAGGAACTGGCAAGTACAGAGACTGAATGGGGTGTCTTTGGTGTGTTTAAGAAACTGGGAGCAGTTGGGTATGGAACTGTGGTCAGAGAAGTAGGCTGGCAGTGGGTCAGTTAGGGCCTTGCAGGCTTGGTAAGAAAATTGGATTTTACTCCAGGATGGAAGTTATTCGAGGGTTTTGAGCAGGCACACCAAGAAGGACAGACCACAGCAGAAGAGGGAGAGAGGAAGGCCTCTTAGGACACTACTGAAATAATCCAGGCAGAGGTGTTAGGGAGTTTGACTGAGGGGCGAAGGGCCAGAGGTGGAAAACCTGGAAAGTGGCCTGACTCTGGATGTAGTTTGAAGGCAAATCAACAGACCTGCCAACTATGTGGATGTGAGTCTTGAGGGGAAGAAGAGCCAAGTATGGGGCATTGCTTTTGAGCCCTCGTGATGAGAAGAAGGGTGTGGCCATTCCTGGGATGTGGAGGACTGGACAGGAGCAGGTTTTGGGGGGGACATGAAGCCCAGGAGTTTGTTCTGGACATGCTGAATTTGAGATGCACCCTAGCCATCCATTTGGAGGCTTGGAAGAGGCAGTTAGATATAGTGTGTTGAAGATCCAGGGGAAATCAGGGCTGCAGATTCAACTTTGACACTTATCATCACACAGATGAAAAAAGCCAGGCTACTAGGTGAGGCTGACTTTGGGGGAAGGAGCAAAGGTCAAGAAGAGGAGGTCTGGGGGCTGGTAGCAGAAGGGCTATTTTAAGAACTGAAGATGGGAGCCTAAAGCAGCCCACTTTTCTGCCTCTCACCCCTGAGAATTCATGGGAACATGTTGACCTTTGAATATCCCAATTTGGAAGTTTCCTGCTAGAAAACCTGGGGCATTTTTTGAAAAGTATGGGTGTTTTGCTCATGAGGATGCAAACATTATTTAGTTACAAGGCTGCCATTTGAGATGGATAATACACCCTTTTCCATGGCTCCTGAATTCCTTCTGCCAGATGGCCTTTCAGAGATAATGGATGCCGCAGGGCTCTGGGTGCTGGCTGAAGGGTGGTCCTAAGGGGAGCCCTGGCTGTTCCCATCAGCTTGTCTCTGGTAAGCAAACATCCCACACTCCCCTTCTCTGCATTCAAGCTCAGGTCTTCTATGTGAATATGCACACAACTAGCTAAAAATACCAATATCTAGAGACAATTCTCACCACTCCTAGGACATTATAAAGGCAGGTGGACATTATAAAGGCCCAGTTTGCTGACAGGAAGATGAAGACCCATTGGGTGGACTGGTTCACCTCAGGTCAGACAGTAACTCAGGATGCTACAGAGATCTAGGCTTATCTTTTGGCCCAGGGCCCCAGTTCCATAACTGTGCTGAGTATATAAAATTCCATGACCTTCCCAGAATGAAGCAGGTAGAATTGCCTCCAATCCCAGCATACAAAGACAGGAGCTTTATTTATTCACAAATATGCGGTGGTACTCAGCTTGATGGGCCAGAAAGCAGACATAATCAGAGGAGCAGGCTGAGGTGGCCTGTTGTTAATAATTATTCCATTAAAGAAGCACTGCATTGTATTTCAGGGGAAGCTTTGGAGCCAAACACACCTGGGGGGCCGAATGCTCACTTAGCCTTTCATTAGCTGTGTAATTTGAGACAAGTCACTTCATCTCTTTGAGTCTGAATTTTCTCCTTCATGAGACAGGGGAAGTTCCTCTTTCTCCTCAGATAAAGAAGCCAGCACAGTACCTGGCATCAACTTGGTGCTCACCCAGTGTTCTTTTTCTCCATCTGTATGCAGCCAACAAGAAATTCACAATGGTGATAGTTACAGGTTAACGATGAACAGTTTCAATAATGACTGTTATAGTGATGTGAGGGTGGATTTTATGTCAATAAGTCAATTAGGAAGCCCGAGCCAAGGAAAAACAAGGTGGTGGCTGATGTGTAGGCAAAACAAAGACTATGAATAGAAAAGCCATCTGCTGCTGGCTTCATCTGAAGAAGTCTTGGCCTTACAGGGACATTGGGAGGAGCAGCTCTAGACCCTGTAAGAATGATAGGATGATGTGAGTTAAGGAACACAGCACCTTGAAATTGAAGCAATATTGGTCCTGGCCATTGGCAGCATTATACACAATAGCCTCAAAGTAGAAACAACTCAAATGGTTGGATAAATAGAATGTAGTATGTCCATATAAGGGAATATTATTCAGTCATTAAAAAAGGATGCCACAACTTGGATGAAACTTGGAAACATTATGCTTAGTGAAGGAAGCCAGACGTATAAGGGCAGATATCACTTGTCATATGGGTCCATTTATATGAAGCATCCAGAATAGACAGCTGCACTGAGAGAAAGCAGCATGGTGGTTGGCAGGGCTGGGGGGACAGAGAAGGAGAGAGTGACAGCTAGTGGGTATGGGGTTTGCTTTTGGAATGAAGCAAATATTCTGGAACGAGACCCAGGCATAGTTGCAGAGCACTGTGAATGTGCTAAATGCCATGAAACTGTACACTTTAGAGCGGCTATAATGGTGAAGTTTTTATTATGTCTATCTTACAGCAGTTAAAAAGTAACTTATGCTGGGACAGTCTCTCCCCTCCGTTGGCCGGACACAGGGCAGCGCACTTTTGACATGCATTTCTGGGGCGCCTGGGTGGCTCAGTCAGTTAAATGTCTGACTTCAGTTCAGGTCATGATCTCACAGTTCATGAGTTTGAGCCCCGCATTAGGTTCTGTTCTGACAGCTAGAGCTTGGAGCCTGCTTCAGAACTGTCTCCCTGTCTCTATGCCCCTTCTGTGTCTTTCTTTCAAAACTAAATATTAATTTTTTTAAATACGTGTCATTTCTTAATCTTCACACAGATCTACGAGGATGGATGCATTGGTCCCACTTTACAGACCAGGAGACGGAGGCCGAGAAAGTGGTATTCATTTTCTCAGGTGGTAGAGTCTGTGTGTGCTGAGCCTGCACTTAAGTCCTGCGGGTGTCCCATATCCACTTTAGGGTCGGAGGTGCTGGCTGTAGACACATCACAGTCATTGCCAATTGTTGAGCACCTTTTGCACCAGGTTCTGCGCTAGGCCTGTGTTGCCTCTCACCTCTGGGCTCGCTCCTGGGCTCCCTATGCCTAGCGCAGTGTCTGACCTCTGGCAGAGGCCAAAAATCACGTGTGCATTTAATCAATGAATGACAGGTTTTTTTGTCATTGAGCTATTGACTTGGCAGTTGATTGTGACCTGGACTGAGGGAGTGACTTTCTCTTTGGCAACCATTAACATGAGCAATTTTTACAAAAGCAAACTTGACTCCTAACTTCTCTGAGGTGAAGGTTCTTGAAACTGTCATCCTCCTTTTCCCTGATACTTGCAGCCCCAGTCATCAAGCTGTTGAAAATTATTTATGTGTTCAGAGATGGACAATTCCATATTGTCAATATTAAAAGGAACACATTGTTAAAGGGTCAGTGCACGATAAGTTGTGGCAGGAAGCAAACACATTTCAGCTCTTGTAAGAGCAATGTGTGTGTGTATTTCAGATATTACCTATCAGATACAAGCATATGTCTATAGCCCGCCATCTATATGCAAATAGCTTGTGCTGGGTGCATATATCCCCCACAAACAGTGTGAAATGTATATAAATTATGCAATAATATAGATGTTGCACATATGTTACTTTGAGCTAATTGTCATCAAAACTCTGGGCTTTGATGGGTTTGTGATGCGTGTGTTGGCAACGAAGTCCCAGGCCTGGGAGTAGTGCTGTGGATGGTCTCGCTGCACCAGGGAGCTGGGTCATAATGTGGCCTGGGAGAGGGGCTGGCTGCCTTCTGTGGGGTGCAGAGGGGCTGGATCCTGAGGTGGAAGGCTAAGAGACAGGTTCCCCAGGCCAAGGGGTTGGCTTTCAGTCTTGCGGGCTTGTAATTCAATTTTACTGGGGCCTCGGGGGAGTGGATGGGCCAGATGGACTGTTGCGGGTTGATCGAGGTGCCCAGACTGGGTCACTCATAGTGAAGAGTCCAGTGTGTGCCCCTGGCGGGTAGCTTGGGCTCCCTTTGCAGCCACAGTGCAGGGCACAGGCATCAGGGTGTGCTCTGGGTTCCCAGTGCAGCCCTGCCACTTCCGTGTTGTGGGAAACACTTGCCCTGTTTAAGGTAAAATGAAGAAAGAGACAGGGTCCTCTCTTAGAGTTGTGGTGGGGACCAAAGTGATATCATTGGAGAAGAACTTGGCATGGATAGTGATGCCCACCCTGTGGGTCCCATGGCTGTGAATGTAGGAAGACCACCAGGGGGAAGTTAGTTCTGAATGGAAGACTTCTTGGTCTCCTTTCTGGAGCTAGGTGATATCAAGCACATGATTGCTGAATAGTGTAGTGTGATGCAAACTTCTCTCCTAGGGGGCTGGCCCAGCCACCACACAGTCCGGACACAGGGGAACTGCCCGAATATCTGTTTTTGAGGACCCACTATGTGCCAGGCACTAAGTGCACTGTACGCATTTTGTTATCCCCTCCCCCCAGATCGGAAAGGTGATACCCTTTCTATTTCTGGCCTAGAGCTGAGGAAGCTGCAGCTCAGGGGGTGGAGTGGCAACTGTGGTCCCAGGTCATCGAGTGGTCGAGGCAGCCAGGATTTGAGTGCAGCCCTGTCGGAGTCCAGGGCCTGCTGCTCTGTGGCTATCTCCTTCCCTTGGGGCAGCCTCTTCCCAAACAGTACTGGCCACACGGGGATGCATTTCTACATTTGGAGCCCCTCTCATCACATGCTTCAAAACCTTGGTGCTGTTTCAGGTTTCTGCTCACTGGGACTGACATTGCAACCTTCCTCCCCACCCCCACCGCCCCCAGTTCTGCTTTCTGGATTTAGTCTGGTGTAAAGACCCCTGAGCCTCGGATGACATGTTCAGGTGTTTTTCTTGTCAACCTTGGATGACGTGTTCAGGTCCCATCTTGGTGGGTGGGGCTGGGCACCTCTCTACCCCTCACTCCCACTGTCAACCTGTGCTGGGTAGCCAGCAGCCTCCCCCATCCTTGGACTAGCAATGAGTCATGAGGTTGGGCTGGGTGCTCAGAGAGGAGGCCTCCAGGGGCAGAGAGCAGACGGTCACTGCGAGGCCACTGGGAAGCAGTTGTGGTGGCCAGAAGGCAGTCTGACTTCGGCCAGCCAGAGGAGAGAGGCTCAGAATGCAGGGGTGCCGTGTTCTGGGAGGAGCCCTGTACCTTGTTCAGAGCTACTTACCTTGCGGAACCCCAGCTCCCACCATGTTGTGCTGAGGTTTCTCACGCCTTCTTATAGAACACTGTGTACCATTTAGAGCATCACACAAGCAAATTTAGCCAAGCATATTTTGGGCCAATTGAAGTTGTAGGCATGCTGCCTGGGGAAAAAATAGATCTTTTCTTACTTGATGTGTGACAGATGAGAGCGACGGAGAGGCCTGTGCACTCTGTTCTGCACACACAGTGATCGCTGCCTGGGGGCCTGGGGCTGGCTACCTCATTATCCTGCTCCTCACCGTTACTTTGAACATGTTTAAATGTGTTGTTTTAACCCAACAGCTGGGGGGCAGTGGAAGAGGGGTAGCACAGAGAGAGCAGACAGGTTACTCTGCAGGATGCTAATCAGGTAGAGCTACCTCTGATCACCAGCCTGGGAACTGGGGTGAGGAGTCTCACTGGGTCCATGGCTAGTGGGTTGGTGGAGTGTGGACCCCCGTCTCCTCATCACCATCTTCTGATGGAGGGTGGGGGCCCTTGACAGGAAAATCTGACAGCTCTTAGACCATCTGCAACCCCTGGAGACATAACTGGCTGGCCTTGGTTCACAGAGGCTATAGAGGATGGAATGAAGAGGAAGGCATTAATTTAGCACAATCAATGAGCACTCCATCACTGTGCTCTTGGCATTCAGATGTGGTTGTGATTATTTTGTGTGTAAATGTGTGCAGTTGTTTGCATTTATTTATTTATTTATTTATTTATTTATTTATGCTATAACCTAAGTGATAGCTGGGGAGGCCCCTTTTTATATGCAGTGTAGGGGTAGAAGGGGATGAACTTGAGTCATGTGCAGGGCTCACATGTAATTGACTTTGGTAGGAGGCAGCCGAGACAGAAGTCAGGCTGGGATGAGGCCCGGGGGCTTGCCTGTGTGGCTGTGTAGGTTGTACGTGATTCATGGAGGACAAGAAGTGAGGAGGAAGAAGGTGTTGGCCAGGGGGAAATGGTGAGTCCAGCCTTGGGCCTTCTGAACCTGCAGTGTTCATGTGGGATACATGGATAGGTAATTTTAGTAGGCAGATGGCAGTAAAGAAATGGTGTTCAGGAGAGGGGTCTGCACTGGAGGCCCGGGTGGTAGGAGCAGTGGGGGTGGAACAGGTTGATCAGACAGATAGTGTTAAAAAAAAAATGACCCAGGGACAGAGCCAGGGCAGATGGGCTGGGCAAAGGCAGTGGAGGTGAAGGTTGCTCTGCAAAATGGGATCACAACAGTGCTCAGCAAATGGGGTTGTGACCATTCATTGAGGTGGCGTCCTTCCCCTCCCCCCCAACTGAAGTGCTTACAGCAGAGCACAGGCCACAGCGGGTCCAAAGGCCACATTCACTGCTCTTGTGGATTGTGGTAACAAGTACTATTCTGAACTGATTAGTTCCTCCAGCCTTTTCTGGAGCATACGTTTCACCTTTGGAGCCAGTGAGACATTAGTGGGGCGGGGAGCTGGGACCCTTGTCCATATTCCTCAGCTGGGCAGAGGAGACCCTGAAGACAGAGTGGGAGGTGGCATGCATGGTTGGGGGGACCTTCTGAGTGCCCAGGGCTGGACAAGGGAGCTGGAGTCGGTCTGCCCAGGAGGCAGGGGTTTAAAATCTCCTGTGTGCCTTCCCAACATTTGACCATGGTTTGGACCTGGTCTCTGCTCGTAGTGAAAAAGGCATCTACAGTACCACTCATTCCCTGGTAGACTCATCGCCTTGAACTTGCCCCTCGACGATTTTTTTAATTTAAGAGACCATAAGAAAAGAAGAATTTCAGATCTGCCATCATTTTTACACCTTCAATTGGGTTTGGGGCCATGGAATAATGGCCGCTGTGAGCGGAAGCCAGCATCAGCTGACCTGTGGGCCTCCCCTGGCCTTGGCCTGCGGCTCTGCCCTGTCCAAAATGGGAGCCACTGGGCTTGAAGTGTGGTTAGTGCAACTGAAGACCCAGGTTTTTAAATAATATTTAATTCTAATTAATTTAAATTTAAAAAAATCATATTCAACTTAAGTATTAGAAAACGTATAAGTATGTTTGGAATAACCTAATTATGTGACTCTACTTTTCCTGGGCAAATTCTGTTAAATCTAAAATTAGATCAAGTCTTGGGGCACCTGGGTGGCTAAGTTGGTTGGGTGTCTGGCTTCGGCTCAGGTCATGATCTCACAGTCTGTGGGTTCAAACCCCACATCGGGCTCTGTGCTCACATCTCAGATTCTGGAGCCTGCTTCAGATTCTCTGTCTCCCCCTGTCTCTCTGCCCCTTCCCCACTTGCATTCTGCCTCTCTCTCAAAATAAAATAAAGACATTAAAAATTTTTTTTTAAAATTATATCAAGTCTTTCTGATGAAACTTTAGTATTTAGATTAAAACATGCTCTAAGTATAAAGTACACATCAGTTTAGAAGATTCAGTACATAGGCATAATACCTTATTACTAATTTTTATATTGATTACATGTGGACATGTTAATATTTTGGGTATATTGGGCTGAGGAAAATATGTTATGGAATTAATCTCACCCATTTCTTTATGTCTTTTTAAGGTGGCTACTAGAAAACTAGTAAGTTGAGGAGGCCTGGCTCAGCATCTGGTCTGAGAAGCCCATGGCTTCTGCTAGAGAATACTCTACTGGGGTAAATAAGACACATTTTCAGGTTTAAAACAGACACCAACCATAATGTAAATTATTGACTTTGGGTGATAGTGATGTGTCAGCATAGCTTATCTGCTCTAGCAAGTGGACCACTCTGGTGGGGTGGTATTGATAATGGGGGAGGCTGAGAATGGGAGGGCAGGGGCTATAGGGGAAATCTCTGTACCTTCCTCTCAATTTTGGTGTGAATATAAAACTTTTCTAAAAAGTAAAGTCTACTCAAAAAACTTCAAGCAGAAGAGTAAGAAAAACAAACAACAAACACGCAAATGAAAGAAAAAAAAAACCCAGATATCTCAGAGTGCCGTCGATGTGTTTTTAGGGGAAAGAACTTTGCTCATTTAATCTCTACTAATCAGGGAAGGCACCTGCTCTGTCAAAGCATCTCATCATCAGAGCCTCCCTGAAGCCGCCCGTCACCTAGCACAGGGTGGAGCTGTGGGCAGCAGCTGCCTGCCCGTCAATGAGTCTCTTCTCAGAATCTCACCAAGAAACCCAGAGGGGTCCAGAAAGGAAGAGAATACCTCTTCTTAATTTGGCTGGCCTCCATTTTGGAGATCAAGGCCTTAAATCAAACCCCGCGATTATGAGCGGATTCGCCTCCAGCTTTGATCACGGATGCCGTCTCTGCATTGGAGAGCCGCTTTCCGGGCACTTTGATCCTCCTCCCAGGCAGGCTGGCCCAGGCTTCAGAATCAGAGAGGATGGTAACACCTTGCAAAGTGGTCCCCAAGAGTTCTCGGGGGGCTGCTAACATCCAGTTTTCTCATCACTGTGTGTTCTCTTATAAAAATTCATCAGTTTTAGGATTTTTGCACTTCTCTGTTGCATATTCAGTGGCCATAGTCTATTTAACTAAAGGGCCCAGAGTTGGCTGCCTCGATCACCAAACCCATAAGGAGCCAGGAGGTTGCTTCTCGCTGGGGCCTGTCCAACCTCCCTAGAGAGGCCCGGCAGTGCTTGTGGAATTTGCATGCTGGCCGTGTGGTGCTGGCTGAAGTGACATAGTGCTTTAGGATTTTACAAATGGCAGGGATGGAATTAATGATTGTGGGTTACAAAGCACTTTCTACTCCCCCCCACCCCATTACTTCCTCTGATGTGCAGTTACATTCACTCACTTGACTTTTTTTTTTTTTTTTTTTTTTTTTTTTACTGGCTGGGGGTGGGGGAGAGACTGTGCTCAAGCAGGGGAGGGATAGAGGGAGAGGGAGAAGAGAGAATCCTAAGCAGGCTCCATGTCCAGCACAAGCCTGACTTGGGGCTCAATCCCACGACCCTGGGATCATGACCTGAGCTGAAATCAGGAGTCAGAGGCTTAACTGGCTGAACCACCCAGGCTGCCCTTGACTTCATTTTAACAGGCTGGAAGGAGAGGCTTAGGGAAGTCAAGAAATGGTAACAAGGTTTCTCTCTGGGCAAAGATTTGAACTCAGTTCAGCTTGAGTTCCCTGGACCCTACAGTCTGTGCCTGGTGCTGTGTCCATGACCACTGAGGGGCCTGCAGGCTGGAGCTGAGTGGGTGGGCTGCTCGGCCTGCTCAGGCTGATCTGTCCATCTGTCAGTGGCCTGGAGCCATCCTGCCAATCATGGGAGTTGGGAGTGACCACCTCAGCTTATGTTCCTGTCCTGTGCCAGGCTCCATCCTTGCTCCTGTCTGGCACTTTACAGATGTGGGAGGGGTCTCCCCCTGCCATCTAAAGTCAACTGATTTTTTTCTCCCATGTTGCAACAAGTTTGCTTGTAAGTGATCTGTGCCATCTCGCCTTTGCCAGTGCGTTGCCAGCTCTTGGAGGTGAGTGTGCAGAATGCTAAATGAGCTCCTTTGATGTTACACCTGAGACATGTTTGTGTTATAAATGGGTACAAATTGAGTTTGGCTTTAGATGATCTATGAGGTCTGTCACGTTTCTCCCTGTGGTAGGACAATTAGAGGAGAGCTAATTTATTCTGGGCTGGGCATTGCCAAGCCTTCAGTGTATTTGGGACTGCTGTTTCCTCTCTGTAAACACGGGGATGGAGCCAGCGGGGCCCTGGACTGCCAGTGGTCAGGTGCTTGGCTAGGGCGCCCCTACTGCCGGCATGTCTGCCCATGATGCCCACCAGGATGCCCTGCGGCCCTGAGTAGATGTGTATCTGCCTTCTTTTAGCCCCTGAAGACCTGGCTTGGAGTCAGACCTCTACTTGAATCCTATGCTACCTATTAGCTACCACACTACGGTGTGGCTCAAAGCAGGTCATACACCTGTTCAGCACCTGAATGCTGACTTCCACTGAGAGGTTTCTGGGAGTATCAGGTAGATGTCTGACGAGGGCCTGGCAAGAATGTTCCATGTGAGGGAACTACTTTTCCTCACTGTCCATTCAGAGCACAGAGGCCACCTGCTTACCCAGCCAGGTTGGAGTTAAGCGGATTGGAGTGGGCTTGGGGTCATGGGCAGGAAAAGGGGAAGTAGCCTGGGTCTTAAAGCCCCCCGGTGGCACAGGAGCTCAAGGTTGCTGCCTCCTCCCTGACAGGGATGCTGGAACTATCTTATGAGAGCCTGTGGCTGAGGCACTGGGGAGCTTGCTGTTGTGGTGCCTTTGGGAGCACCATCAGATCAAGGGGATGTCATGCAGAGGACAGCTGGCGTGGACGGGGCAGCTGTGAGCCAGGGCTTGTGATTGTCAGCACTAAGAGCAGGGGATGTGCTGAGGTTCCGAGGCTCCTTTGCAGTGCAGAAGCCAAACTTGGTCCAGATGTGTCCCCGAGTGGGTTCCAGGGAGCAGCCTGGGCCTCTGGCTGTGTGTCTCTGGCCCAGGCTGCTCATGTACTCTCACTGGAGAGAGAAAGCTCCACCTTCATGAGGCAACTTCCTGTCTCATAAGAGCCACAGTGTCCTGGATTGTCCTCGCAGTCTGGCATCCACTATTAGGTCTCCTGACTGTGGATCCTAATTTGGGGTTTGCAAGCTCCTCGGTCCACATCTTCAGGGTCTTTAGGAGGTCCTTTGTGGACCAGATGCACATGCTTTCTTGGTGTTTTCCAAGTGCGGAAAAATATCTGGTTGCATCCTGAGGAAGGAGGGGACGTGTTTTGTCAGAACCCAAGGGTTGTGGCTTGTGGAAACCATTGAACACATGGCAGTCTTGCCATTCAGCCTCTGACAGTTCTGGGAGACAGGTCAGAGCCCCGTGCAGCCAGTTTTAGGCATATGTCTGTAATCCCAGCATTCCGGCTGGCTGTGCAGAGCTGGTGGGCCCATGGATGCTTCCCAGAGGTTTGGAAGGAACAGCCTTCCCAGCTCTGGAAGGCTGAGGCTGGGCCCTGCAAAAGACATGGGCACCTGTAGTCACGTGGCCTGAAGCAAAGCCCATTGTTTGCTCTTGACCTTGGAGCCTTAATAAAGAACCTGTGGCTTGCTGGAGTGAGAGGCATGCTGTCACATGGTGCTGAGAAGGCTGCGCATAACCCAGTAGAGAGTCCTTAGACACTCTGGCGTGGGTTGCTGTCTGTCTTGTGGCATCTGCTGACTGCTTCGCACAGGCCTGTCTTGTCTCACTCCACAGAGTTGTGGGGGCCAGAGAGTGGGTCACCGCTTCACTTGCGTCCACCACAGGTGGTCACAGAATTGTGACCAAGTTGGGGCCTTTCTAATGTGTTTCAGGGAGAGGTTACTGATGCTGGGGTTTGACTGTGTTCAAAGTGGAAAGGAGCTCAGGAGAAGTCTGTGTCCTCGTGGCCGAGGGGGTGGCCCAGAACCAGATCACCCCTGAATTGACACATTGCGATCATCCTACATGGATGTGACCATTGCCCTAGATTGTTCCTCTTTTTCCCAGAAATGTGAGGCAGGCAAACCATCTTGTAGTTGGGGGTCAGGTACCTAGAAGAGCCTCTTTGTGCAGCATGGGTGCAGCAGGTCTATGCCAGGGTGGTGTGGCATCTGAGACAAGCACTGGTGGGGTGTGCCAGTGTCCTCCCTGTCCTTCTTCCTCCTTCTCTCTCGGTGGCTTTTCAACCGTGCAAAGGACCAGCATCCTCCTCACCTCTTCCTTGTCTTCCTCTCTTGGAATCCGCTCTTTTCTTGTCCCAGCATGCTTAGCTACCAAGTCATTCTCAGTTGTCAAGACTGGCTACATCCATTCAAATGGCTCAAACTTAGAAGGATGTTTGAGTTGTCAGCTGGACAATATGGTTCTCTGGATTGGATATGTGTCATTCATGCCTGCCCCTTGTCCTGGGGACATCAGGACCAACACCACCAAATAGATTGTGACATTGGGCAGTGACCCAGAAGTGCCTGTTCAAGGGTTCCAGAGAAAGTGGTTGGTGAATCCTAGCTTCTGAAAACAAGATTGGAACAATGGGCAGCCTACTCCTGCCTCCAGAGACTGGTAACTGAATCTGCAACAGAAGGTGCGTCAGTGGTCAGGGCTGAGCTAGGGCTCACCAAAATCTGAAATAGGACCCTTCAGCCCAGACTTCTCCAGCAGTTCATATTTTGAGCACTTGCTGTATGCCCAGCCACAGAGTAGTCTTAATGAGAGATGCAGAGAAAGGGCCAGGAGAGCAAGGAAGGAGGAGAGATGTCTCTTAATACTTATGCACATGTCAGGACTTTTAGATTTAGTTATCCTCGCAGATAAATGAAGGAGCTGAGCCTCAGATAGGTTTGGATATTTGCTTAAGCAAATGAGTGTTGGGGTAGAATTTCTGTACCCAGAAATACCTGTCATCAGGTCCAGTCTTTTTTCTGCACCCTTTGATCTCTGTGGTTATGTGTGCATGCCCTCCTCTTGGGGTTTTAGACCCTTTTTAGCCCAGGGCCTAGCAGCATATGGCCAGGTAGTAGCACTCAGTAAAGGTTTATTGAATGAATGAATGAATCAATGCCAGAGTCAAGACTGATAATTGCCCCTCATCAGAGCACCCTTGTCCTATCATTGCTGAGTGTGAAAAATGATGTCTCGGCTCTCAAGTCTGTAGTCTTTCTGCCCAATGGTTCTGGTTTTGTGGAGAGACAAAATAGAACATATTAAAGAGGGAAGTGAGTTTAGAAATGGGAGCCAAGGCTCTGAGAGAGAGAAAGAGAGAGAGAGAGAGAGAGAGAGAGAGAGAGAGAGAGAGAGAGAGAGAGAGAGAGAGAGAAAGGGACCCAAGGTATATGACCAGCTATTCTTTAGAGCCTCAGAAATAAAGTATTACAGACACGGAAAAGACATGAAATGGATGAAAGAGAAATTTAAGTTCATTCATTTATTTTATATTCCATAAATATTTATGCAGGGTCTGCTCTGTGCCAGGCACTGTTGTAGGCCCCTGGGTGATAAGAGTGAACAAAACAATCCTAGAAGAGAACTCGGCGGTAATGTCTCTGACATGGGCCAAAGCAGCAGCATTTTTCTGGATATATCTCCTCAGGCAAGGGAAATAAAAGCAAAAATAAACTATTGGGACTACAGCAAAATAAAATGCTTCTTCACAGCACAGAAAAACAACACAACTAAAAGGCAACCTACAGAATGGGAGAAGATATTTACAAATGACATCCGATAAAGGGTTAGTATCCAAAATATGTAAAGAACTTAGACAACTCAACACCCAGAAAATGAATAGTATAATTAAAAAGTAGGCAGGAGACATGAACAGACATTTCTCCAAAGAAGATATTCCAATGACGAACAGATGCAGGAAAAGATGATCAAACACCACTCACCATTAGGGAAATGCAGATCAAAACTACAGTGAGATGCCTCATCACATCTGTTAGAATGGCTAAAATTAACAATGCAGGAAACAACAGATGTTGGCAAAGATGTGGAGATGTCCACTGTTGGTGGGAGTGCAAACTGGTGTAGCCACTGTGGAAAACAGTATGGAGTTTCCTCAAAAACTTGGATCTACCCTGCCATCCAGTAATCACACTACTGGGTGTTTTCCCCCAAAAATACAAAAAGGAATGCATGCACCCCTACATTATAGCAGCATTATTTACAATAGCCAAACTGTGGAAGCAGCCTGTGTTCATCCACAGATGAATGGATAAAGAAAATGTGGTAGATATGCACAATGGAATATTATTTGGCTGTAAAAAAGAATAACATTTTTCCATTTTCAACAGTGTGGTTGGAACTAAAGAGTATAATGCTAAGTGAAATAAGTCAGTCAGAGAAAAACAAATACCATATGATGTCACTCATATGTGGAATTTAAGAAAGAAAACAAAAAAAAAAAAGAGATGAACCAAGAAAAAAAATCCTTAGAAAATTTTTTTAATGTTTATTTATTTTTGAGTGAGAGAGAGAGAGAGAGCACAAGCATGGGAGGGGCAGGGAGAGAGGGAGACACAGAATCTGAAATAGGATCCAGGCTCCAAGCTGTCAGCAGAGAGCCCGATGAGGGCCTCCAACCCATGAACCGTGAGATCATGACCTGAGCCAAAGTTGGACACTTAACTGATTGAGCCACCTGGGTGCCCCGAAACAAACTCTTAACTATAGAGAACAAACTGATGGTTACCAGAGAGGAGGTGGGTGGGGGGTGGGGGAAATGGGTGAAGGGGATTAAAGAGGACACTTATGATGAGCATTGGGTAATGTATAGAGTTGTTGAATCACAATATTGTATGCCGGGAACTAATATAATACTGTTGGTTAACTATTCTGGAATTAAAACCTTAATTAAAAAGATAAAAAATAAAATAAATAATAAAAATAAAAAATAACTAAACCATAAAAATAAGGTGAACAGACAGAAAAATTTGTATGCTCACATATGTGTACTTTAAAGAGAAGTCCTAGAGGTGAACTCTTATTTATAACTTTTACTCATGTGGTTAAACATGAAGAAGGCTCCATTCCTGTGACTCCCCAGCACATATGTGCTCTTCTAGGCTCGAGGGATTCAGGAATGGAGATCTCTAATACCCTGTAAGATCTGCTGCTTTGGGGCCCAATATAGTGACTTAACCCACTCCTTGTTTTCTTCCTCTCTTTCATGTAAGACTTTTGCCCCTGGATAACTGGATAACTGCCTTCCTTTGCCAGTCCCAGTCCAGACATAATGCTGGGTGACTTTGCTGACCATGTGGTGACTCTTCAACTCTGTGGCCTCTTATTTCCTTGACTTTGTTTCCAGTGTTTCTCTCCTCTGCTGCCCCTCAGCTTCTTACCTTCATGGCCATCTTGGCCCTGAGCATCCTCTGAAACTGTTCCATCCCAGCTCCTACTTTCTGACCGTACCCTTGATCCTCTCCTCTCCCTTGCTTCCTATACCTTTGGAGTTTTCTTTGCAAACAGTGCAAGTCAGCCCCTGTAACCTAAATTGTGAGAATAGTGAATTGTTAGGATGTTGGGCAGCTCACAGAATCAATGAGATGTCTGGAAAATTTGATTAGGGAAATGGGCACCAACCAAGGGAGTGTGAGCCACAGAGGACGCAGTGAAGTCACACACTCAGTGACACCTTGGCAAAGTGTCAGGGCCATTGCTGAACTCTGGTTGCCAGTTCCATGCTGCCTCACCAGTGTCACTGTGGCGACACTCTTGATTGCACTGTCTTGGTGCCAATACTCCCCTAAACTTCTTTGTGTACTTTGCTCAGAGTTGGAAGACTTTGGCAAGATTATCCAGTTTCCACTTTTCACTGTAGCTGCCAGGGCATTGGGAGAGAACATTTCTGGCCCCATTCAACATCCTTAGTAAGAGGAATGACCTTTTCTTCTAGAAAGACTAAAGCTATGGTTGAATTCCTCCCCAAATTAGAAGGGCATTTAGATGCCTCCCAGCCAAAACAAAGCCACATGGTCACAACTTTATAGTGCAGCTGCCCGATACCCACATACATTTATTCTGCAAATATTTTTGAGCACCTGCCACGTGACTAGCTCAGCTTTAGAGGCTTGGGGCAGTGATCAACCAAGGAGAAATTTTGCTCAGGTGAAACTCTGGGGAAATAGGAAATAAATAGAATAAATAAGGATATAGTATGTCAAGTGATGACAAGTTGTATGGGAAAAGATACAGGAAAAGGAGATGTAAACTGTTAAGAGAGATTCAGTTTCAAATATGGTGATGAGGGGAGGGACTACTAGGAAGTTGGAATTTGACCAAAGCCCTAAAAGATGAAGAAGTGAGCTATCTGAATAACGGGGGAAAGGATATTCCCCAGTTGCAGACAGCAAATGAAAAGACCTTAATGTCGGGACGTGGATGCATGTGGGGGCATGCTGTACTTAGGTGGGCTCCATGCAGGATTTTGAGTTACTGTGGCCACCATTTGAATCTTGAGCTAGGGGAGGTGTCAGATCTGCTTGCACTGCAGCCAGGACAAGGCAGAGAGCCTACTCTTTTTTGGGGACCCCACTCAAAATCATCAGAATTTCAACTCATCCAATGTGTGGATGGGAACAGTTCACCTAAATATGGTAGCATTGTGCTTCTTTATGAATCACATGGGATACAAGGAGCAACATCTTATTCTTTATTTTGAAGAGCACATTCTGAAAGACTCTAGAGCAGTGGGACTCTCAAAAGCCTTAACCAAATTTTCAAGTTCTTATACTTTCCCTGAAATTAGTTTGACTTTATTATATATATATATATATATATATATATGCATATATGCATTTATATATTTATACATACACTTGGTACTTGCTAATGTATGCTCTCTACTTCTTATCAGTGTGATGTTACCCATGTCTTGGACTAGGATGGTGTTCTGTTAGATGGTTGGACAGTTAAATTTGTGTGGACTGTGTGGTTTAGAGCGAGAAAGTTGATATGGCCCTCAGGTAGGACAGTGAAATTTTATTGCTATTTCTTCCTGGAGAAAGCTAATACTTATAGCAGTTTTTATTTGTTGGGATAGTGGAAAAATATATTGACAGATAAATAACTCTGTACCAGTTGCTAGGGTCTGTATTGATTTGATCTAATAAAGAGACTATATCCGAAACAACAGATCCAAATTGGAGTTACCACTGATTAAGTTCATGATAATCCACTGTTACTTCATATGACTCATTATATTTTGCATCTGCCAGCCTATAAAGTTATGTAGGGATGTGACTGGGATCTCTGCTTTGCACCTTCAAATATTTAGTAATGATGCTACGTTCCCTAATTTCCCTTGGGATGGAGTAGTGCTTTGTTTTCTAATTTTGGCAGGGAGGGGAAATAAATGGCTTCCACTTTGCCCTTTCTGCCTTATTAGCCCTTAGTTAACTTCCAGGGAGTCAATTAGAAAGTTTATCAGATTGCTGAAGATGTCTTTTTCACACATTCACTCTAGAAATGGGGAAACAACCATTGAGTAGGTCTGGGGTCTCTTAGATGTTCTGTGAGGCTGATCTGGGTCAAAACTCGATTTTTCTTTTGACCTCCATTAGCCCCCACTCTGACGGGTGCTCCAGTGATGTGCCAGGTTTCTAGGAATCTGGATGAGCCAAGGTATAGCATTCAATAATACCCAGGAGGTCATGGTTTTTCCTGTCTGCCAGTGCAAAGTGATCCTGATAAGTAGTTTCATGTCCCTTTGAGAAAGGCTAAGAAGAATATTCACAATATTTGTCAGCTGTTGGAAGAGGCCCTTAAAGGTTTTAGGGTCAATCAGGGATAGCTTCCTGGGTGCAGGAGGTGGGGAGGAGTTTGTGCCAAGAAGTGAACTGAATTTGTTTCTGAATGGGTGTTTGACAGTAGTGTGGATCTTTTGGTTCTGGATCCTAGTCTGTGCCTGATCAAAACTGGATGAGGTAATTGTTGGTTTGAAATCACTGGAGTGAAGGAAGTGGAAAGTGGTAGCACTTTTGTGACAGCCATTGGAGACCACTGAGACATGGGTTTTCACCCCTGTAAAGCTCTCTGCTTATTTATCTCCTAATGATTGTGACCAACCTTTTTGGGTTTATACTCGTTTTTGTCCATTTTGGTGTCTGATAGAGATAATTTAGGCAGTTTACAGACCTCAGCTTAGGCTGGGTTGGGTAATGTGCCCACGGCCGTGGTTCTCTGAAATGCTTCAGGAAAGTGAGAAAGACTTTGCAGAGGAGAAGCATAAATAGTGCTTGGAAAACTGGACTCTAACAACTGCTTTTACCATTATTCTAGCTCTATTTACCTTCCCTCTTGGCAACAAGGTTACCTCTTTTATCACTGCTGTTTCATTTGTCCAATAAAGTCTCGATTATCCATCTTCAACAGCGTGGCCTGGCTTTATCTCAGGCAATTGGTTCTATCAGACAGACTGATTAGAAGCCATTTCCTTCCCAAATTCTGTAGCCTGATGTTCCTGGTAACTTTTGCCATCAGGATTTTAGCATCCTCTTTTCGCTCTGCCTGAATGCATGCATAAATAAAAATGGCTGCAGCTAAACCCCCGTCCTCTGCCATTTAAATCCCAATTTATCTCACTCTGGGATGCTGGCATAGAAATTTCATTTATGGTATTGGTTTGAGGAATGTCAGAAGGGACTTGCTGTTAAAAAATTCCCCTTTAATAAACATTTATGTCTCTTGCAAGGATGAGATCACAGCATTTGTCTGACCAGGAGAAGATAGGTGTCCTTTCAAAAATTTTTTTTCTACTTCTTTTCATTAATATTTTGAACCTCAGATTTGGGTTAATCATAATCTCTGGTTTATGATACACTCTCATTATTACTATATGTAGCTAGAGTTCATCTCATAATATTCGAGTAGTATACATTACAATGGGACGCTATTGTGAATGGTGTCTCCTTTTTAATCCATTCTCCTGTTGATGGGCATTAGGCATGATGCCAAGATTTTGCTATTATGAACTGTGCTGCTATGAACATTCTTGTGCATGTTTCCTCTATTCATGTCCAAGTTTCTCTCGGAGTGCCATTGTTGGATTGTTGGCGACAGAATGTTCAATTTTACAAGAAAATTACAAATTATTTTCTAAATTGACTATATCAATCTATCCTTCTACCAGCAACGTTTAGGAGATGGTTTTGTTCCACACACTCCGGTGTGCCATCACTGTGTCCCCCATCAGGATTTTGACCACACTGTGAGATCCCTTATTTGAACTTGGCAGTTAATTTAATAATGACTACTGTAGATGTTTGCTTTCACTTCTCTTTGTGCTATGTCCTTGTAGTCCAAGTATCTTGTTCTTTGTTATTAGATATGTCAATGAAACCACACTTTCTTCCACCTGCTACCTAATCTACATGATTAACCAGTACACTCCCTGATAGCTTTGCCCTTGTCCTTGGTTTCCCTTCTTACTGTATTAAGGGAAGGCCCATATGAGGGAGAGGGTATCTATAATTTTTGCCTTATTTAACAAGTACACATCCATTTAAAAAGCACTTATTGAGTAGAGCTGACCGCTGGAAAATATACAAAAATGTATGTCTTAGGGGAAGAGGGTGACAAGGCTGTGGGCTAAGCATAGGTTCTTCTGTAATGAGAAGCAAATTCACATCAGTGGCCCTCGTACCCAAACTAGTCAACTCTTAGGATTCCTGGCATTTGTCTGATTTGGGATTGATTGTTGGCAGACTCAAGGTATACCCACAGATGTCCCTTGCTCTGTACTTTAGGGAAATGTGCTTTGTCCCTTGCCTGATGGGAGAACTTGGCAAGATGTTTAGCTCCTCTGAGCCTCAGTTTTCCTTCTTATAAGATGGGATTAGCAATAGCTATCTTAGAGTGTGATGTTCTGATAATTAATGGCTTCTTTAGGGTTCTTTCTCTCAAGACTCCACAGACAGGAAGGAGTGGAGCAACCCAACCAGGCCTCTTTCCATCTGTCCTTTGACAGCCGTATTACATTCTGCTAGGCAAGTGCTGGAGGCGGGTGGTGTATTAGTCAGGGTTCACCACAGAAACAGCACCAATAGAATGTGCACATGCACGTGTGTGCATGTGTGTTTGTATATATACACATACGTGAATGTGTATGTGTGTATATATATGTGTGTGTGTTTGTGTATCTATCTATATATATAATGTGTATCTCTCTTTCTATAGTGTCTGTCTATCGATCTATCTAGAGACAGAGAGAGAGTGTGTGAGACAGCTTGAAAGAATTGGCTCATGCACTTATGGAGGCTGGCTAGTCCAAAATGCTGGAACCCTAGGAAGAGCTGATGTTGCCGATCACTTCTGAAATCCATCTGCTGGAGAATTTCCTCTTGGTTGGGAGAAGTCAGCCTTTTGTTCTACTCAGACCTTTAACTGATTAGATGAGACTCACTTAAACTATGGAAGGCAATTTGCTTTACCCAAAGTATAGTGATTTAAATGTAAATATCATCCCAAAACAGCCACTCAGCAACATCCAGAATCATATTTGACTAAATACCTGGCCACTATGATCCAGTGAACTTGACACATAAAATTAACAATCACGGGGTGGGAGGGGTGGGCTTTGGGAAGCACTTTCTTGTAGCACTTATACGTTTTCTTTGATTTTAATTAGGAATTTTTCAAACCTATGTAAACATAGGGAGGATTGCAACATACCTCCATCTCCATTCCAGAGTCAGAATTCCAGAGTGGTTAAGAGCAGAGATTTGGGGCCAGATGGCCTGGGTTTAAATCCTGGGTGTGTAACTTTAGGCAAGTTACTTAGCCTCTCAGTGCCTCAGTTGCCTCATTGTGAAATGGGGTAAATAATACCTTCACAGCATTGTTGTGAGAGTTAAATGCTGTAGTGTACGTAAAGCATAGGTTAGTGCCTGACACATGGCTGTTTCTAAAACTCAGCTTCAAAGGTTATAAATCTTACCATTATGATATCATGTAATTGCTTCCAATTTTTAAATAAAAAGTAATTTACAGTTGAAGCCTCCATTGTTTCTCTTCTCAAACTCGTATCCCTTTCTCCTTGTTCAAATGCAGCATTGTCCTAAGTTTGGCATCCAAATTGGCCTTTATTTTTTTCTGCATTTTAACTATATATTCATTCACAAGCTATAGCAGTGTTTTCTGTTTCAAATGATAGGATGTGGTATCATATTGGACATAATATTCTGTAATGTGCTTTGGTTTTTTTTTTCCACTTACCAATATGTTTTGGTGATCTAACAAACCTGAATAGACAGAGATTTGTTTCATTTTAACTGCTGATTGAATTCCTCTAGATGAATAGTTTACCTTCCTGTTCCTCTACTGCTAGATGCTGGGGAGTTTCTAATGTTTTGTTGTAATAGGCAGTGCGATGATGAACACATCCTATGGCTTCCCTTATGCCCTGTGTGATAGACTGCTTTTAACTCATTCATACTGGCAGGTGCCCTAGGTATGGCCAGAAAGCTCTGGAAGTTAGTTATACTCTGTTTTCACATTCTGGAAACAATTGGCTGATGTTGCTGGATTTAAGTGTTTTTTAAATGTTATTTATTTTTGAGAGAGAGAGAATGAACAGGGGCGGTGCAGAGAGAGAGAGAGAGAGAGAGAGAGAGAGAGAGAGAGATACAGAATCCAAAGCAGGCTCCAGGCTCTGAGCTGTTAGCACAGAGCCCGACACAAGGCTCGAACTCACAAACCATGAAGTCATGACCTGAGCCGAAGTTGGACGCTCAATTGACAGAGCCACTCAGGCGCCCCTATGTTGCTGGACTTTAAAGTCCTTGTCTGTCAGATGGGTATAAGTGGTGCTTTGTTATAATGTACATCTCCCTGTTTGCAGATGTTTGAACATCTGGTCAGATACTCATTGGCCATTGGGTTCCAAAGCTTTATAGAAAAAGAGCCACTCTCATATTTGGGGTCTGCTGTGGCAGCCTTCTCCATGTGCTTGATGGCCTGGTGGAGATCGGGACATGATCAGGCCCACCTGAGGCTGCGAGAGCCAGCTGCCCCGGGTCCTGCTGGCTGCTGGGAACCTTTGTACCTTTCACAAGCTGCCGGAGCTCTCTGGAGTCCAGAGTGGTTGGGCTCCCTGATTAGTGACTGAAGTAATAATTCTAAGTGGGGCACAAGTGCCAGAGAATTAAAAATATTTCTTGTTTTTGAATAAGAGGCTGACATGTTCTCAGGACAACAGGCCTATATCTGGATGAGCAGCTGTTGGCTGCCTTGCGGGCTCTCCCAGCCAGCTGATGTGCCAAGGGCTTCCCGTTCTCCCAGCTCCCCGGCTTCCTAGGATCCAGTCTGTGGTAGACAATGGCTCAGAGAGGGCAGCTGCCCTGCCATTCTCCCCCTGTGTCTCCACTGCCTGATACCATGGTTGGCATATTGTCGTCATACACTTCCATTGTTTTACATAATCTCTGTGTTCAAGGTGGGGTTTAAACTCATGACTCCAAGGTCAAGAATTGCGTGCTCCACCTACTATGCCAGCCAGGCACCTCCATACACTTCCATTTGTTAAATGAATGTATCAGGTGCCTCTGATTGCCCCAGAGGTTCTGGGTTGGTCTGATTCTGGGCCGCATTGGTGGGGGAGATATCAGGAGGGGAAGAATTTCTTGTCCTTGGAGGTTTGCCATTGACTTGGTGACAAGAACTGAGCTAGTTGGAGGACACTCATGCTTCACTCGCAGGAGGAGTTAGGAGCAGCACCAAGATCCCAAGATACCTTGTGCTAACCCCATGTGAACATGCAAAATATTGAATTTTCATGTGTTATGGCTTGTCCTATTTGTACCCCTAGTATGACATATGGTGCAGAGCATATTATCTGCTCAGTGAATATTCACCAAGTGGATATATAAACCAATGGAAGAAGGTCCAAGGATCTCCCCCAATCATTGTTTTGAAATGTTATTTTTATTTCAGTATATTAAAGATTTTAAATTTCATGTTTTCGTATATGCATAGTTTTACATTGTAGCATAGTGCTTTTAGACAAAAGGACACAGCGACAAATATGGCTCCTTCCTCCTAGAACACGTGGCCGAGTTTGTGGGGTTGTAAGCGGGAGTGATTGTTTATATCCCTCCCAGGCCCAGTAAGTACTATGATAATTTTGTGGAAAGGCCAAGTGGTTAAATAAGGATTTTGCTGAGACTTGGGAAATCGAAACACAGCAGAAGCAAGTGCAAAAAAATCATTAAATTTTACGTCAGTGAGGGCAGGTTTTAAACTTTAAAAAGAGGGGCAGCCTGCATTATATAAAAACATATAACTCAAGGGAGAGTTTGTTTTTTCCAACAATTCAAAAAGGTGATTCAGGTTAAGGAGAACAGAGACTCAATGCCAGTCAACTTCTTTAAAATCAGTTGCTATCAGTACATTCAACAAATGAATGCAAATACTATTGTTTTATCTTTCATTTTCTATTTTCTATGAAATTTTGATGGTATAGGTTGAATTATGTAAAGTTATGTGGAAGTTCTGATTCCTTGTACCTGTGAATGTGACCTTATGTGGAAACAGAGCCCTTGAAGCTGTGATCAAATTAAAAGGAGATCCAAATGGGGCGCCTGGGTGGCTCAGTAGGTTAAGCGCCCGACCATGGCTCAGGTCATGATCTCACATTTGTGGGTTTGAGCCCTGCGTCAGGCTCTGTGCTGACAGCTCAGAGCCTGGAGCCTTTCTTCGGATTCTGTGTCTCCCTCTCTCTCTCTCTGCCCCTCTGCCACTCACACACACTCTCTCTTTTTTTCTCAAAAATAAATGAAAAAAAATTAAAAAAAAAGGGATTCCAATTGAGGTGGGCCTTAGTCCAATGTGACTGGTGTCCTTATAAGAAGAGGGAAATTCAGACACACAGAGAGGAAAATGTCGTATAATGACACAGACACAGAGCGAAGACAGTCATGTGAAGATGGAGGCAGAAATTGGAAGTCATGTGGCCACCAGCTAAGGAATGCCTGAGGCTACCAGAAACCGGAAGAGGCAAGTCAAGATCTCTCTTTGGAGAGACCCTGATTCTGCCAACACCTTGATTTTGGACTTCTGGTTTCCAGAACTGTGAGAAAATATATTTCTTTGTTTTAAATTTATGGTACCTTGTTACAACAGCCCTAGCAAACTAAGAGGGTTGCTGTACCTGTCATTTCAACAGTCCAGCTAATTGTCTGACATACATCCCACAGATGATGAGGGAACTTTCTGGATCACTGGATGCTACGTTCTGTGGCTGTATCACAGACACCACTGAAGCCGCATCTCTGCATTTATAACAGATGCCCTTCTGTTGCAAGGCCAAAGTCCTTTAGTTCAGACTCTGTATCCAAGCAAACTGAGGACCAGTGCTCACAGGACTCAGTGTGTCCAGGGAAAAGTGGTTGAGCAGTGTTTTAGGCTTGGGAAGAGCAAGCTTGGTTATGAAGTCAGGGGACATCCTCCAGGGTCCACAGCTGTCTCTTCAATGCTTTGTCAAACTACTTCTGTGTCTTCTCGTTTCAAATGTGTTTTTTGTCTTGTTTATAAGTTTTTTAAAAAATTTGTTTTTAACACTTATTCATTTTTTGAGAGAGAGAGAAACAGAGTGTGAGTGGGGGAGGGGCAGAGAGAGAGAGAAAAGGAGAGAGAGAGAGAGAGAGAGAGAGAGAGAGAGAGAGAATCCAAAGCAGGCTCCAGGCTGAGCTGTCAGCACAGAGCCTGATACGGGGCTTGAACTCATTGCAAGATCATGACCTGAGCTGAAGTCAGGTGCTCAGCTAACTGAGCCACCCAGGTGCCCCTGTGTGTGTGGTTTTTTTTTTTTTAAGTTTATTTTTTAGAGAGGAAGAGGGAGAGAGAGAGGGTGCATGTGCAGGGAAGGAAGAGAGAGAGAGGGAGACACAGAATCTGAAGCAAGGCTCCAGGTTCTGAGCTGTCAGAACAGAGCCCGATGTGGGGCTTGAACTCACGAACCACTAGTTCATGACCTGAGCGGAAGTTGGAGGCTTAACCAACTGAGCCACCCAGGTGCCCTTGTAAGTTTTTAACCTGAGAAGCTCTCACACAAAGTCTTGGAGATTGAGGTTTGCTACAGTGCCCTGTCCTATTTGTGTCATGTTTTTTGTTGTGATTTTATTTCATTATTATTATTTTTTTATAGTTCTCTGGGTCTCAGCACATGTGGAGATTCGTGGAGTTACCACCCCAATCAAGATACACAACAGTTTCATCAGAAAGTTCCTTCATGCTATTCCTTTATGGCCCCAGAATTTCTTAACCTCTTATCTGTTCTCCATCATGATAGTTTCAGAATTCCAAGACTGTCATATAAATGGAATCAGACAGTGTGTAGACTTTTGAAACTGGATTCTTTCACTCAGAACAATGCCTTTGAGATTCATCCATGTGTGTCAATAGTTCACTCATCTTTTTGCAGAATAGTATTTTATTGGATCAACCAGACTGTGTTTATCTATCCACCTGCTGAAGGATATTTGGATTTGTTTCCAATTTTTGGTGACTATGAATAGTGATTCTAAAAACTCTCGTGTTCATGTTTTTGTCTGACAATTTCATTCCTCTTGGATAAATACCCAACAGTGGGTTTGCTGGATCATATGGTAAGTATATATTTAACTTTGTTAAAACAGCTAGACTTTTCCAGAATGGATGATCCATTTTGAGTTAACTTTTGTATAACTTGTGAGGTTGAATTCAATGATTTTTGTTTGTTTTGGGATATTTAATTGTTGTTACACTGTTTGTAGAAAAGACTATCCTTTCTGCATGGAATTGCTTTTGCAATGTTAAAATCAATTGGCCATATTTATGTGGTTCTATTTCTAGACTTACTACTCTGTTTCACTAATCCACTTGTCTATCTGTTCACTAAGATCATGTTGTCTTGATTACTATAGCTCTATAGTAAGTCTTAAAATTGGACAGAGTGATTCTTTCAACTTCTTTTTCAAAATTGTTTTTAGCTATTTTAATTCCATCCCTTTCCATACACATTTTAGAAACAACTTGTCTGTATTTAAAAAATCCTTCTGGGATTTTAATCAGAATTGCTTTAAATCTATAGACCAATTTGAGGAAAATTAACATCACTGCTATGTTGAGTCTTCCCATCTGCGAATGCAGTTTATCTTTCCATTTATTTAGGTTTTTGATTTCCTGTTGCAGTGTTTTGTACAGATCCTTCATAAGTTATACTAGCTTTATAATTTATTTCATTTTGAGGAGCTATTATAAATAGCATTATTTTTAAATTTTGTTTTTCAATTCTACATTGCTGGTATATAGAAATACTATTGAATTTCTGTGTGCTGACCTCGTATTCTCCAACTTTGATTAGCTTAATTTCGATTCTAGGAATTGTTTTGTAGGTTAATTGAGGCATTCTACATAGAAAATCTTATTGGTTGTGAATAGGTCAGTTTTATTTCTTCCTTTTCTTTTAAAAAATTTTTTAAAATGTTGTTTATTTTTGAGAGGGAGAGACAGAGAACTAGTGGGGGGGGGGAGGGCAGAGAGAGAAGGAGATACAAAATCTGAAGCAGACTCCAGGCTCTGAGCTGTCAGGACAGAGCCTGAAATGGGACTCAGACTCAGAAACCACGAGATCAAGACCTGAGCCAAAGGTCACACTTAACCAACTGAGCCCCGCAGGCACCCCTCTTCCTTTTCAATTCATGTGCTTTAATTTTTTGTTGTTGACATTGAGGTAGAATTAGTACATGGCATTACATTTGTTTCAGGTGTACAACATAATGATTTAATATTTGTATATACTGCAAAGTAATGATCACCATAAGTTTTGTTGCCATCCATCACCACGCAGTTGACCCCCTTTACCTTTTTTGTCCAACCCCTAACTACCAATCTGTTCTCGGTATCTATGAGTTTCATTTTCTACCTTAGAGTCTACATGTAAGTGAAATCATACTGTATTTGTGTTTCTCTTTCTGACTTATTTCACTTAGCATAATAACTTCAAGGTCTATACATGTTCTTGCAAATGGTAATGTTTCCTTTTTTATGGCCCAGTAGTATTCCATTGTACATACTTGTCACATCTTCTTTATCCATTCATCCATCAATAAGACACTTAGGTTGTTTTCCATATATTGGCTATTTTAAATAATGCTGCAATGAATATAAGGGGCTGTGTATGATATTGAATTAGTGTTTTCTTTGTCTTCAAAAAAAATACCTGGAAGGGGAATAGCTGGATCATATAGTAGATCTGTTTTTAATTTTTTCAGGAACCTCCATACTGTTTTCCATAGTGGATATCTCAGTTTATATTCCTGTCAACAGTGTATGTGGGTTCCATTTTCTCAACATCCTCTTCATTACTTGTTATCTTTCGACTTTTTGATAATAGCCATTCTAACAAGTGTGAGGTGATGTCTCACTGTGGGTTTGGTTTGCATTTCCCTGATAATTAGTAATGTTAACCATCTTTCTATATGCCTGTTGCCCATCTTTATGTCTTATTTTTTTAAAAGTATTTAGATCTTTTGCTCATTTTAAAATCAGATTGGTCTTTTTGCTGTTGAGTTGTGTGAGTCCTTTCTGCATCCTTCCCTCTCTTCCTCCACCCTTCCTTTCCTTTCTTCTTTTCTTTTAACTCCAATATAGTTAACATACAGTGCTGTATGTTTCAGGTGTCTGTATTCTTTGTATATTTTGATTACTAACCCCTTATTAGATATATGATTTGACGATACATTCTCCCATTCAGTAAGTTGATTTTTCATTTTGTTGATGATTTCTTTTGCTGTGAAGAAGCTTTTTCGTTTGTTGTAGTTCCACTTGTTTTTGCTTTTGTTACCTTTGCTTTTGGAGTCAGATTAAAAAAAAATTCACCAAGACCAATGTCAAAGAGCTTACTGCCTATATTTTTTTCTAAGAGTTTTATGGTTTCATGCTTTACATTAAAATCTTTTTTGATTTTATTTCTGTGTATGATTTAAAATAGTGGTCTAGTTCCATTCCTTTGCAGATGGCTGCCCAATTTTTCCAACATCATTTTTTGAAGAGACTATCCTTTCTCCATTGTGTTCTCTTGGCTGCTTTGTCATAAGTTCATTGTCCATATACATATCAATTTACTTCCAGACTCTCTATACTGTATCTATGTGTCTAATACACCAATATCATACTGTTTTAATTACTATAGTGTTATAGGGTCGTTTGGAATCAGGCAGCATTATATCACCAGCTCTTTTCTTCTTTTTCAGTATTGCTTTAGCTGTTCATGGGGTTTTGTGGTTTCATACAAATTCTAAAATTATTTGTTCTAGTTTTATGAAAAATGTCATTGGAATTTTGATAGAGATTGCTTTGAGTCTGTAGATTGCTTTGGGTAGTATGGATATTTTGACAATAGTAATTCTTCCTATCCGTGAGCACAGAATATATTTCTGTTTATTTGTGTATCTTCCATGTCTTCATCAATGTCTTATAGTGTTCAGGGTATAAGTCTTTTAACTCCTTGGTTAAATTTATTCCTAGGTATTAAATTCTCTTTGATGCACTTATAAATGGAATTCTTATCTAATTTTTCTTTCTGATAGTTTGTTATTAGTGTATAGGAACATAATAGATTTCTGTATATTGATTTTGTGTCCTGCAACCTGACTGAATTCATCTATTAGTTCTAACAGTTTTTTGGTGGAGTCTTTAGGGTTTTCTGTATATAGTATTATGTGATCTGCAAATAGTGACAGTTTTACTTTTCCCTTTCCAATTTGGATGCCTCTTCTTTTCTTTTTTCTGCCTTGCCTTGCCTAAGTGTCATGATGAGGGATTCTAATTCTATGTTGAATAAAAGTGATGAGGGTGGGCAACCATTCTTCTTCTTGATCTTAGAGAAAAAGCTTTGATGTTTTTACTATTAAGTATGATATTAGCTAAGGGTTTGTCATATATAGCCCTTATTAGTGAGGTATCCATTTTTTGAGTATTTTTAAAAATCATAAATGAATGTTGAATTTTGTCAAATACTTTTTCTGTATCTACTGAGATCATCATATGATTTGTATCTTCATTTTGTTAATGTGGTAGTTCATGATTGATTTGTGGATGTCATATCATCCTTGCATCCTGTCCTAAATCCCACTTGGTCATGGGATATGATCCTTTTAGTGTATTGTTGAATTTGGTTTGCTAATATTTTGGTGAAGATTTTTGCATCTATGCTTATCAGGGATATAGACTTGTAATTTTCTTTTTTGTGTGGTGTTTTTGTTTGGTTTTGATATCAGCTAATACAGGCCTTGTAAGGTGAGTTAGGACACATTCTTTTCTATTCAATTTTTTTGGAAGAGTTTGAGAAGGATAGATATTAAAGTTTTGAATATTTGGTAGAAATCACCAGTGAACCTCTCTGGTCCTGGACTTTCATTTGTTGGGAGGTTGTTGGTTATTTTTTTTTAAATCTCTTTACTAGTAATCTTTCTATTCAGATTATCTATTTTTTCATGAGTCAATCTTGGAGATTATATGTTTCTAGGAATTTATTTATTCATGTTTTTCAGTTTTTTGGAATATAATTGTACATAGCAATCATGATACTTTTTAGCTCTGTTGGTATCAGTTGTAACTTATCTTTCATTTTGTTTGAGTCCTCTCTATGGTGTCTTTGATCTGTACAAGATCACGTCTCTGCCTTTCTTGTCTCAATATGGTTCTTTTTTATTTTGGAGAGAGTTATTCAGCTACTTTTCAGTATTTTTTGGTGAATATTTTTCCATATGTCGCTATAGATTTTGTATGTCTGTCAGATGAGATGATTTCAGGGTCTTTCGATGCTTCTATCTTGGACTACCAATATTTTAATTTTTTTCTTACTGTATTGCACTGGCTACAACTTCTAATAAGATGTGGAATAGGAATAATGAGAGTAGAAATATTTGCCTTTTTCTTATTTTAGGAAAAAATCTTTCAGTCTTTCAGTGTTAAGTATAATATTAGCCATTTGTGTGTGTGTGTGTGTGTGTGTGTGTGTGTGTGTGTGTGTGTGTGGGTTGGTACCCTTTATCAAGTTGAGGAAGTTCTCTTTTATTTTAGTTTGCTGATAATTTTTATCATGAATGATGCTGAATTTTGTAAAATGAGTTTTCTGATCTTTTGATGTAGGTTTTCTTCTTTAGATTGTTAAAGTAGTGTAACATCTTGCTTTATTTTTAAGGATTGAATTAGTCTTACATGTCTGAGATATATATTGCATGGTCACAGTTATTCTTTTTATATGTTGTTAGATTCAATTTGCTTATACTTACTATATTCTTGAAGATCTTTTTGTGTATGTTTTTTAAAGGTTTTATTACAACTCCAATTAGTTAACATACAGTTTTATATTCGTTTCAAGTGTACAGTATAGTGATTCAGCAGTTCCATACATCACCCAGTGCTCATCACGACAGGTGCACTCCTGAATCCCCGTCACGTCTTTAACCAGGATTTCACCTGCTCCTTGGTAAATATCAGTTTGTTCCTTATAATTAAGAAGGTTTGTCCCTCGCTTTCTTTTTCCTTTTCCTTGTTTGTTTTGTTTCCTAATTTCACATATGAGTGAAATCATATGGTATTTGTCTTTATTTTTGTCTATGTTCTTGAGGAATATTTATTTGCAGTTTTCTGTTTTCATACTATCTTTGGTTTGTATAGCAGGGGATTCTAGCTTTATAAAGTAAGTAGAAAGCATACCCTTATTTTCTGTGTTTTGGAAGAAGTTATGTAACATTGGTTTTATTTTTTCTTTAAATGTTTGGTAGAATTTTCCAATAAGATCATCTAGGACTAAAGATTTTGGGAGGAGGGTAAGGCTTTCAATTATGCATTAAGTGTTTTTAGTACTTACAGTACTATTCAGGTTATTGATTTTACCTTGGTTGAATTTTGTTTTTCAGCAAATTGCTCCACATCCTCTAAATTGATGAATTTATGGATGTAGAGTTTGTTTTATTCCCTTATTTTCCTTTTAACATCTGTGGAGTCTGTAGTGATGTCTTCTTACATGTCTGACATTGGTAATTTGTGTCCTCCTTTTTTGTTAGTTTTTCCAGAGGTTTATCAGTTTTGTTGACCTTTTGAAAGAACCTGTTTTGGTTTCATTTATTTTTTATGTTGTTTCTATGTTTTCAATTTCTTTGATTCTGATGTTATCTTTATTTCCTGCCTCATGCTTGCTTTGGGTTTAATATGTTCTTCCTTTTCTAGTCTTTAAGATGGAAGTTTAGATTATTGTTTTGAGTTATTTCTTCTTTTTGATGTAAGTATTTCAGTGTTACAGATTTCTTTCTAAGCACTAGTTTATTTGCATTTCACAAATTGTAAAATGTCAAATATTTATTTTTGTTAGTTTAAAATATTTTTGGATTTTCTTTAGACTTTCTCTTTGATCTGAGGATTTTTTTTTGTAAGTGTATTCAAGTGTTTAAAGATTTCCTTTGTTATTTTTCTGTTACTCAACAATTCTAGTTTAGTTCCCTTATGGTCAGAAAGCCTTTTTATGATTTAATTATTTTAAATTTTGAAGATATTTTAATAATATGAGATATGGTCTTTCTTGAGGAATGTTCTATATGCATTTGGTAATAATGTGTATTCTGTTGTTGTTTGAAGTATTCTATAAATGTCAATAAGATGTAGTAGGTTGACGGGGCTGTCTAGTTCTTCTGTATCCTTTTTGATAATCTGTCTGCTAATTCTATTATTGAGAAAGTTGTGTTGAAGTCTCTATATTTACAAATTTGTTTATTTCTTATTTCAGTTCCTCCAGGTTTTGTCTTGCATATTTGCCTTTCTCTTTTTTAGATGTGTACACATTTTAGATTGTTACTTGGGGGGATTAAACCTGTTATTATTATTATTATTTAAAGATTTTATTTTTAAGTATTCTCCATACCCAATGTGGGACTCAAACTCACAACCCTGAAATCAATAGTTGCATGCTCTACTGAGCCAGCCAGGTGTCCCCGAACCTTTTATTATTAAGTAATGTCTCTCTTTATCTATGGTAATTTTCTTTGCTCTGATGTCTTCTTTGGCTGTTATTAATGTAACTGCTCTAACTTTCATTTGATTGTGTTTGCATGATATATTTTTCCATCCTTTTATCTTTAGTTTTATATCATTATGTTTTTTTTAAATTTTCTTTTTCATTACTCATATTCTATTTTGAATTTTACTAAGCAAAAAATAATTGTCCTTCATGGTGTTTATTTTTGAAAAGAGAAAGAATTAGTAATATCTTCACTCTTTAAATTCATAAAGTACAGAACATCAGAAATTCATAGTACTGGAATATTCCTCTTGGGTATTTAGAGGATACAGTTATAAAACATTTATAAGTATTAATACCTCTTCTGTTTATTGATGAAGTATTGTCACATTTCTGGATGCTTAATTTTGTACTTTACATTCTTATTTTGGCCAAAGAATTATAAAAATCACAACTTTTTTTTCCTTTTAAACTAGGAATATCTAGAAGCTTTATTTTACAACAGGAGAGCATATATTAACCTGGTGTTTTGGTTATGACCATAATTTACATTTTGCTCATTTAAACAATTTGTTTTTGATGGAATATTAGAACTCATTTGTGTTCATCAAAATCTCCATAACATCTGGTGGAATTCAGTTAAGATTGGTCTGTGTTACTTTTTTTAAAATAGTTTATTACCAAGTTGGTTTCCATATAACACCCAGTGCTCTTCCCCACAAGTGCCCCCCTCCATGACCATCACGCCCTTCCCCTTTTCCCCCTCCCCTGTCAGCCCTCAGTTTGTTCTCAGCATTCAAAAATCTCCCTTGATTTGCCTCACTCCCTCTCCCCAACTCTTTCCTCCCCCCTTTCCCCTTCCCATGGACCCCTGTTAGGTTTCTCCTATTAGACCTATGAGTGAAAACATATGGTTTCTTTCCTTCTCTGCCTGATTTATTTCACTGTGACCCAGCAATAGCACTTCTAGGGATCTACCCAAGGGATACAGAAGTGCTGATGCATAGGGACACATGTACCCCAATGTTCATAGCGGCACTTTCAACCATAGCCAAATCATGGAAAGAGCCTACCTGTCCATCACCTGATGAATGGATCAAGAAGATGTGGTGTATGATATCTGTCCTTCTCCGCCTGACTTATTTCGAAGGGGGAGGGGGAGGTTGGAAGGGGGGTGATGGTCATGAAGGGGGGGCTCTTGTGGGGAGAGGCTCTGGGTGTTATATGGAAACCAATTTGACAATAAACTATTATAAATTAAAAAAAAGGAAGAAGATGTGTATATATACAATGGAATACTACATGGCAATGAGAAAGAATGAAATCTGGCCATTTGTAGCAAAATTAATGGACCTAGAGGGAGTCATGCTAAGTGAAATATCATTATATTTTAAGTGAGTTTTTTCATGGGCAGTTTGTGTGTTTCTGAAAAAAATTTATTCTATTTGTCTTTTGATTTATATGCTTAGGGAATTTACATTTTTTCTTTTATACTTTATTAAGTTGGTTTCCATGTAACACCCAGCGCTCATCTCCACAAGGGCCCTCCTCCATGCCCATCACCTCCCTTCTCCTCTCCCTCCTCCCCCATCAGCCCTCAGTTTGTTTTCAGTATTCAAGACTCTCTCATGGTTTGCCTTTCTCCCTCTCCCCACCTATTTTCCCTCTTCCCCTCCCTCATGGTCTCCTCCTAAGTTTCTCCTGTTACACTTCTGAGTGAAAACATATAGTATCTGTCCTTCTCTGCCTGACTTATTTCACTTAGCATGACACCCTTGAAGTCCATCCATGTTGCTACAAATGGCCAGATTTCATTCTTTCTCATTGCCATGTAGTAGTTCATTGTATATGTAAACCACATCTTCTTGATCCATTCATCAGGTGATGGACATTTAGGCTTTTTCCATGATTTGGCTATTGTTGAAAGTGCCGCTATGAACATTGGGGTACACGTGCTCCTATGCATCAGCACTTCTGTATCCCTTGGGTATATCCCTCACAGTGCTATTGCTGGGCCATAGAGGAGTTTTAGGTAATTTACATTTAATGTATTTGTTGGTATGTTCAGAGTTAGGGTTTCCATTTTTGTTTACTTGTTTTCTGTTTCTTGTGTTTTTCATTCTACTGTTTTCTCTTTCCTGCCCCCCCCCTTTTTTTTTTTTGGTTATTTGAAGTTTTTTAGTATTTATTTTGGGTTTATGTGTTGTGATTTTGACTATATTTCTTTGATTTTTTTGTATGTTGATTGTCTTAGAGATGAAAATATACATATTTATGTTTTTGTGGCATACTGAGAATCAGTATTTTACTACTTTAAGTAAATGTATAAATCTTACCAGCATTTAGTTCTTTTTAGTCTCCCCCAATTTATGTTGTAATTGTCCTATATGATATATATACACACATCAAAAACCCATCAGAATGTTATGGGGTTTTTTTTTTGTTTTGCTTTCAAACATGTTTTAGAGAGCTCCAGAGAATAGTCTATTCTTTATAAACTTGATTGTTTTTAAGATTTTCTCTTTGTGTTTAGCCTTTAACACTTTGACTGTGATGTGTTTGAACATGGGTTTCTTTAGGTTTATCCTATTTGGTGTATACTGAACTTGGATCTAAACATTTTTGTTTTCCACTGAATTTGATAAGTTTTCAGTCATTATTTTTCAAATATTTTTTCTGTTGCTTTTAAGAGTCCTCAAATGACCTTTTGCTTTTGTTTTACAGATCCTTGAGGCTCTGTTACTTTTTTTTAAAACTTCTTTCTCTTTTTCTGATTGGATAATATCTATTGATGTATCTTCAAGTTTGTTTACTCTTTCCTTTGTCATTTTCATTTCTGTTATTGAGCTGATCCAATGGTTTTTTTTTTTAATTTTTTTCTAAGTTACTGTATATTTCAACTTAACTTTTCTATTTGGTTTTTCTTTATCTGTATTTCATTGCTGAGACTTAATTTTCCCACTTTTTTTAGATTATTCACAATTGCTTGTTAGAACATATTTTAAATAGTCATTTTATTTTTTAAATTTTTATTTTAATTTTTGAGCAGAAAGCCCAATGGGGGGCTTGGACTCACAAATGTGAGATCATGACTTGAGCCAAAGTTGGATGCTTAATTGACTGAGCCAATCAGGTGCCCCTTAAATGGTCATTTTACAGTCTTTGCTAGAACATTTCAACATCTCCTCTTTAAAAAATTTTTTTTAATGTTTACTTATTTTTGAGAGAGAGGGAGACAGAGTACAAGTGGGGGGGGGGCAAAGAGAAAGGGAAACAAAGAATCTGAAGCAGGCTCCAGGCTATGAGCTGTCAGCACAGAGCCAGATGAAGGGCTCAAATTCGTGAACTGTGAGATCATAACCTGAGCCAAAGTCAGATGCATAACTGACTGAACCACCCAGGCACCCCAATATCTCCCCTTGATGTTGTCTTTTTTAAAACAAATATGAGTTGATATTTTCCTGGTTCTTCTTATTCTGAGAATTTTTGGATTTTGTCTTGGGCATTTTGAATATTATGCTATGAAACTCTTGATCTCATAGGATACTGATATCTTTGTTTTAGCAGGTGAGGTTAAGGCCATGAGTTCTAGCATGTTGCCTGTGGACTGTTTCTAATATCAGTTCAGTTTTCAAAGCACTTGATATGTCCCCTTTGTGCATCACCCAGTGACCAGTCTAAGAGTCTGGATGGTAATTTGTTTTCATAGTTTTTTGTTTTGTTTCGTTTTGTCTTACATCCTGTTTAGGATCTTTTCCATGTATGAGAAGCTCAGCGGTTTGCCCAGAAGTTTATAAACAACTTGACGGAGCTGCTTTCCCCAGCTCCGTCCTCTCTGTTATATCCCCAGTACTTTCCTGTTCTTATGGATCTCCTGTGGCTTTTGTGATCTTGCCCTGCTGCACAATTTTGTGGCTGTTCCTGTCTCCAAGGTTAAGGAGCAAGAAGAAGAAGATAAAAACTTGTTAAACCTCAAGCCAGTTTAGTGGAACTTAAAATTCTTGTCCTCTTCCCTTACCTTACTGCTACTATCTGTTTTTCAGATTCCTCTAATACTGATCCATGCATTCTGCCCAGGTTTTATGGTTACAGTCAGGGGAAGAATCATGTTGGGGTGTGTGATTACTCCATCATGTCCTATCAGTGCTTCTTAACCAGATGTGCACTTCTCAATCAGCAGTGGAATGTTTTTTCCCTGGCATAGTTTTAATGGAGCCCTCTAAGTGGGATTTACAACCTTTCCTTGCCTTGGAGGTGGAGACCCTTGGACAGTGTAGCCATGGTGGTGACGTCTCTGGAATTAAAACAGAGCCAACAGATGGAATGCAGGGAATCCAGCTGCTCACTAGTTGGGGACTGCTCCACTAGCCAGGTGCTCTTAGAACATCCGACTATAGTCTACCCAGAAACAAAATACAGGATAGCTGATAGAAGGCAAATCAAAGAGTTGGTTCATGATACCAGAGAACTACTTTGTTTCTAGATGATGCCTCTACATTGAGTTATATATGTGAAGCCTCAATTTCCTGTGGGTATAACCTTATTTTATATGAATGCAAGATTCTACTTTTGGAAATCCACTTTATAGGATGATACCCCAAGTCTAACATGAAATAAACAAAAAGAATATAAAACTCAAAAATGTGCTTTTGAAACATTTACAGTAAATTTATGAAACCAAATAAGGACTATCAAGGGTGGTTTTACATTTGCATCTGCTTCACCCAAGTCTGGGCTGGCAGAAATGTTAAAAACTAAAGCCCAATGGCATTTGGACTGAAGATACTGTCTTCTTATCATCACTCCCAAGATTAGGTGCTTTTTATTGCTTTAAGAACCTTATATTGCATTTAGAAGTAGGGAATTATTGTCCATAGAAGGTTCTCTCATTAAAACCAGAGGCCACTACTCCTAATCCTGCCTGGGCACCTGGAGATAAGATTTCCAGCATTATTCCCAGACCATTGGGGTAAACATAGCATTCAGTCCATTTGCAGATGCATACTTGTGCTGAGCTTACCCATCGATGAAGCGCATGCATGCTCTGGCCATGAAATATCTCTATTTCATGGGTATCCCAGGGCCTCCCAGCATCTCAGTGTTGGTCAGTTTTAGAGTTACACAGAAATGGAGAGCTGGGGCTCTTGTAGTCCTCAGCCTTTGATTCCAGGTACCCCATTTAAGGACAGGGATGCTGGGTGTAGAAATTACAGTTATTAGGAGTTATCAGCTGATTTCAGGCAACCTCAGTCCTGCAACTTTCTTCCCAGGAAACTGCCCTGCTTTTCCACTGCCCACTCACAGGCGCCATCACTGTGTGATCCTCTCAGTTTCCCCTGAGGGACAAGGCTGTCTGACTGTGGGTCACTGAACAACATCTGTAAGCCCATATGGAGGGTCTGTTTCTTGACTGGAAGAGCTATTTGGGGGCATTGGGTTGAGCCTCTTTCTGGATCTGGTTTGATCATTTTTCTTTCCTATTGTTTGTTGAGTTTGAAATTGAAACAGCTTGTAGCCCTGGCCCAGGACATGTCTGATTAGCTGACTCATCATGGAGAATGGCTCAGAAGGTCAGAGTCCAATGAGGTTAAAAGATGTGGTGTCCATCTCCATGGCAGGGGCACCTGCTCTGTATTTAAGATGGTCTCTTCATGGGGCATTTCTCTGCATGAGGGAGCTTAGAGCACCACTTCTGTGTGTAGAAGACATCATGTCCAGCAAAGGCTACAGGTGTCTACTTTTAACTTTGGACAGGTCCCATTACTCTCTAAGTCACAATTGCATCATCTATAAAATGGATGTATAATGCAATTTAGTTTATTAGTTTTATCATGATAATTAAATAAGACAGTGTGTGTAAAAGCAATTAACCATAGGTCTGCCATAAATAAGTTCTAAATAAATCTAAATAATACACTTTTCATCATTTTTTTCTCCTTCCTCTTCTGTTACTCGCTAGTCAGGGTCTCTGAGTGACATACTTACTTTCTTTGAACTTTGTTCTCATGTGTAAAGTGGAACAGTAATATTTTCTCTGCAGACTTATCAGAGAATTAAACAGACATAAATATAAATGTCCTGGGACCAGTAGTTTTCCATTATTAATTTCCTCCCTAGCCTTCTTTGATTAACATATATATTTGTCCTTTGAAAACATTGGATAAAATACAAAGAAAGGTGGCCCTCATACAGAGAATCACCCAAGTGAGGTAGGGTCCTGGGATTAACCACACCATCAACCAGAGCACTAAAGATGTCAGCTCTAGAGCTGTCCCATCTCCCCTATGCATCTTTTAATTTCTATCCTAGTGTTCTGACCACAGTCACAGCTGTCCCTGAGCCTATACAAACCTCCACATGCTCTCTACTTCCCTACCCACACTCTCTCCCTCAGTAGCTGCCACCCTGGAGCTGGCAAACACCCTGACCTCCTCCTCTTCTCTTCCCCTACTTACCTTAAGTGACACCTGGTTATCCTCTGGGGACAGCCTGTCAAGTTGAAGGTGTTATTTCCCCTCAGGCTTACTCTCTCCCCATCCCAGATCTGCCTCATTCCTGATGACTTTCACATTTCAGCCACTCATTTCCATAACCTCTTCATCTCTAGTTGCACTTCTCCACTTACCTGAGGCTTCCAGCCTCATGGAGCCCATACTCTAGACAAGCCCACCAGTGACAGCTACCCTGTATCCAAAACCACAAGCACAATTTACCATTCTGCAACAGCCTTCAGTTCTTCTGTGGACCAGTGAGATCTTTAACTCCACTTTCTTCACAAAACTCTTGCCTTCATGTCTCCTGAGTTAAACTCTGTGATTTTGTTCCATAATAATTGTTCCCTGTTTCCAAATTCCCTTTTTTTTTTTGTGATATTCATCAGGCAAAACTCACAGCAGGAGATGAACCTGGAGATCACCTTGCACCTTGCACAGGTGCATAATGTTCATGGGATGGAGAGCTGGGTGTCGGGTTTGACTCCTCTGTGTTCAGCACTCACCTCTACAGCATTCACGTGTCCTCCTAAAACCCCTTGGTCATACTCTGTCTTCTGCTCTCAATCGCCCATCCACCTTGCTTCCCATTTCCCAGCTATGTCTCACCTCCAGGCTCCCAAGTTACCACCCCATCTGCACCTGCATCCTGTGGCTTACCATGCCATCCTGTTGTCCTGGAGGAAGTAGGTGTCCCTCTCCTTGCAAAAGCCACTACCTGCCCTGGGCTCTGGATCCAAGCCTTTGCCCTCCCTGGGATTTTGCCTTTCCCCCCTTAACACCTCTCTCCTGCATTTGTCCCCTCACACTCTTGCTCTCCTGTTTTGCTGCTGCTCTGCCTAGAAACTTGTCTTAGAATCTTCCATCAAAAAACGAAAACTGCAACCCCTCTACCCATCTTTCCTCACTCCCCTCCAGCTACTACCCTGTTTCTCACCTCTCCATGTCTTCTTCTTCTGTCCATGTTTCAACCCACCACAGTGTGGCTACTGATGTCACCCTCCCTTCCCTTAAACTACCTTCGTCAAGGCCAGCCATCTTTATATTTCTGCCCTGAGCTCCTTCTCCTCTTCTGCACCCTTGCTGTAACATTTGACAAGGTTGAGAGCCACCTCCCTGATGGTCTCTTCTCTGATATTCACCATACTGTCATTAGCTGCCACCCTTCTGCTTCACAGGCTCCCCCACCCCCCATGTCCTGCCCAAACTTGAACTGTTGGCAGTTCCCAAGGGGCAGTGCTGTGCCACTTCTTCCTCTGTTCTCCTTTCTTGTTGACCTCATCTACCCCAGGGGCTTGACATATCTGCACATCAAACTACTCCAGATGCTAATCTCTAGCCCAGATGTTTCCTTTGAGCCTTGACATCTGCAGTCATGTTTCTCACATGCCTTGGCCTTAAGAGACCTCAGAGGGATTTTTCCAGCCTCCTCCTTCCCCATGGTCGCACCTCACAAAATGTCTCTGCAACCATCCAGATGCTTGAGCCGGAAACAGAAATATCCCTGATCCTTTTTTTCCTGACTTTCTGCATTCTATCCAGTGGACTTCCCAACATAATAAGGAACTAGACCCAGCCAGAGTTAAGCCAGGGGCACTTCACCTCATACACAGGTGCTCAGACAACACTAGCCATGTCTCTATCCTTGCCCCCTGTTCCCATAGGCCCTCGGAGGAAGGCCTGAGGAGTAGGGAAGGATATGAAAGGAATCTCTTGGAAATCATGCTTTCTCCCCAGGACAAAGATTAGCCATGGTGTGAGGGACAGTGAAGGAAGGCATTAAAGGGGGTGAAATAAGCTTGGACCTCTTGATAATTAAAAGGGACTTAAAGTTTTGCTGTCATTCTGGAACCAAGGTGAATGACTAAAGGAAAAGAAACTTTTAATATTTTTATTCTGTTGGGTTTTGTTGTTCGATAAGTCAATGACAATAAATGTGACCTCCTCACTTTCTGTGTAAGACCTTTCAAAGGTATTCTAGTAAACTTAAAACTCAAACTTCTCATAGGGGCTCTGCGCAGTCTGTGTTAGATGCAGGGGACTCAGTGGTGAACATACTCAACTTTTTACCTTCCTTCAAGGAGTTTTCAGTGGGTAGGAGAGGAAGATATCAGACACATGATTGCTGTGTCCCCCCAAAATAGTACAAATTGTGATGTCTGTGATGGAAAAGTGATGAGTGTTGTGAGGCGTCTCTTCTGGATGCATTGTCTGAGAAGGTCCCCGAGGGTGTCACTTACAGTTGGGTCTGAAGGGTGAAAATGCTTGACTCTGGCAGTGATGGGAGAAGAGCATCCTGGATCCAAATGGAAGGAATGGGAGCCTAGAGAGAGAAAGAACTGAGTAAGGTGAAGCTGGGAGAAAGGAGGTGAAGCTAAGAGGAGGCAGGTGAGGCTGGGAGGAAGCAAGGAGACGAGGGAGAGGGAGGTGAGACTGTGAAGAGGGATGTAAGGCTAGGAAGAAGTTGGTGAGGTGGGAGGAGACAGGGAGGCTGAGGAGGGAGGTGAGGCCAAGAAGAGGCAGGGAGGCTGGGAGGAGGCAGTAAGGCAGGGAGGAGAAATGTGAAGCTAAGTGGAGATAGGGATAGGGGAGGTGAGTCTGAAAAGAGGGAAGAGAGGCTGGGAGGAGGCATGTGAGACTACCAGGAGGTAAGGAGGCAGGGAGGCTGGGAGGGGGGACCGGAGGAGGGATGTGAGGCCTCATGTGAGTGAGGATGTTGGAGAGAGAGGATCTGATTTTCAATGAGTGAGCTTTTAGAAGGTGGGCATGCAACCCCATCCAGGGTGCATTTATAGAGACCACTCGGGCTGCTGGGCTAGAGGGCTGGCAAGCTGGGAGCAACACAGACTGGACATTGAGTGGCTGCTCTGGTGTCTGTTATGGGGTACCCCCCTCCTCCAGTGACCCTAAATGGATAGAGTTTTTAGGGTGGGGCAGGGGGGGAGCTTCTGAGCCATCCTGCAGCTCAGGCTGGTGGTCCTCCCTTAGAATCAGCACTCATAACTGGGAGATGCAGATATGCCAGAATGAGACTGCTCTGGGACAGGGGAATGGGCAGAATCCTAGCTCCAGGAAATGAATGAACAAATGGGCATTGCTATTCTTTTTCTCACTCACTTGAGAGAAGGAGGCTTTATCTGCATTGCCCTTTGCTGTGTCTTCAGTACCTAGGACAGTTCTTTGGATTTAGTGCTCAGCAAACACTTGTTGAGTAAATGAATATTGCACATGTGTTACACTCAGGTGCGAATGCAGGCTGAGCTGACCCAGGAGCTGGGGAAAGTTACAGGAGGCCCCAGCATCCTTGCCCACTGAGTGAGGAAGTGGGAAGGGTCCTGATATGCTTTTGCTCCACCAGACCATTCTCTTCCACCAGCATGGCTGGTGGGTGGGGGAGGTTGTCGGCAGATTTGGTGGCGATGCTAAACTTCTCCATGCTGTGTGTATCTCCCGAGCTCTCCCCAGCTGCTCCCCCTTGCCCCCATCAGTGCTGCCTCTTTGACTAATGCTATTTCCCCAAACAGAATGCACAGACAAGTGCCTCAGACAACAACCTTTATTATTATTTTTTCTCTTGGACTGACTGCTTTGGTGCCCACGAAGTGTTCTCCCAGGGCATCTCATTTGGAAATATTCTGGGCTAGCCATCTGCAGGCAATTGCCTTTAAGACAAAGGCAGTCTGAGACAACTTCATTACCTTTTCAGGTTTTTCTCCATTAAGTTTGAGCTGCTTCAAATATGGGGGCTGGGCTGCAAGTAGGAGGTATTCTTTGTTTGGAGTATGAGGGCTCCTGGATTTGCTGCTGACTGAGGACACTTCCCTTCCCCTTTCCAGGCCTCAGTTTTACTGTTTTAACATGATGTATCTGATTGTCTCTGGGCTGTCTGGCTCTCATACTTCTTCCCAGGGTCTGGCACATGCTGGGCTCTGGCCAACACCCAGGCTTCTGAGAGGTTTTCACAGAGTCTCCCTGGTGCCTTCCAGCTCCAGGTTCTGGACCAGGCCCATCTCACCTGCCTGTACTCTTGGGGAGAAGTCTCAGCAATTAAAGGAAGACTCTCCTCCCCAGGACCCCTTTTTCATTATTAGCGTCAGAAGTTTGTGCCTTGGTCTCAGGTGTTCAGGTGGTGGATGGATTAGACCTTGCCAGGTTTGGGCTTAGTTTGGGTATGGTGAGTCCATAAGAAGGAGGGAAACTTGCATTTGTTCCTTGTTCCACATTAACTGGTCCAAGGTCTTTTCTGAGGCCACCAGGCTGGGCAGTCTGGGGTAAGGGGCATCTGTTAGGAGCCTATGAAAGACTCATTGGCAATAAAAATAACGATTAGCAGGGCAGGAAAGAGGCCAGAGGGGTATGCTAGGCCTCCCTGTGTGGCCAGGGAGAGTGGCAACTGAAAGCTCATGGTGGGAGAATGGAGAGGAAGGCTGAGTTCAAGCAATTTTTCTTAAAACCAGTGGCCATGAAGATTGACAGGCAGTGGAGGGGGAGAGACTGATGCCCAGGGGTCTAGAGGAGACGAAAATATAGAAGGAACAGTTTGGATATGCTGAGATTAAGGAGTCCAGGGCCCACAGGAGAAAACAATATTGTGCCATGAAGAACAAAGATAAGGAGTTCTCTTCTCTGTGCAGTCCCCAAGGCCATGGCCTAGTGACAAGTCTTGGTTATTTCTCACTTGATAGGGATGTGGCAAGGGAAGGTCTTTGAGCAATGGAGCATGGCCTTGAGAAGGGGCCAGGCTCCACCTGGGGGACTCCCTGGGTCTCCCTTGGCCCATCCACAGGGTCCAAAGGCTCTTTCCAGTCTGACAGCCCTGGATGTGACACATTGGCTCAGGAGAGTTTGGCAGCTAGGACTCCCGAGTGATCTCAGAAGGAGGTCCATTCTGTGCAAGTCTCCACATCCCCTTTCTGAACCGTGGTTCTCTCTTCTTTAAAATGGAATAATCATTTCTGCCCTGCCCATCTGAAAAGGGTGAAAATTAGAGTCTGTGAAAATTAACTAGGCTCATTTCCAAGGTGATGTGCCACTATGAATTTAGGATTTACTGCAGACTGATGGGCAGCTCAGAGCTGGGACACACACAGCTCAGTCTTACCTGGTTGAATTTGCATATGTGTCCTGCTCTGTCTTCTCCTCCCTGTCTTCTGCATGTGGCTCTCTCAGATTTCCTGGTTGAGCTGGGTCCTAACCTGCTCCCAGGACTGACCAGCATGTGTGGAGAGACTCCATTGTCTCACCTACCGCTTCAGCAGAGGTGGCCCAGTCACACTCACTTTAGGCAAGGTAGTGGGTACAGGAGAGGGGTTGCCCACCTGCTCCCCTGGAGACCTGTGTCCAGGTCATGGTCAGCATCCTCACCCACTTGGGCAATTCTTCCTTCTCTGGGAGCCACCAGCCTCTGGAAATCTGTGTTGTTCTTGGCCTTCAAGTTGGCTAATTGGTTCAACCACAGAGGGCCTTGAGAGAAAAATGCAATGTGTGTTCCTAAAGGTTTTGGGGGAAGCCATGAAAGAACCAGGTTTTCTTTTTCATGATGGTTTTTAGGTCCTGATATAAGAGATTCTTGAGTTTCCTGTTTGCTTATGAGTAGCTCTCGCTGAAAAACTTCCAACCTCCTTGGAGGGAGTATTTTCCAGGTGCAACAGCCAGGATGGGAAAGGTTCTTATGGAAAGGTAGAGATGCCAGTGGAGGCAGAAACAAAGTCCTGATAGGAGCCAGACACTATGCAAAGCTGGTTGCATATGCTATCTTGTTGTGTTCCTATTAGAAACTAATGTGATACTGGGATTGTCCAGAGACAGAACGTGGCTCTGAGAAACCGCTGACTTGTCTGGAGTCACACAGCTGGCAAGGTTAGCTCCCCTCGTCCCTGTCAGCAGTACTGTCTGTGCCACTCTCAGCTCACACTGCCTGACTACACCCACTGGAGTCCTCAAACATGGCTGCACTTCACCATTGAACTCTATTGACAGTTCCATAGAGCACCTGAATTGACCCTCTTAAATATAACGCAACTCATTTTTGCTCAAAATACTTCCAGTGGTGTCCACTCATAGTCAGAAAAAGATCCAGAGTCCTTTTCATCACCTCCAAGGCTCTCACAAAATGGCTGCTAGTCCCCCTGGTCTTGTCTCTCTCTGACTTCTATCCCCTGTGCTACTCTGGTGCTTCCTCTTTGGTCCTCAGATATGCTAAGCAAGCTCCCACCTTAGGACCTTTGCACTGGCTATCCCCTCTAATTGGATCACTCTTTTCCCAGATGGCCTCAGGTTTATTTTATTACCTTGTTGGAACCTCTGTGCTATGCTGCTTCATCAGAGAGGCTGTCTCTGACTGCCCTTCCCTGTCCCTGATTCCCTGTTCTCCTGTGGCCCTTGCCCTGCTTTATTCCATAGTGTTTGCCATGGCCCAGTATTATATCATATATTAGTTGGAAGGTCAGTTGATTGTCTCTCTCCTATCAGGCTGCAATAAAAGGAGCTGTGTCTTTCTTGCTCCTGTTGTGTCCTCTATGCTGGTAATGGTGCTGACACACAGTTGGCACTCAAGGCATTTGGTGAAGGAATAACTCATTGAATGAACACCAGGATCAAGAGGTGATGGGTGGGGGGTGCAGTACAGTGACAGAAAAGGAAAGAGACATAAAGGAAAGACAACATCCAAATATGAACATCTGGGCATAAAGACACAGGCCTGCCAGGGACCCCAGGGCATGTAGGCAGAGCTGTTAGAAACTTTGGCACCATTTGAAGGAGACCGGCATGAAGTCCTTTGTCAAGGTTCCTAGTGGCTGCTGAGCTCCGATCTAAAGCTGGACAGCCAATGATGCTCTTGTGAAGTCAGCGACTTTGGTAGCCAGACGCTTCCAGATTCCTTTTCACAAAGGCTGATAATCCATAAGGGAATTTTTTCCCTGGAGTGACTGTGGCTCATACCCTTTGCCTGCACACTTCAAGGCATTATATAGAGCAAAACCAGGCAGGTCTGACCTTGCAGCTGCATGTGTGATCAAGGTATTGCTTGCAGATTAATTCCTGTCCAGTTGTGGGAAGTATGTATCTTGTGATTGGCTACTGGTGGTCATTTCTTCCAGGGATTAAACCAGAACATGCAGCCTGTTGGTCAATTCTTGATTCTCTATGCTCTTTGGCTGCTGTTGAATGGTGGTTTGCTGAGATTTACCCTCGTCATTACCCCTGAGATTTACAGTTGTCATTTTTCCTGTCTGCCCATGGTGGCTGGCATCAGTCTAGGCGTTCATGGTGTCCTGAGTTCTCACTGAAATGTTCTCTCATATTTTACAGAGAAGAAAGGTCAGGTTCAGGGAAGCCATCTAACTTTCCCAAGTTCCTGCCCCATAAGTAGCAAAAGTAATACCTGATGCCTCATCTGGGGACTCCAGATCCAGGGCTCACTTCATAATGATGCCTTTAGGATGCAGGGTCCCTTTTGAGTCCCACTTAGGACACATCCAGCACCCTTGGCTATTTTATCATTTTCTTTTCAGCCTTTCGTCCCATGACCTCCGGATGGGAATACATGGAGCAGAAGGAGCAGAGGTTTGTCTGCTGCCCAAGACACACACAGAGATGAGCTACAGAAGGAGGAATCAGAGATGTCCTAGATAACTCCCAGCTTGGGGAGCCCAAAGAGCTTTGTGGTTGAGAACGCGGGGTCTGGAGTCAGATGTGTTAGCCGTATGACCTTACACAGTCACCTGGTTTCAGAAATTCAGTTCTTCATCTATTACATGGAACTAAAGGCTGTTTTTATATCTAAGGCTCCTACTGTGATGCCTTATGCATAGTAAGGACTTAAGAAACATTCACAGAAGGAGAGAAGGTAATCCAGGGTAATATACTTAAATGCATCACTGCCATACTTTGTCTTCACTTGAGAAATATTGAGCACTGTCATTCTGGGCCTGGTTGTAGATGCTGGGGGTCCAGTGGTAAGCAAAACACCTTGATACTGTCAGGCTGGGGGCTGTGGGGTAGTGCCAGACCCTTGGAGAGATGACCTCTCTGCTGGGATCTGATGGGCAAAGAACTTAATTGTGACCCAATCTAGGTGAGTCACAGGTGGGAGTGGAAGAAAAGGGACAGCATTTCAGGACCTGGACAGCATTTGAAACATAACGAGGATGGACTGGCTTTGGTCTCTCCGGAGATAATGGGCAGCCGTTGAAGGCTTTGAAGCCATGACTGCTATTATGACATTTGACATTTGTGTTTGATTGAAAAGTTCATTCTGGCTGCTGTATAGAGCCTGTATGGAGGTGACAGTTGTGGACTTTGAAGACCAGATAGGAGGCTATTGAGGTTGTTTTGGCAATTGACAGAAGTGGCTTGGTTTAGGCCAGTGGATAGACCTGGAACCTGACAGGAGGCCTGGTCTCTTGGCCCCTTCCTGATCCCTGTGGACTAGCATCTATCACAGAGGATGCCTTAGCCCTTGTTATGGTTGAGTTGTGTCCCCTTAAAAAAGGTCTGTTGGAGTCCTAACCCCAGTACCTAAGCATGTGGCTTTATTTGGAAATAGGGTCTGTGTAATCAATTAAGATGAGGTCATTAGGGTGACTATATGGGATCACTAGAGGGTGATTAGTGTCATTACACAAGGAGAAATTTGTACACAGAGACATATCGAGGGAAGGCGATGTGAAGACACAGGGAGAGGACACCATTCACAGACAAGGAGAGAGGCCTCGAACAGATCTTACTCTACAAGCCCGTGGAGGGAACCAACCCCACAGACACTTGATCTTGAACTTCTGGCCTCTAGAATTGGGAGAGAATAAATGTCTATTGTTGAAGCCACTCAGGTCTGTGGTACTTTGTTACAGTAAGCCTAACAAATGAATACCTGCTTATCTGTTTATAGAGAAACCTGGGGACCTACAAAACATCAGCTCCTGGTCCCACTTTTGGAGATGCAGACGTGGTTGTGGGTGGGGTCTCTCTGGGTGGTGCTGATGAGTATCTGGGGAATGGGGAAGGTGGGCTGCAGGGCACAGGTCTCATGCAAGCCTTCCTCTGTGCCTTTGCACCCTCAGTCCTCAGATGCATCTGTGGAGGAGCCAGTCTACTAGACAGCTCTGAACTTGGCATTCATTATGCCCCATGGACCCTTCAGAGTCCCCTATACAGTGGCAGCTTTTGTTGTGGGTCCTAAGGAAAACAAGATATGGAAATTGCCATAGTCTCTGTGGCTGACACTGTTATTTATTTACATGTAGTGGGAGGAGGTTAGACATGGGAGTCAGAGAATTCAGCTCTGCCACTCACTGACTTAAACATGGCTGAGAAGCTTATCCCTTCTGAGTCTGGCTTTTCTTAAAAACCTAGAACCATGTCCTTGCAGGGTGCCTGTAAAAATGCAGAAGGCTGTGCATAAGCAAGGCTTCCAGTACAGCCAGGCAGGCTGTGTTTGGCACAGGGTGGCCAGGGGCTGAGTCAGAGCTGGACTGGGCTAGCATGCTGCTCACTGCCCCTTCCATACTGGTCATGTTCTCATAAGCTCCTACAGACTGGGAGGTCCCTGTATGTCAAGGGTATGCATTCCCAGCATGTAGCTGATATTCAGTGAGTATTTGCTTTTTCCTGCGAAGAAACTGTTCATTGCACAACTTGGAAGCATATCTTTCAGAACTTTGTGAAAAACTGCTTCCTCCTCCCTGGCATCATGATCCGTATAACCGAATGCATTTCCCTTTTTGTTCTTACTCTCAGGAAGGTCGAGGCCATTCATTCTTATGTTGGTACAATTGTAGTGCCTTTTCCTCTTGTTCTAATTTATTATGCTTATTTATGTTGTATCAGTTGATTAAATAAATTCTTTGCGGTAAGCTACCCCATTCTAAAATGTTTAGAAGCAAATGCAATGTTTTCAGACTTTGGCCAGCACATCATGTGGCTATTCTGGGTCCTTTTGTCTGGCAGCCATTCAGAGATGAGAGGAACAGCCCTGGCAGCTACATGGCATTGAGTCTGAATCCCAGGGATGTGGCTTCTGGGATATTTCTTTGATCACAGGGTGAGTGGGGAGAATGCTGGATGGCCTGGAAGAATGGCCATCTCTCCACCATTTGTTGATGGCTTTATTTTATACAGTGAGCAAGAGTTATAAGGGTAACCCCAAGTATTTGGGAAGCTCCAGAAGGTTAGCAGAATGCTGGATAAGTTCCTGGGCCCCTTTGGTCTTCTGGTCGAACTTGACCTTGTTCTCATGAGGGCCCTGCCGTGGCCATCGGTTGTCATACCTGCCATCATGCCCACCCTCCAGTGTGTTGGATGCCGAGGCCCAGTCTTGCCAGTCTGTTTAAATAGTGATTAGGATTTCACTTCCAGTGGATGGACTTTAGCAGGTGGTGGGCTTTTACGATGTATAGATTGGCTTGGGGTTTGTAATCTAGTCCAGGAAAGAAAAGGTGGTAGATAACCTCACAGCATCGTGTCCTGGGGAGTCAGCTTTGAGGGTGCGTGTGCAAAAGTGAGAGCTTCGAGGCTTAGCAGGTTTGCATGGGGGCCTTGCTCCAGCCTGCTCACTTTACGTAGCTAGAAATGTTCCATAGCTATTCACATTTTCCAGATTTTTCTCTTTTCTAGAATTGAAACCTCACTGCCTGTGTGCTGAACTCAGCTCAGAGATGTGTTCGGTGGCCTACACAGTGTTTTTCACAGTGCATACTGGAGCGCCTTTAGATGGAGTGGGTACCGTTTAGGTCTTAGGCCTGGGGCTTAGCCCTCCTTCTGGGCTCTTCCCTGAAACATGTTCCCCTCTCTCCTCTCTGTCTGATCTGCCTGGGGCAGAGTCTCTGTGGCCTCCAGCATCTGCATTTTCACCACAATAGGCTGTGGAGTGGAAGAAAAACTTTTCCTAAGCATCTATAACATGCCACTCATTTCTCCAACCATTTTTACATCTGAAGTCTTCTTCCGACTGTAGTAATGCTACACCGTAGGCATTTGTTGACATTCACAGCAGAGGGGCTGAACCCCAAATCAAGGGTGTAAGCAGAGCGTGTTCCAGGATTTAAGCAGCCTTGGCTCCTACATAGGTTTTATGGGCTTCACCTCTCCTCTAGGAGCTGGGCTTTGTCAGGGAGAAGACTGCACTGGAATTCATGGGCCAGTGTCTGCTTAGAAATAAGCCCTCCCTGAGTGCCTTCCATATGAGGCAGGAGGAGGAGAATGGTTCCTTTGATGATTTCAGATCACTTCCGGTCCCGCAGCTCACAGACCAGTTCCCATTATGGTTGGAGCAAACTGTACCAATGTGGTATATTTTGCCGGTTCCCGGGCAACTCTGGATTTTTGTTTTTGTCTGTCACCTGGGACTTTTGAAGACTGTCAGGACTAAAGGCAGAAGTTTGCAGAACATACACAGAGAGAAGGAGATGTGGCTTTGGCTGACAGAGCAACTGCTGTAGGAACACTGGGAGGCAGGAGGGCTCTGTCTCCTGGGAATTCGATTAGAATGTGAGCACTGCTCTGTTGGTGCACAGACAGGGCAGGGCAAGGGACGGCAAGGGACAGGGAGGCAGCTGGCTGGATTAGGCCTTCTAAAACAAGGAGGCAATAGCTCGCTCCGTGGTTTCTGAAGAGAGCCAGGCGTAGATCTGATGAACAATAGCTCTCACTGCCTTCCCTTGGTCTAGAGGCATCCCCACTTCTTGGGGCAGTGATTCCAAATCGTTTCACTGCTGGCCACTCTAGTAATTGTGCTGTATTGATGGAGCATGGTCCCGAGGCATGATTAACATGCATCAAAGTGTTCGGCAGAACACGGCCTTACAGACAGATTAATCGCTGCAGGAAATGATCGCAGTTTGATCGCTGGTCATTCTGATTTTACTTGAAAATAGAACAAAAACCTAATAATCAAATTAGAGAAAATAAATGCTTTTATATTAATGAGAAAAAAGGAAGAGAATAGCACAATCATGTCCAGGTTATATGAAGGAAGAGACATACAGCGCAGAGGCATTCACGTCTATTAGACGATGCTCACCAACCCAGTGGTTAGTTGGCGAGGTGAACAGAGACAGAGAGGGCCCTTGCACCTTCGATGAGCTCTCTCTGGGTTCCCCATACTCTCACAAATGGCACATCATTCAAGTGGTAGATTTTGAAAGAGTAATAAAGGAATGAGACTTAAATATGTTAAAATTTTCTTAGAGTTGAAATATATGTTACCAAAAAATCACTATCATCTTTTGGGGGGAGCACAAATGAACCTAGTTTTTGGGCAGATGGCCTATTAAGAGCTTGGCCTTGAGCATTGACTTCTTTCTCTCTTTCTTTCTCTCTCTCTCTCTTCCTTTCTCCCTTCCTTCCTTCCTTCCTTCCTTCCTTCCTTCCTTCCTTCCTTCCTTCCTTCCTTCCTTTTTTATTTTAGAGATAGTGTGAGTGGGGGAGGGGAACAGAGGGTGAGAGTGAGAGAGAGAGATAGAGCAAAAGAGAGAATCTTAAGCAGACTCCATGCTCAGTGCCTATCCTGATGCGGGGCTTGATCCCATAACTCTGGAATCATGACCTGAGCCAAAATCAAGAGTCAGAAGCTCAGCTGACTGAGCCGTCCAGGTGTCCTGAGCAGTGACTTTCTTGATCACCTTCTGGGTGGTCTCCTGGCTTATGGAAGCTTGTTGAAGCAGGGCTATTTGGAGATCCACTGACCACAAGTCTGGACCAAGAAAAGTAAGTCCTTGGAATTTGGGGTTCCAGCCTAGCCTACTATAAACCAGCCCCAGCTCGATGTCCACAGGGAGGCCAGGTGGCTTCCCCTGTTTGGAAATTCTAGGCTGACCCCTAAGCTGGTCCCAGTCACAAACCAACCATCTGCTGGGTCTCATCAAGCATCTTATAGCTTTTTGACAATTTTATTTCCTATATGATGGAGGATTTGATGGGGACAATTGCTATCTTGGCCCTAAATGTGGACAATGTAGAGGAATCATTTGGTGAAGTGGAAGTGAGGGGAGCTTTGTGACATTTTCCAGATAGCCTTTCAGTTTCTGAAGCCAAGAAAGGAAGGCTGGGCAAGCACATGCTCTCACCCTACACCTTGGTAAGGGAGATTTCAAAAGTCCCAAAGAATTCTCCATATTTCTGTCCAAATAAGGAAAGATGACTCTTCGGGCTGTAGAGGCTCAGAACTGAATGTGGGCACATAATCGTGAATACCTCTAGTGGAGACAGGGAAGGTCTGAATACGCTAACAGAGCCATACATGGATATTTTGGAGAAATTCATTCTCAGGATAAGGATACATCATAGGAGTGGGGATCCCAATTCATATTTGTATGAGGCATTTCTAGAGAAAACAGGAAAATAGCAGAATTTTAAACAGGGCAATTAGGTTGATGTGTAACTTTAAACATATATCTAGAGGTTATTGATCCACTGAACAATGTCAGTCAGTAAAGAACTTCAGCTTTGACCCTGTCTCCTTCAAGATGTCCACTGTGAAGAGCTGTGGCACAAGGATCAAACATGCAAATGACAGCAGGTCAGGAAGGATGGCTCTTTCATCAGCGCCCCACAAGCCCACCGTGTAATATATGGGAGCCTAGGTAATATGGTGCTCTCAGAATTTGTTTATTTACTTGAAAGATGATGATTCTGAATATCTGCAATGACTGGAACAATGTGTCAGAGAACACAAGATAAAATCTGAAACATGGAAAAATGGAAACATTCAAAAAGTCAGTTGCAGTGTTTGGCCTAGAAGTATGAACGATAGTAATACCTGACATGTATTGAGTTCTGTTACTCCTCAGGCATGATGCTGAGTGGTTTTCAGACAGTATTCCATTTGGTCTTCATGGCAGCCCCATGAGTTGGAAGGGTGATAATCTCTGTTACTATAAACAGAAACTGAGCCTTGGGTTTTAGGTAAATCTCCCCAGGTCATATGGTATAGTAGACAGAATTATCGTACAGCAAACATTAATTCCTATCCCTCAATATCCTTCAGTAAGTTACTGGACCTGGCCATGAACTTGCTTTGACTCATGTCATGTGGGCAAAAGTGAATGTGAAAGTTCTGAGTCTGAGCTTTCAGGGGCGAGCCATGTTTCCCCCTGTTCCTCCACTTCTTTAAAAAAATTTTTATGGTTTATTTATTTTTTGAGACAGAAAGAGACAGAACATGAGCAGGGGAGGGGCAGAGAGAGAGAGGGAGACACAGAATCTGAAACAGGCTCCAGGCTCTGAGCTGTCAGCACAGAACCTGACACAGGGCTTAGACCCATGAACCGTGAGAGCATGACCTATGTTGAAGCCAGATGTTTAACCAACAGAGCCACCCAGATGCCCCTAAAAAATTTTTTTAATGGTTTATTTATTTTTTGAGACAGAGAGAGACAGAGCATGAGTTGGGGAGGGGCAGAGAGAGGGGGAGGCACAGAATCTGAAACATCCTGTTCCTTCACTTCTTACCGCAACAAGAGGAACCTGCCCCAGGTACTCACTGCCCTCTCACCTGAGCAGAGAAATGAGGATGTAGAGCAGGGCCAGTCTGCTTACCCAAAGACCTGCCTGTGGAAGAACTATGTCCTCAATGTTGTATGCCCCAAGATTTTCTGGTTGTCACCTAGCAATACTAACTGATCCATAGCTCCAGTTTGTAGATGAGCTGACATTCAAACCCAGATATTCTACTCCAGAGCCCAGATTCTTTGGCATTTCACCATATCTCACTAAAAGAAATAGAGAATAATAATTGAGGAGACTTACAATAGTCCCAGATAGAGTCTTTTGAGTAGATGTAAAAAAGTCTATTCTCAATGTATAATTGTAGTTCAATTTCTATCAAAGTCTCAATCATTTTTTTTATTGGACCTTTACAAAATGATTAGAAAATTACACTGGCAAGGGGCTCAGTTAGTTGAGTGTTTAACTCTTGATTTCAGCTCAGGTCCATTATCCCAGGGTCCTGGGATGGAGCCCCTGCTTAAGACTCTCTCTCTCTTTCTGTGTTCATCTCCCCAACTCACATTTTTTCTCTCTCTCTCTCTCTCAAAAAAAAAAAACAACAAATAAAAGGAATGTTACACTGGCAAGGGAAGCCTGGTCAATATAAAAATACTCAGAAAACAAGAAATAATGAAGGAACAAGTATTAACAGATTTTAGAACATATATACCAATAATTAAATCAGAGAGATAAAGAGATACTGTGCAAAACAAAAATTTATAGCAACAACAAAGTCTGAAGGAGATTCTATTTCATAAAATAATTTAGGAATCAAGCACCATGGAGAAAGGAAGGATTGTTGGCTAAATGATTTTTGGCAGAATTTATTGTTACTTGCGGGAGGGGGGAAGCTACATACCTCATCATGTGCCAAAAATAAGTAACAGTTCAATTAAGGAATTAGGTAGGAAAAAAATCATGAAAAATAAGCAAAAAAAAAAAAAAAAAAAGCAAAAGGTTACAAGATTTTTCAGACAATTTCCTAAAATATAAAGTGCTGAAAAATATTACAAAGGCAAATACAAATGAACAGGGTGGGAATTAGCATGTGCAGTCAAAAACCTGCATTTAATTTCTGAGTCCCCTAGAACTTGACTACCAATAGCCTACTGTTGACTGGAAGCCTTACTGATAGTGTAAACAGTTGATTAACACATATGTGCATGTGTGTGTATACATTTATGCTAAGAATATATTATATGTATATTATATTATATGTATACATATATATTATATGTATAATATATTCTTAGCATAAAGTAAGCTAGAGAAAAAAATGTTAAGAAAACTATAAGGAAGAGAAAGTACATTTACAGTACCATGATGTTATTTGTCCAAAAAATCCATGCATAAAATATGAGTGGGCCCATACAATTCAAACCTATGTTGTTCGAGGGTCTACTGCAGACACAACTTTAGAAAAATTTAGAACTTCTTTTAAAGAAAAGAAAAGATAATGGAAGGTAGAGTAACAAATGTTACAGATATGACAAGTTGGAAATATTTACTTTGCCTCTTTCAAATCAGTGAGGCATATATTCGAGCTTAGATTTTAAAAATGGGCAAAAGGCATGAATGAACAACTAACATCCAAAAAAATAAAGTTAGTTCACTTTGAAAGATGTTTATCAAATTCCTTCTCTGTACTCGGCTCTGCATCAGATTCCAGTATTTCAGAAACAAATGTGGCAAGATGGACAACTACTGGAGTAATCACAGAATTCCAAAATAAAATGGAATTTATGAAATAATTTTATATCTATTGCCTGTGATTAACAGTTATAATAATGCTGTCAAGGTTGTGACAAAACTATGTTTATTCATTGTGAGTGGCCAAGCCAATTAGGAAACTATTTTGCAAAACATACCTAAGATCACACTTTTGACCCAATAGTCTTGTTTCTAAGAATTTAGCCTACTGTTATAATTTGAATGAGAAACATATGAATATATAAGCATTTCATTGCAGTGCTATCTATCATACTGAGAAACTGGAAATGACCTCAATGTGCAGTGCAGGGAATAGCCCAGAAAATTATGGGTGTAGTCACCCCATAGACTTATTCTGCAGCCAATAAAAATGATAATTCTAAAGACTGTGGGAAATATTTATGATATAACAGTATGTACATTTAAAAAAGAATAGCAGGCTTGTATCTATGAGGTGATTATAAGTACATAAAAATTAAATATGTAAGGGGACAGGGACTGGAGGCCTCTGGAACTTGACAGTGTGCGAGATGGCTGGCCTGGGGGAAAATTTGCTCTTCCCAATTGCACTTGATTTCCATTAGGGTTGTTACATCTTGCAGTAACAAGTAATAATAATAATATTAAAAATGTTTTAAAGTTACAAAAGGACAGAATAAGAACAATGGGTCCTAGCTGTGCATGGGGAAAAAGAGACGGGAAAATTTTAGTTGACTGAGAGTTCACTATGAGCCATTGATATTTTGAGTCTGTAAAAATGCTTAGGGAATCCTGGGCTTTTATTGAGACACAGCCTTAGGCCCGTGGGACATAAGAGAATAGATATGATGTGTGCTAGGTGCTGGGACAGACCTAGGCTAGAATCCTGGGTGCAGTTTTTTAAATAATTCATTTTGTTTGACATTATTTAATATATTTTAATTTCATCTTTGATAATGTCATTAAAAAAAACTTTTTAATCCCAGTTTGGCAAAGTACATAAAATTATTGATTTTAAGTGTACAGCTTGATTCCATTTCAACATATGTACACTCCTATGTAACCGGCACCTGGATCAAGAGGTAGAGCAGAATGGTATTCCAGAAGGTTCCATCATGTTCTAGTCTACTTCTCATCTATTTGTCACCTGGTGATAACCACTAACTTCTTTCAGCATCAGTTTGTTTTGCCTGAACTTCATATAAATGTAATCACGCAGGCTAAACTTTTTATGTCTAACTTCTCTCATGCAACATAATGTCTGAGACTGCTCCTTATTGTTATGTCTATCTGGTATTTGTCACGTTGTAGAATTCCATTGTGTGAGTATATCACAGTTCATTTATCCTTTTCCTGGTTGATGGACGTTTGATTTATTTCTAATTTTGTGATATTATGAGTAAGTCTGTTCCTAATGTGTTTGTTCATGTCTTTGGTGGACATATGTTTATTTCTCTCAGATGTATCTATAGGAGTGGAATTGTAGTATTATAAACTAGGCATATGTTTAGCTTTTGAAGATGCTGCCCAGCTTTATTCCAAAATGGTTGTAGGAATTCTTACTCTCACAAACAATATGTGAAAGTTGCAGCTACTCTATGTTCTCACCAACACTTAATGTTGTCAGTCTTTTAATTTTAGGTCTTTGGAAGGCAGTATATTGGTGTCTCACTGTGGTTTTCATTTCTATTAACCTGATAACTAAAAATCATTGTTTTATTATATATATTTTTTATAGTTTTTAGCTCTATTAGTTTTGTATATTGGGGTATCTTAGGATTATCTATACAAGTTCTTATCATCTGCAAATAGAGGTAGTTTTACTTCTTTCTTCTTACTTCTAGATGCCTTTGAATTTCTTTGCTTGTCTAACTAAAGCCTCCAGTACAATACTGAGTATAAGTGATATTCTGTGGTGGATATCCATCCTTGTCTTGTTCATTATAGTAGACAGAAAGCATTTAGTCTTTTATCATTAAGTGTGTTAGCTGTGGGTTTTCATAGATGTCCTTATTCAGGTTGAGAAAGTTTGCTTCTATTACTAATTTGTTGAGTATTTTTATCATGAAAGGGTGTTGGAGTTTTTCAGATTTTTTTTTTTTTGCATCGATGGAGATAATCATGTGGTTTTTGTCCTTTATCAGTTAATACAGTGAATTGACTGATTTCAGATGTTAAACAGATCTTTGCATTCTTGGAATAAATGTCTTTGATCACTGTGCACAATCCTTCTTATATGCTGCTAGATTTAGTTTGCTATTATTTTATTGAAAACTTTTTTGTCTATCATGGGAATCTACCCCCAAAACCAAAAGCACACTGTACACATTGTATGTCAGCCAATTTGGCAATAAATTATACTTTTAAAAAGAGAGAACTCTTGTGTTTATAGTAATAAAGATGTTGGTCTGTGATTTTCTTTTGTTGTGATCTTTTTGCCTGATTTTAGTGTCAGGGTAATGCTAGTCTCCTAGAATGAGTTGGGAAGTGTTCCTTCTTTTGGGGGGAGGGATGGGTGGGTAGATGGAGGAGGGTTTTTGGAAGCTTGATATTATTCTCCTTTAAATAAATTTTGTTAGTGAAAACATCTGGGTCTTGACTTTTCTTTGTGGAAAGTTTTTAAATTACTTATTCATTTTACTTACTGGTTATAAGTCTACTCAGACATTCCATTTCTTCTTGAGACAATTTCAGTAGTTTATGTCTTTCTAGGAATTTATCCACTCACCAAAATTATGTAATTTGTTGCCCATACAGTTATCCATACAATTCTCTTATAATTCTTTTTATTTTTGTAAGGTTGGTAATGATGTCCTTTTTTTCATTCCTGATCCTACTAATTTGAGTCTTCCATCCTTTTTCCCTGGTCAGTCTAGCTAAAGGTTTCTTGATTGTGTTGATTTCATCATATAACTAACTTTTTGTTTACTTATTTTCTCTATTGTTTTTGTTTTCTATTTCATATATTTTCACTCCAAGCTTTATTACTTCTTTCCTTTTGCTTGTTTTGGGTTTAGTTTAATCTTAATTTTTTTTAACAATTACTTAAAGGGGAAGGCTAGATTGCTTACTTGAGATCTTTCCTTTTCAAAAATATGGGTGTTTATGGCTACAAGTCTCCCTCTAATCACTGCTTTCACTGCATGCCATGTTTCTTTTTTCCATTTATCTCAAAGTATCTTTAAATTTACTTTGTGATTTCTTCTTTGAAATATTTGTTATCAAGGAGTGCATTGTCTAATTTCCATACATTAATGGATTTCTAACATTTCCTTCTGTTCTAGATTTCTAATTTAATTTCACTGAGGCCATATAATACACTTTATGTGAATTTAACCGTTTTCATTTTATTGGGGCTTATTTAATGGCATAGTATATGATCTATGCTGAAGAAATGTTCCATGTGTACATGAGAAGAATACACATTCTTCTCTTTTCACATAGAAGGTCTTTTAGGTCCAGTTGATTCATAATGTTGCTCAGGTCTGTTACATTGTTGACTTTCTGCCTAGTTGTTCTATCAGTTATTGAAAGTGAGGTGTTATAGTTTCCAATTATTATTATTCAGTGATCTAATTTAATTCCAATCAGTTTCTTTTTCATGTGTTTTGGGGGCTCTGTTGTTACATATATACATCTCATACATAATATATATATTATATCTAATTATAAAATATATGTGTAATACAACTAGAATTAGAATGATATATTTATTGCAATTAGATGTAATTATTATATCTTTCTGATGGATTGACATTTTTATCATTATAAAGTATCCATCTTTAACTATAGTAACACTTTCATCTTAAAGTCTGTTTTCTCTGATATTAGTCTCTTTGGGTTCATGTTCCCATGGTGCATCTTTTCTCATCTTTTCCTTTTTATCTATTGTATCTTTGAATCTAAAATGTGTTTCTTAATGACTACATATGGTTGGATTTTTAAAATAAATTCATAAATCCCAGTCTTTTCCTTTTGGTTGGAGTATTTGATTCATTTATACTTAATGTAATTACTGATGGAATATAATTTGCATCTTACATTTTGCCATTTGCTTTCTGTATGTCTTATGTCATTGTTCCTCTATTCCTCTATTGCCTTATTTTACATTAAATAGATATTTTCTAGTGTAGCTTTTTAATTCTGTTGTTGTTTCTTTTATTATATATTTTTTGAGTTATTTTCTTAGTGGTTGCCCTGAGGATTACATTAAAATTTTAACTTAAAACAGTTTAGTTCAGATTAATAGTAGCTTAATTTTAATATTATATAAAAACTTTAATATAGCTGTTTGTAGTATTATTGCCATACAAATTAAGCAGAGAAGTGATGGCCAGAGAGGTAATGACTAAGGCAGGGGCAGTGGACTAGAGAAGGAAGGGTTGGCGTGGAGAGAGAAATTCAGTACTGGAATCCCTAGGGCCTGGGACCTAGTTGCATATGGAACTAAAAAGTCAGAAGAATCATTTTGTGTCTGAAAGATGTAGCTTGTTCCACATGAAGAATTCCATGGAACCTATGCTTCAACTGCCTTTAGCAACATGTCTCAGAATCCACAATACAGTTGTAGCAGCAGTGAATAGAGGATAAACAATACTTGTCTCAGGCATCAGCAACACAGATCATTCTTCCAGACTCCCCTGGCTGGGTTGGGTTTCTCTTCTTAGGCTCACAGAGAATCATCTCCCATGGAGCACTTAGCATAATATTTCAAACTGTCTGCCCATGTGCCTATATTTCCCTGTAAACTGTGAGTGCCTTAAGCATAGGAACCAAGTCTTACTCATCATTGTGTTGTTACCCAGAGTAGGGGATTCACAACTGTGTGTTGAACTGAGTGTGGGTATAGTAGTTTGAGAGGAAAAGGGAATCTAGCAAGCTAGTACTGAGTGATTCCATCAGTTCCCAAATCCCTCTCCCAATTCAGGACCTCCCAAGTCTGAGCAGTATGCTTAGTGTCATCACTCCAAAGAGCTGAGAGTCTGCAGATTATGGCCCTGATATTCAGTGATCAATGTGTCCAGAATAGGCAGCATTGTGATTACCTATTGAATAAGGAACTTCAGCCTTCCAACTCAGGATGTCCAGTCCACTGTCTAACTTGCATCCACAAACCTTGTTCTGTTCATCTGCTGAAGTCATGTGAGACTTTGGCCCCTTTCCCAGCCTCTATGGACACTTTCCCTCCAGGAGCTTGTGAGGTCTATGCTAACTTGGGAGGAAAGGCTTATTGAACTAGGGCTCCCATATTTGCTTCCGCATGCTTAGCAGGACTGTGGTTACCCTCTGGTACTGGGCCTTTGCGTACTAGTTAGATGTGAGGTTGTTATGGTCCTCCTCAGAACTTGAGGCATTTAACCTTCCTGGAGCAAGGGTGGCCCTTGACATATAGTGATTTCTCCAGACCCCTCATCTTGTTTTTCAGGGTCCCTGCTGAGAGTTCTGAGAGTGCCTGGATACACTGTGATAGTGTATTCTTCCCTCTACCCTCATTTGGGTAGCTAGCATGGTTATGAGCAATATAGCTTCCCTGGACAGCATTTTTAAGTGTAGCTTTTGAACAGTCTTGGAGTTTGCCAGGTTCTTAGTAGTGCCACTTAGCTGAGCAAGGCCTTTACTGATTTGAGAGGCAGCTTCAGGGTGACTTCTTTTTTCTTTAAATTTTTAAAAAGTCTTTATTTATTTTTGAGAGAGAGAGAGAGACAGAGTGTGAGCATGGAAGGAACAGAGAGAGAGGGAGATACAGAATCCAAAGCAGGCTCCAGGCTCAGAGCTGTCAGCACAGAGCCCAACGCAGGGCTCCAACTCACGGACCATGATATCATGACCTGAGCCTAAGTCAGAGGCTTAACCAACTGAGCCACCCAGATGCCCCATTTTCAGGTTGACTTCTTAAGTGCAGAAGCAAATGGGGTGCCTGGGTGACCCATTCAGTTGAGTGTCTGACTTCGGCTCAGGTCATGATCTCATGGTTTGTGAGTTGTAGCCTCACATCTGGCTCTGTGCCAATAGCTCAGATCCTGTAACCTGCTAGTGCTCTTGTCTCTCTCTCTCTCTCTCTCTCAAAAATAAACAAACATTAAAAAAATTTAAGTGGAGAAGCAAAGTGGAAACTAGAAGAGAAGGCTGTAGAGAGGACCACCCAGGTCCAGCCACCAGACATTAAGCATTTTTGTAGCCAAAAATGTAAATCTGTGGATGTTGGAAAAGAACACTGGGGAGGGAAGGAGGGAAGGAAGGAAGGAAGAAAGGAAGGGAGGGAGGGAAGGAAGGAAGGAGGGAGGGAGGAAGGAAGGGTGGATGGTGTAACCCATGGGTCTTGGTGTCTGAGGCCTTGGAGCACATGCTTCCTTTGGCCTCGGAGCCTCGGTGGTGGGAAACCACCTTAACTGGTCTCAGCCTGACAGTGCTCCTCATATAAGGTTACCGGTGGGTGCTGACAGTGGGTCTGTTCATAGCTTCCAGACTGACAGATACATGAGGATTTGTTCAGCACAGTTAATGAGTCTGGTGGTGCTGGTACACAGACTGTGTGAGGAGAACCAAGCGCTGCATGATAATAGGGACTTACGTTTGGAGAGTAATTTAGTGTTTTTAGAGCACTTTCATATACATGATTTCATTCTAACCTCAGAGAAGTGCTGTGAATGTGTTATTACCACTCTGTTCTTTCCAGAGGAGAAAACCTGGGCATAGAATGGTCTAGCCACTCAACCATTCATTCATTCAGGTGTTCATCACACATGTACCACCAAGTGGTAATGCCAGGCATGGTGCAAGATTCCTAGGGGTTGGGGGGTCAGAAGGAGAGATACCCAGGTAAATAAAAAGGAGCCCTTTCCTTGAGCCTTTGGCTGGTAGAAATATACAGTGCTCTCCCTCCCCAGCATGGCCAGTGTGTGGGTACATGAGGGTCATTGTGCACATGGATGTACAGAGGAGAGCGCAAAACTGAGGGCCAGGGAAGCCTTCTGACCTGGCTGGGAAGGCCCACCATGCTGTCATATAGTCACAACATCTTCTGCTCACGTACCCTGTAGGCCCGACATGAACACCTCTCCACCTGTCTCTGAGTTGGGAGCGGGGGCAGAGTGATATGAAAACATTCCTCCTGGGAGTGGAAGATTGTGGAATCACCTTAGTAAATAATCTGTCCATGCTTATCACATTAAGCATAAACTTACTTTATGAGGCTACTATTCTGTACCTAAATATTTACTCAGAAGCAATGAAAACATAGCTTCACATGAAGACTTGGACATGAATGTTGAGAACAGCTTTGATCATAACAGAAAAAACTGGAAATACCCAAATGCCCATCAACAGGTGAATAGATGAAGAAATGCTGCTATATTCAGGGAACAGAAAACTACACAGTAATAATAGAAAATCTCTTCTTGATACATAGAGTGATAAGGATGAATCTCAAGAACATTACATTAAGCAAAGGAAGCCAGACTTACCTATGATTCCATGCATGTGAAGCCGTAGAAAAGACTCATCTGATCTATGGTGATACAAAGCTGGTCACTGGTTTCCTGGGCTGAAGTTGGGTGGGAGCTGACTACTCAGGGCACAGGGAACTTTCCAGGGTGATGGTAATGGTGGTTGGTGCACAGTTGTATCCACTTGTCAACTCTCAACCGCACACCTCAGAGCTGGTGCTGGCAGAGCACTGGGCAGTGTCCTGGAGACCCCCTGCCAGACCACGTTTCCCCGCTTTGCTGGGGTAGGGGGAGGCCCAATGTTTCCTAGGAGTGGGTCCAGAGTCACCAAATCCGTGGAGAGGTGTTACTGAGGAATGCTCTATTAGGGTTCTCCAGAAACACAGAATCAATAAGGTGTATTTACATATATAAAGAGGTTTATTATGAGGAATTGGCTCACACAGTTAACGGCAGCTAAGAAGTCCCAAGCTCTGTGGTTCGTAAGCTGGAGACCCAGGACTGCCGGTGGTGTAATGCCAGCCTGAGGTCAAAGGCCTGAGACTCAAGGAGAGCCAGGGTACGAATTCAAGTCTGAAAGCCGACAGGTTGGAGCCCCGTAAAGATCTGATGTTTCAGTTCTGAGTCCAAAGGCTGGAAAAGAGCAATATCCCAGCTCAAACAGCCAGGCAGGGGCAGTTCCTTCTTAGTTCCTTCTAGTTCTATTTAGTGTTCCATTGATTGCATCAGGCCCGCCCACATTAGTGAGGTCAACTGACTTTACTCAGTCTATTGATTCAGATGTTAATCTCATCCAGAAACACCCTCACAGACACACCCAGAATAATGTTTGACTGAATGTCCTGGCACCCCATGGCCTAGTCAAGCTGACACAGAAAATTAACCATCTCACGGATCATCAAGGGCCTTGGAACAGCAGATGGGGGCAGTATTACGTGTTGTGCACACTCACTTTCAGTGTACCGGGCTACCTGTAGTTTGTAACAACCCCCTCCACCAATAGAATCCAGTTTCTCTGCACAGGTACACCTGCTTTCCGTCCCACACCCTCCCTTCAATCCATGTTTAGAATTGCTGCTGCACTATTAAAGAAAATCAGTATTTTCTATAGAACCTTGGCCATGTTGAGGTAGGAGTGATACATGACTAATGCGGCTGTGAGAAAACAAGAGAGTTAGGCTCTGTGTGTTCATTCATTTATTCATTCATTGCCTAATTCAACACATTTACCGAGCACCTACTTCTGTGTATCAGACGCTAAATGTTGGTGACATTTGTGGGAGCAAAGACCAGATGAGGTCCCTGCTATTGAGGAGATTACGCTCCAGTGAGAGACTATCATCCATAAACAGTCATATTAAGCAAAGGAAGCCAATTATAATTCAAACTGCGACCTGTGCATGAAGAAGCCGTGTGGGATCCAGGAGTGGGCCCGGTTGGCCTGACCAGCAGGGTGGCAGTCAGGGCTTTCCTGAGAACAGTGGTCCCAGGTCTGGGAGGTTTGCCTTTGTTGTCCACTCGCTGGATTCTGCCATCACTAACCTGACTAACTAGCACATTTCCTGACCTCCTATGTTCCATTTTCATTTTAATCAAAATTGTAATCCTCCTTTTGGGGGAAGGTCCCCATATCCATCTGGTCTCACGGTGGCAGGTGACTGCTGAGTTTGCAAAGCTGCTGCCGAGTGGCAGTTTCACCTGATCAGACAGACAAAACATCCTAACGCTTGCTGCCTTCCTATTAACCCTTGGTCTCTCGGGCTTGGGGGAAGCGGTTGGTGTTGGGGGAAGTGTGGCAGACCTTTGGGATGCATGCAGGGAGAGAGCAGTGTACACAGCAAGCAGTGTGGGGGCTCCTAACCCTGGTTGGGAGGCGGGGTGCCCGAGGCGGGTGAGCCCTGAGTGTTTGGGACATTCTTATCTTCATTTTCTCTGTGGAGCATATTCATCCTTTCCTCCTTCCTGCGGCTCTTGGATTTCCTTTTGGAGAATTGCCATTTAACCCTATGTATAGGCTGTGGGGGAGGGATTTCCCATTTACAGATGCCAGAAGGGCCTGATATTTCTTCTCACTGACTAGGAAAACCAGAGGGAGCACCAAGACCTAACCTGGCTGATCACATGCTCTTTGTGGGGGCTTGGGAAATTGGAGGGCAAAAGAACCAGCTAGAGTTCATTCATGGGGCTGGGAACAGACCGGTTACATCATTCCTGCTCCACAGGCCTTTTCTCTAGTTTGCTTTTCAATTCTCTGGAGCGGACTTACATCCCAGTGTCATTCCCCAGCCTTTGGCAGTGACTCTGGGAGCTCCCAGGTTCCTTCCAATAATTCTCCAATTTTAATTAGAATTAATTTCTGTTGCTTACACTAAAAAACCCAGTCATGATGGTAGCTTCCTGGACCCTTTTCAAATTGATGCCTCCTGTTCCCACCCTGTTCTGCACTGACCTCATCAATGTGAGCAAGGGTGTTTTCAATTCAGTGTGGTGGACATCTTTGAATTAGAGTGTGTGGACTGCTGGTCCACATACGGATGGTTTCTGTGATACTGCTGAATGTTTCATCAGCTTATGGTAATCAGGCCACATGCATGAGCACAGACAAGGCTAAGATGGTCTCTTGGGGTCAAAACTGCACTTAATCCCCATCTGTTCCCGTGTGAAAAGAGAAATCTGGAATATCTATTTCATACTTTCTTAATACCTGACATTCATAGAGCATATGGAAGTTGCAAACCTCCTCCTAAACTTTGAAAGGAATGAGCATTAGCATCTCATGAGTGTCCAGGGAGGAGTATTAGGGAGGTCTGAGCTAGAAGGAGCTTGCTGGCATAGGAATTGCTTGGGAAAGGAGTTGGCACAGCCAAATAAAGGCTCAGGTGGTCAGCAGCGCCCAGTTGTAAGGACCTTGCTCTGGACTTCTAGAGCCCAGTATTTGTCTGGCAGGCACAGACCATTGGTTGTCTGGCAGGCACAGACCATTTGGGGCAGTCGCTTACTGTCTGATTCAGGAAGTTATTTTGGTTAATATTAAAAGAAGAAAAAAATATGGGTATAATGGAACATGAGCATAACAGGTGTTGAAGGGAGAAAAGATGAGATGTCTGACTGGTAGTAAAGCTGTCTAGCATATTAAGCGTCATATGTCCTGAGGAACCATGTCTGGACGGTAGCCTTTACATAGAGGTCCAGAATCAAGACTCAATTCTGGAGGCCACTCAAGCTGGTTGATCTCACAAGAAATGTTGTGCATGTCAGATCCCAGTTTCCCTGTTATACTGAGAATTAGGAAGGGCCTGGGGGCCCATGGTGGCTTGTAGCTGGCCTGCTGGCCCTCTTGTGAGCTGAGCTGGAGGAACTCTCTGGGAGTCCGGCAGCATATGGGTTGTGGGGGTGGGTGTGAAGGACTGAGGAACCAGTTGGCTGTACTGTGTGTGCTATGCCTTTGGCAAACAGGGGCAAAGTGTCTGGCACATAGGGTGCCCAGTAAAGGCTATTAACTAATGGATAGGCTGAATGAAGGAATCGGGAACACAAAGCCTCCACCTGTCTGTCTACAGAGACCTTTCTGCCTCACTGGACCCTTTTGGTAGCTGGCTAGAGCTTTCTTTTTTCTTATCCCAGGCAAAACTGGAGGCCTGGAAACACTTTTCTCTCCTTCACCCTGCCCATGTCTTTCAGCGAAACAATCCCCTTAATGAGTTCATGTTCCCAGGCCCTGCTGTTCCTATATTGACTGTGGAGAATTTTCTAGGCAGAGGGCCAGGTATGGAGCCTACTAGACCCTCCTCTACTGATTTCATCAGTTTTATTCAAGGAGGCTCTTGCCTGTAGGTTCTTGGTACCTCCATGCAACCCAGATGCATGTTCGGAGGGGCCTCTTGGTTTCTGCATGTGTTGCTTATTCAAGGTTAGAGGTTGGTCACTTTGATGCTGCTGCTAGTCCCTGTGAGCTGGGATTTGGGCCAAGGTCCCAGAAGCTTCTGTTGTTCCAGTTCTTGCTGGGCAGGCAAGTTCTCTCTGCACCATCCAAGGGACAGATGGATGGATTCTCTTTTTTGATCCCCAGCAGCTCATCATCTGAAGCCATGAGTCACTGAAGGGGGACAGTGGGCCTCCCCACTCCATCATGTGCATGCTGTTTCAGAGTATGTGCTAGAAAGAAAGAAAAACCTAATGTTCAAGGAGCGTCTACAACGGGTTTGACACTTTATACCCAGGACCTCATTTAAATTTCACAACAACACCTTGGGGAATTGTGGCTCAGAGGGATTAAGTGACTTATTGTAGATCACACAATTAGTATGTGTCTGAGTTCACAGGACTTCAACACTGGTTCATGTAATTTACTCCCTTGATCTGCATTTTGGGGGTTTAACACAGTTCAGCAAGCTTGTGAGGACCTGGAAGGCTGGTGTAGGGATGAACATCACCAGGTTTTGTTATGTCCTACTCATGTTAGACTGCAGAGTTCATCAGAGGAGCCACGTGGCATGGTGATGTCGATTTGGGGACGAGGTTCTCAACTCTAGCAAGGGCCAACTATCTGTATTTGGTGAGTTAATCTCTTCTATAATAAGAGGATATAAAATTTTTTTTTCCTGCCAGGAGTGCTGATTAAAAGGGTCATTTGTATTTTCTGTATTTCTGACTTAACGTTTTCATGCAGACTTAATTTCTGAACATTTCCCACTATTGTCACTCTCAGTGTGCTAAATAGTAAAGACACAGGATAAGGAGAGATGATGTTTATAATCATTTGGCAAACTTTGATAAAATGATTGGCATTTACTGATTGCAGTAGAAGTGCTGTTCTTTCTGTTAAGGTTTATATTTAATTGAACATCCTGAGAGTACCACCCAATTATTATCTTCATGAATGGCCTTTCACGGCCTGGTTTTTCTGGGGCCAGAGCTTCCGGCTGGCTCTCCCTCTGGCCTCCATTTTGTACACTTGTTGATTCTGGGTCAGTTTCAGTTGCTGTCCACCCTTGGTGGAGCAGTCAGTCCTAGCCTCCCTTCTGTCTGACTTGGTTGTGAAATGACAGGTCCCAAGTTTAGAAGAATTTGTTATTTGAAAATTATTTTTCCCTCTTTTGTAAATTAATTTCCTTTCCTGCAAAGGCAGCCAAAGCGCTACAGTGATTTTCTACCACAGAGAGGTAATGAGGCTTAGTGGAAACTATTTAATAGGAAAACATTGTCCCACACTGAGAATTAGAAATTCTGGGTGGAGAAGAAGCTGATGAATATTAAAACCAGAGAGTGTGATGTTTCCGTGTGAACGTTTATGTGAGAGTGTGCCTGCGTTCTGCCGGGAAGGAGTTCTGTCGTGCCTTCCTCTAGGTTATCCAGGTACCTCAGTCAGAGACCCCGTGAAACAGCTAAACACTCAAAAGCCCACAGGGGCTGGAGCAAGGGAGAAAGATACATGCCAAAAATTCAGTGTTGGGAAGCCAGGAATACCCCAGAGTCCAGGGATTCTGCCCAGGGGGGATGCCTTTTTGTTTTTTGTTTTTGTATTTTTTGTAGTCTGGGAGTTTCTTCTTACAAAATGTCCCATAAACTATACAGTTCTCTCTCAAGATGAGAGTTCTGATCAGTGCAGGGCAGGGGGGCGGGGGGTGGGGCGGAGGGGGGAATGCATATCAGAGAGCCCACAGCACCAAACTGTAGCTCAATGTGCAAGACCCTGTTCCTGTTAATTAAAGTGGCAGAAGAGTTTATTTGGAGAGGGAGGCAATTATTGGAGGAAATCAAACCTCCTTAAAAAACAAGTTTCACATAGACACTAATGGCATTGCCTCTGTGTCGTGCTTGATACCAAAGTGCCCATCTCATTACAGATGAATTGGGGGAATTTAGGTACATTGGGAATTTACTTAAATTGAGGGATTTAGGAAACATTGAGAAGGATCAGTAAAAGGAAAGAATTTCTAAAACAGCACATTTGTCTAGCTTTCCCTCTGGATAACACTTTTTAAAAGGCCATTTTTGTTATTCTCTGAGTTGCTTTGAAATTTCCAGCCTGCTCTGGAAGCTTGCTTCCTTGTGCTGTGTTTACTGGTTTGCACCATGCCTATCATCTACTCCTCGTTTACTCCAGACTGTTAACTCCGCTGAGTGCTCCCCCGTTCCCCATTCATGCAGCCCCTCCTGTTTGTGTCTCACTGTTCCACAAATGCATTGTGCTGCAAGGGATGGAGGCGGGGGGGGGTCAACATACAGCTTGTTTTTAAGAGATTTTGGGGGAGATGGGATGTTACCTTAGACTGTATTCTTTATTTGCGCAGCACGGCCTGCAGATACCTGAGCACTTTACTTCCAGGGGAAGGGAAGCACTGGGAAGGAGGGAGGGGAGTATCCTGGGAGGGGGGAGGCAGGGCCTGCCCAGAATGTGGCCTCCTGAGAAACCCAGCCTGACTCCCTGGAGCATGAATGGTGCTGTGGAGTGACGGCCGGCTTTTGGTTCTTCAGCCAATGGTCGCTGGGATGTGGCCCTACGGGGCCTCTGGCCTTCAGTTGTCTTTGGGAAAGGTTGTAGGTCTAAGCCTTTAGCCCAGCATCTGTAGCCTCTGGGCTGGCTCCTAGCAGCTGGACCAGTAAAAGGGATCCTGGGGTACGTCTAGGTGGGGCACCATTGGCTTCTGTTGCAGCTGTGGCAATAAAGAACCTTTGGTCAAGGTAGAAAATAATAAATGTTTAAAGGTTTAAATAATGTGCAATTGGAGTTTAAAAGGCTATAGAGGGTACTTGGAGGTGGGAGCATCCGGGAGGACTGCATAAGAGAGCTAGCAAATGAAAAAAGTCTGGAGAGCCTTGAGCTTTTGAGCATGTGTCAGGGAGGGTCTTTTGGTTGTATGCAACAGAAAGCCAGCTCAGTTAGTGTGCACAGAAATGTGGAAATGGGACATGTAGGTGAACTTAATTCAGAGGACTGAAGGCACATGTTCATGAGTCTGTCTGTTCTATTATTTGCCTGCTTATCCAACTCAGCCCTGTCTCATTCGTTCATCCATTCATTCAGCAACTAAGGGTGCACTGTGTGCCAGACAGAACCCCCTTCCCTTATGGAGCGTGGGGACCAGTTTTCCCCGTGGGTGGGTAAGCTGATGGCTGGTAGCCCCAGACCACATTTTAATGGCTTTTAACCCCAAGGAACATAGAGGCTGAATCTGTCCCTATATTCCTCTGGCACCTCTCTTAGAAAGCCTGGCTTGGTCCGGCTTGGGTTGTGTTCCTATTCTGCGAGCTGGTCCCTGTGACTGGGGGGTTGGGGTGCTCCAGTGGCCAACTGTGGAGTGGTATCTTGCAAGTGGTATTGATTAGAATCAGATAAGATCATGCAGGGACCATTTCCAGATGGAATGGGGGAGCTAGACGGGTCCTAAACTCTAGGTGTCCACCATGTATACTCCAGGCCCAAAGTATAAGTCAGGCTGGGACCAGATTTAGGAGGATTCTGAATTCAGGCCAGGACTTCAGACTTGATTCTGTAAACCACAGAAGGATATAGGGCCTGGCATCAATAGTGGGTTTAGGAAGATCACTTCTGCCAGAAGTTCATACCAGGCATAAGGTTTATGGGATTTGAGAACTGATTAAATTAGAGAATGAATCAAAGGTGATTGCAAGTCTGTGCTCTTACTTTTAAATATTTTGTTATATCACAGGCCTTTTGAGATATTCCTCCCTTTTACTCCTTGCCAGGACAATTTATTATAATATGGTCAGGTTTGGATTCTGGGAGCCTCCTACATCTGAAGCTGTCTCATTTTTAAGAGTCTTAGTCTTGCTTTTCTCTGGGTATTTTACCATCCCTCTGGCCAAAGTCTAGAATACATTTGTGATTATATAGAGCTTCACCCTCCCTGGCTAGTGCATGCTATTAAAATGACAGAGCCACTCTTTCTCAATGTTCTGGCCATTCCTATTTCCTGAACCACTTCGTAGATCCAGAAGAGTGCCATCTCCTCCAGCCCTTCCTCCACCTTCTGAGGTGGGCACTGTCACCTCCAGGTGTCTTAATCACTGTTCTTGGTTTAATGGCTTTTCAAGCAGATACCTTAGAGGATTTAATCCCCTATTGCTTCTGTGTTTTTTATTAAAAATTTTTTTGTATTTCTTTATTTTATTTTGAGAGAGAGAGAGGGAGGCAGAGAGTGAGTGGGGGAGGGGCAGAGAGAGGGAGACACAGAATCCGAAGCAGGCTCCAGACGCTGAGCTCTCAGCACAGAGCCTGATGTGGGACTCGAACCCACAGACTGTGAGATCATGACCTGACCTGAAATAGGATGCCCAACCGACTGAGCCATCCAGGTGCTCCTGCTTTTGTGTTTTATCGGCTTCCTATTTCTGTGAGGGGGAAAAGGAAGGAAGTTACATTTATTGATCATTGAAATTTCCCCCATGTCCTGTTAGTGAAGAATAACTCTTGTTAGGCTTCCTTACTTAACAGGTATCTATATGTCTGTTGGTGGGTACCTCCATCCATCCATCCATCCATCCATCCATTCATCCGTTTGTTGGTCCATTCATTTTTATCTCTATGTCCCTCTATGTTTCTTTCTGTCTTTCTCTTTCCTCTCTCCATTTGTACACACACACACACACACACACACACACACACACCAGGTAAACTACCAGGCATTTTCTTTCATTCAATTTCACTCATTAACATAAACTCATTTAATCCACACAACCTCCCTGTAAAGGTAGATGTTATCTCCAATTAAAATGAGGGCACTGAGTTTCAAGGAGGTTAAATAATCTGTCTAGAATCATAGAGTTAGTTTTGGAAGTGCAAGGATGGTAGTACAGAGGGCTTGATGTAAAGATTGTGCTCATTAGAGCACAAACAATGTGGCAACATCATCTATAATAGCAAAACACTGGAAACACTGTAAATGAAAATCAATAGGAGACTGGATAAATAATTTAAGGTTTATCCATAAAATGGAATACAATGCAGCTTCTCAAAAGAATAACTTAGACCTACATACGCAAAGGGTGGAAAATGTCCATGATCTATTGTTTCATGAAAAAAGCCCCAAATTATACAATAGTGTATGTATATGATTCCATTTCTGTTAAGATTATCTTTGTATCTTTATACATGCATAGAAAGCATCTGGAAGGATGCCCAAAAGTGTGCAGTTACCAGCAGTTACTTCTTGAGAATGAGATTAGGGGAGGGAAAAGAGTTTTTAATTAAAACTTGTTTGGGATTTTTATAAATATTATTATTTTAATAATAAGTTATTTTTATTATAAAAAATTTAAAGCCTATTTCATGACTGTTGCACTCTGATACCAAGGAAGGTCTGACACCTCGTCTCCTTCCTTCCTGGGCATCTCTTCTGTTTTCACAGTGAAAACCCTTCCTTGGTCCTCTCTGCCCATAGTTAGCCGTTGTGTCCGCATGGCGTCACTTGTCTATGGATCGCCTATGTGGCCTTGAAGCTTCTTTTTTTGTATACCATTCCTTGATCATAAAAAAATAATACTTAATAATAAAAAACGTAAATTAAGGCAACAATGCATTATCACATTACCTTTCAGAATGTTCAAGTGATTGACAAGGGGAGATTATTACCTATAAAATTTTTTTCCATAAACCACCTGTTTTAATTTAAAAAATAATGTATGTGCTTAGAAGCATTCAGAATGTCAACAAGACAGTTGCAACTCTTTTTTTGGTCAATTATAAACTTGTGTTCAATTCATAGAGCAATGATTTAATATAAGCTGTATCAGAAGCAAAACTACCATCCCATATGTAATTTGTGTTAGACATGACCTGCTTTAAATTTCCATGCCAATTTACAGCCCTGAAATTGTATCATATGAGGTGAGTGGCTATCGCAAATCTCCTTGAAAGACAGGGTTATCTTAATGCGAGGTTTCGTACTCTGCAAACAATGATATTTCATATCTTTGTGATTTCAGTAATATTTTATAAAAATTATAGGAGATTTGTACATGAGTTCATTCCTTTGGAAAAAGGGAAAACTTGCATTAGGAAAAACTAATTCATCAATTTTTCTTCAGCTACCTCATCTTCCTCTTCTTCTCTTCCTTTTATTCTTTCTTTTCTCTTCTTTTAACTGTTTATTTTTGAGAGAGAGAGAGAGAGAGGGAGAGAGAGAATTAACAGGGGAGGGGCAGAGAGAAGAAGGAACAGAGGATTCAAAGCAGGCTCTGTGCTAACAGTAGTTAGCCCGATGCAGGGCTGGAACTCACGAACTGTAAGATCGTGCCCTGAGCCAAAGTCGGACACTCAACTGGCTAAATCACTGAGGTAGCCCAACTTCTCTCTCTCTCTTTTTTTTAGACATATATTTTTTAATGTTTTATTTATTTTTGAGAGAGAGTGAGAGAGAGTGTGTGAGTAGGGGAGGGTCAGAGAGAGAGAGGGAGACACAGAATCAGAAGACAGGCTCCAGGTTGGAGCTGTCAGCACAGAGCCCAACTCAGGGCTCAAACCCACAAACTGTGAGATCATGACCTGAGCTGAGGTCGGACACTCAACCGACTTAGCCACCCAGGCACTCCCCTCTCTTTCTTTTTTAAATGAACTATATTTCAGAATAAGTTTTGATTATTAAACATAGTTCAGAGGGTTCTCCATCCCCCTTCACCCAGTTCTCCCTAATGTTAATGATCTAATCTCATCAATCTTATATTACCCTACACAGTATATTTGTCAAAACCAAGTAACTAACTTTGATGCATGACCTTTAGTTCAACCCCAGACTTTACTTGGATTTCACTAGTTTTTCCACTGATGTTCTTTTTCTGGCCCAGGATCCCATCTGGGATACCACGCTGCATTTAGGACAGCCTCCTTTCTTCCTAGGACAGAATCTCCTTCAATGCCGCAAAGGAATACTGTTTTCAAAATTTTCTTTAGGATAGCAGACTTATGATGAGGTTTCTTATCATCCACAGAGCTGTTCAACATTCCCCCAGTAATTCTGCACCATGTCCAAGATGGTCTTCCATGATGTCTGGGTGAAGAACAAAACAAGAACAAGGTCACAGGAGGCTGTTCTCGTATACTTTTGTCCTGTGTCCAAGTGTTCCTTTTTCTTTAGCAGACGTGGTGGCTTTCTCTTTATTAAGCATTTTGGAGAAACTTCTGTGAAGTTGACTGAAGCTTCTTGGTGCTGCTTCTGACCATCTTCTGGTGGAACAATAGCCTGTAGAAACATCACCAGGCGTCCCGTGCACGATGTTGCTTGGTGGGGACCTGGGGGCGGACCGCAACTCCCTCAGGACATCTGCTGGCTCTTCTGGATGAATCTATGAATGCAGCTTCACTCACAAAACCAGCCAGCCTGTGGGCAAATGCTCTACATATATGTTTTTAAATTATATTTTATCTAAATGACAAAGTTATAAATGGCCATCAGAACAAGTCAAAGAATGTAAAGAACCATGAATCCACCCACACCTCATGCCACCCTCCCATCCCAGCCTGCTGAACTAGCCCCTTTCCCCAGGTGGAGCGTTTCCTTGCACACCTCCATGTAGGTACAAATGTATAATGTGCATAGTGCCTGATAATCTCAAACCAAAAGTTCAGAAGTGAAAACCATGTCCCTTTCTGTGTCTATGGATGAACTTAATTTTTACCTTGAGGAAAATGTTTACCTCTTCCTCTGTTCCTTCCAGAATTTGCTTGCTCTCGTCTCTTCTGCTATATACCCACTTCCGCGTCTTTAGTTGGGGACACTTCTGCTGTGGCCTTCTCATCTGCATCTGTGATTGTTTTCATTCACAGCTCCCAGGTCACCACGCAGCTTTGGGTGCTACACTGGCGAGTGTGGGTGGGTTCTATGGGCTGCCCCACATCTGCCTTGCTGGATGCCTGGGAGCACTTCTCCTTATCATAGCCTCCCAGTGAAATCAAAGGCCAGGTCCCCTTTGCTTATGGCCACCAAGGACTGGGCAGTTCCTTCGACACTCCTCTGCAGGGATGGCTTTGGGTTGGGTGTCAGGACCCAGGGAGCTGGAACTGCACACCTTTCAGAGACCCCACTGAACCTCATTGTTTAAGCACCTCATGCTCTCTCTTCTTGCCTTAGTAAGGTGTTTCTATCTCCTTGTGCCAAAGAAACTTTCTTCCAAATGGGTTATTTAGAGCAGTGATCTCCAAAGTGGGCGGTACAGTTGATCCTCTTGGGTATGAGAGGAAAATATTAAAACTTCTATTGTTTTAATCAAAAAGGAAAGGAACTAAATTTTCCAAATATTTAATGTGAGTTGGTACTTGGACTAAATGCAGTGGACAGTGAGGAGCGTTCCGAGTGGTGACCACACCAGTCTGTCTTCAAGGTCCTGTGGTACATTCCATTTGACCCACCAAATGGGATACCAGTGGTTGATAGTTTTGCTAAAAACACCTTTAAAGGGTGGCATTCTTTACAGTACTTGGTAATGAAATGGGGAGAGATTTTGAAATCTTTTGCACTACCCAGAGCTTCAGTGAAGACCTCATGGCCAAGTGTTTAAAGGACTTGTTGCAATTGATGTTAAGATATTTTTGTGTCACAAAAAGACAGCTATTCAAGTTCATTGACCTATGTTTGAGATGACAGCATTAGTCAAATGCTACCTGGCAGCTGCTTTTGAAAAATAAAATATATTTAATCTAGTCCTTCAATGGGAGATTCTGTTTTAACAATGCATGAGAAAGTCATTGCTTTTTGGAAGAAACTCTTGCTCTTGAGCATGTCAGAAATGAATGTTTGGAAATATTTCTATTATCTTGTTGTTGCTTCTGAACACAACATATGTCCTCCACAAATAATAATCTTAAAAATCCGTCTCATATCCGCCAGTCGACCAAAAAAAAAATAACCCCAGGAAACAGTATTTCCTAACTATATATATCTAAAAGATATAAAAATCTTCCAGAATTTTGAAATGATTTCCTAAAAATATGAAATTTCAGTGTGTTCTGAAGCCTTTGTGAGAAGGAATGATTAACACCTGGGAAGATGAAAATGTCTAAGCCAACTTTGGACATTTTTTTGTGTGTGTGTGACTGAGATTGAGTAAGAAACACCACCAAAGACGAACTTCCATTTGGACTTAGGAACCTCTGAAAGTTCCCTCTTTTTGTTACAGTAACCATTAAAATGAAGTATTGGATTCAGTTGAAGCTGGAATCGGGGCTTTGATTCACAAAGGGTTAAACCAAGATATTTTTTAAAAGGAAAGCATTTTCAATTACACTGCTAACTAAAAATTGTTTATGATTGAGGATATGTTTTTAGGAATAACAAAATGAATTTTGTACTATTAATGCATTATATAATTTATTAAAAATAGTTTCCCTTTTTGGCTCTCTTTTGAATATTCATAGTTTTGCATATGTTTTATACTATGTAGTAATTGACGTACCTAATTTTTAAGCACCTAATACTCATGTAATGGGGCACCTGCTTCAAAGGTCTTACTGATACGTGTCCACAGGTAGAATGTTTGGCAGTCATGGTTTAGATGAGGACCTTAATTTGAAACTCAAAAGCCATGAATTAACCTCTGTTTCTATAATACACTGTGGCATGCATTACTTCCATTATTATGTCTTTAGGGAGCTGCTGCATTCAAGGAATTGGCAAAATGAAAGCCTGTCAATTGTATTCTGTTAAAACATGTACACATATGTCATTTTTTTTATTTTAGAAAAATAGAATTATATCCATTACATTGTAATGGTTTTAAAAATTCAACAATAAATCACATTTATTCCTCCAAATTAGTAGATGTAGCTCTAATTCATTCCTTAAGATTTATATGATAATTCATAATGTACATGCACTGCATTTTATTAAACAGTTTCCTATTGAGAGATACACGTTTTCCCTGGGTTTCCTTTCCTTCTTTCTGTCCTTCACTCTCTTCATTCCTTCTCCATCTCTTCCTTTCTTCTCTCCTTCTTTTGATGATTCCCCCCCAAAATGCAAGCAATGCTCCAATGAACATTCTTATACATTTTTTCCCTGTAAGATAACCTCCCCCCCAAAGTGGCCAAAAGGTACATGTATTTTCAGTTTTAATCGGTATTGTCACATTACTTCTCGAATAAGTTTGCAGCAATTTACACTCTTGTCAGCAATGAATGAAAATATTTATTTCTTCACATCCTTGCCTGAACTGAAGTTATCATTCTTCTTCATTTTTGTCAATTTGATGGATAAAAAAAATGATGTTCTGTTTAAATTTGCTGCTTGTGAATTTGAACATTTTATTTATTAGTTGTTTGTATTAGCTTTTGCTGCATAATAAACCACTCCAAAACTTGGTGGCCTGAAGCAACAGCTATTTCTTTAGCTTATGATTCTGTGTGTCAGCAGTGGAGGCTGGGTTCGGCTGGGCGTTTCTACTGCTGGCCTTGGCTCAGCCCCTCAGGGGTCTGTGGTTAGCTGTGGGTCAATTAAGCAGCTTTGGTGCTTGGCAGTTGCTAGTTGTTGGCCAGGGTGAGGGTGGTGGGTGGGCCATGTGTCTGTTATCATCCACCAGGATAGCTTGGGCCACAGGGTGGCTGTGGCAGGGTTCTTCAGAGGAGCAACCCAGGGCAAGCCCCGGCACCAAGTACTTTCTTTACTTGCATTATATTTGTTAATTTCCCATTGGCCAAGCAAGTCATGTGGCTGGTGGACTGGCCGTGGGGAGAGAGGCTGCAGAAACAGACTCCATCTCCTGAAGGGTGGGCTGAATACTGTGGTCCTTGTTGGCCATCATCCACGTTAGCTTTTTTCTAATTTCTTCTTCTCTGCATTGCTTTTTGCAGTCTCTGCCCTTTTGTTTTCTTATTAATTCTAAGGGAGCTCTATGTTTATGTTATTAACCAGTTGCCTGTCATATATCCTATAAATATGTTCCCTGATCTTTCATGTATCATTTGGCTTTGTTTATAGTGTCTTACTGTGTTAAAAATAATCTGGCATAAGAAGTTCGTCCTTATTTTAAGGTGGGGCTGTACTCATGTTTCTGGTATTTATTCTCCTCATAGTTTAGCCATTCTATTACTTCCACTGTTAAAATAAATCTTTATTGTTTATTCATTTTTTGGAGAGAGAGTGAGACAGAGCATGAATGGGAGAGGAGCAGAGAGAAGGGGAGACACAGAATCTGAAGCAGGCTCCAGGCTCTCAGAACCCATGCAGGGCTCGAACTCATGGACCTAGAGATCATGACCTGAGCCAAAGTCAGATACTTGACTGAGCCACCCAGGCACCCCTATTATTTCCATTTTAATCTGTCTGCCATGTCATTTTATTTTTTTTAATGTGGTATATCTATCTATCTATCTATCTATCTATCTCTTTGGTTTATTCTGATTTATTCAGTTCTTTATTACATTGATTTATTAGATAAAGTATCATTTTTTAACATGGAATTGAATTTTTTAAACCTATAATATTCCCATGTATATTTTGTTGATGGGGGCTGTTGAGCAATATCCTTTGACAGAACAATTCCACATCTAGGAGTTTATCCTGCAGAGATAGTTGATCAAGTGAACAAGAGATAATGAAAAAGAATGTTCATTGCAGCATTATAATAGTGACAAATTGGGGACTATTCTATTTTTGGAACAGAGGATTAGATAACCAAATAGGACAATAGAATATTACTCAGCTGTTACCAAGAATGTATTAGCCCAGTAATTTTCAAATCTATTGTTTAGTGAAGAAAAACAAATTTTATACTCTATGAAGCAGAGTATAAAAGCCTAGGTCTGAAGCAAATGCTTGTGTGGTCCCCAGACTGAGTCAAAGGGCTCTCAAAGTCCGGTTCATGTCATACACCTCAGATACCCAAACTGGCTATCTGACCCAGAGAGAGGAGGGAAGGATCACGGATCACACCCGCCTCAGAGAGCAGAGGGTCTGAGCAGAGAGTGATCTTGGAGCGTAGTGGGGTGTTAGGGAGGACTTGTTGTCTTTGAGGCTCTCCCAGAGTGAAGGAGGGAAGTCTGGGTCACAGGTCCCAGATCCCTGGCGATGTGGGTCAATAAGACCCCACCAGAACTCAGTGGGCTGGCAGCCCTTGCAAACGTTTCCTGAGCAGAGCCAGCTGGCTACAGCTTCAGAAAAGTAGAAATTTCTTTTGGAGCCTAAGAGAGCCCAAGAAAGCACTTTCAGGGATGTATGGGAGAGCATGCAGCAGGTGTCCATGTGAAACAGAGGTCCAAAGCTGCTGGACCAGAAGGGGGCTTCCAGTCAAGAGAGGGGTGTTCAAGAATATTCGACATGATTGAGAAGTAGATTTGGGAAACTTGATGTCTCAGAGCCTGTCAGTTGGGGTAGATTCTGCAGACTAAGGCCAGGCAAATGGCATACCTCTGTTCACTTTAGTAAAATCGGATCATAAGTGAGCATGAGACATCCCCACAAACCTGGCTACAGTGTCAGCCCCCTAGGATGAAGATGCAAGTCCAGGTAGAAGTGGGGGATTAAGTTAAATATACAGAGAAAACCCCTATTTGCCTGAGTGTACTCTATATTGCTTATAAAAGAAAGTTTCCGCCACTAGGTGGAATGGGGGCTTGAGACAGAAAGGGAATTCAGTTACAAAAAACTAAAGCTGCCCTCTTTTGCACACCTGAATTTTCGGCCTGTGAAACTTATGCCCTCTACATATATATTTAGATGTGAAGAGAAAAACATCTGCAAGAATTCTTAACAAGCTGTTCCCAGTGGTAACAAAGTTTAATTTCCCACCTTGAACATGGATCAGTTTTGCAATAAAAATGCAAATCTAGAAAAATATTTCAAAGTATGTCATGTTCATTGTAGGCAATTTGGAAAATATGAAAAGCACATTTAAAAATTAAATCATCTGAATTCCCACCATGAAAATAACTACCATTAATATTTTTATTTTCTCTCATATGTATATGTGCATATGTATTCAAAATATACAGATGGGCATATATTCAAAGTGTATATATTCTTTTTACAAAATCAGAATTATATTGGTATTTGCCATCTGCTTTTTGTTTCCTTTTAATGTTGTCAAAGAGCATTTTCCCATGCTATTAAATGTTTTTTGAAAACACCCTTTAAAAGGTACATGCTCTGTGAGGTTATATAGTATATTTGACATATAATAATTTCTAAATACACAATGGTTGTTTTTTTAATTAAAAAATTTTAATATTTTACTTATTTTGAGAGAGAGAGAGACAGACAACAAGGGGAAGGGGCAGTGAGAGAGGGAGACACAGAATCTGAAGCAGGGTCTAGGCTCTGAGCTGTCAGCACGGAGCCAGATGTGGGGCTAGAACTTATGAATCATGAAACCATGACCTGAGCCAAAGTCGGACCCTTAACCAACTGAGCCACCAAGGTGCCCCAGAATGGTAGTTTTTAAGTACAGATGAGAAGATGAGGGTCAGAAAGGTTAATTAACTTACCCAAGGACACCCAGCAAGCATAAGGTAGAGCTGAGATTTGCACCATATCACTCCTGACTGTTAAGACCAATCTTCCTGAGGTTGGAAGAGTAAATGAATGTCACAGGTTGACATAAAGTACCTGACATGTGTGGGTGCTTAATAAATAAAATTCCTCTCCCTTATCCTGCCTTGCCTTTCCCAGGCAGGGCACTTCTCAGTACTACCAGGTTCTTGCCTCTGTGTCTTGGTTTATGACCGCTCTTGCACAGAAGCTCTTGTCACCTGAGCTGCTACTTCCAGAGCTCTTCCCTTTGGCACCAGAGCCTCTGCCTTGCTCCACTCTGCTCTCAGTTTCTCGCTGACACCCTTCTCCGTCTCAGCTCTGCCTCTGTCTCCATTGCACTTCCCACTCCCACTGGCGCCATGTTGTTACCATGGACCCGCAGTGCTTTGTGTTCAGGTCATCAGAAGTATAACAGAACCGTCCACAGAGGACAAGATTTAAACAGTTCAGGCAGCCAGAGTTCTCCCAGTGCCCCTTTAAATTTAAAGCAATCAATCCAATGAGTTATTGTGGAAGCAGTAACTGGGTTTCAGCTGAGAAAAGTCTAGGTTCTATAAAATTCAGATACATCATTCCAGAGATATATATCTAGAGCTGTAAGTCACCCAGGCATCAATGGAAACAAATGCTTCTCCAGTTTCTTTTTTGGAAGTCACATCAGTGCATGTGTATCCCAGAATCTGCATTCATTATTTACTCCAGTAGCTTGGGAGAGGCCTGGGGATGGTGTGGTGCCAGGAGCTCTTGGGGTCCTTTCACAAGATCACTCCTGTGACCTTGGCTTCTCTTAAGGAAAGAGCCTCAGGCTAAGCAAGACTGGTCCTCCCTTTTGAAGATTCACTAAACCTGGGGTGGAAAACCCAAAATGCCTCATTGGTCCTGGCAGATAAGGTAAATGAGGGCAGGGGGCTGGGGAAAGACTATAGAGAGGGGTAGGAACTGGGCAAACTGGATGGAGCATGCCTCCATAGCAAGGCTTTCAAATTCAATTAAATTCTTGTGGGGGCCAAAGTTCTCTGACAGTTTGCTACCCCATCTAAGAGGTGGTGTGGTAGGTAGAATACTACTTCCCTGTCCCCTTTTTACCAAAGCATGTCTTAACCCCTGGAACTGGTGAATATATTAGATGACGTGGCAAAGGGGAGATTGCAGGTGGAATTGAGACCGCTAAACCTCTAACCTTAAAATAGGGAGAGTATCCTGGGGTGTCTAGGTGGGCCCAATGTAATCTTAAGGGTCCTGAAGAATTGGAGAGGGAGCCAGAAGAGTCAGAGGAGGGCGTGACTACTGAAGAAAGGCACAGGGAGATGCAATGCTGCTGATTTTGAAGACAGAAGAAGGCACCATACCAAGGAATGAGAGTGGCTTCTGAAAGTGGGAAGGAGCAAGGAAATGGGTTCTATCCTAGAGCCTCCAGAAAAGAATACAGCCCTGCCAATGCTCTGGTTTTTCACAAGGAGACCCATATTGAGCTTTCAGTTTCTAGAACTCCAAGGTAATAAATTTGCATTGTTTGATCTTCTAAATCTGGCATAATTTGTTACAGCATTAACAGAGAACTGATAGAGATGACTTTTCTTTAAACCAGTAAGATCATCCCCGTCTGCATCACGGGGCAAAACAAGACCTTGGATAGAGTGAGATGGGAAGGAATTGATTGGCCTTTGTTGTTGACCCAGGTGAGAGGAAACACCTCCCCACCCCCACCCCGGGCTCCCACAGTTTGGGTGAGCTGTCAGAGAGGTGATCCTATTGAGGCGCCAGGTGGAACACGACCTGAGCAACGACCCATCTGTAGAGGGCTGACATCAGGGCACAGTCCTTCAGCAAGGTCCAATTTTCTAGGGGGCCACCCCTATCGTTGCCTTTAAACAGCCAGCCCTTGGCAGTTTTGAACAACTATGCTCAAGTTTATTTATTTGATTTTTGTTACTTTTAGGAAGTTAATTTTTAAAAATAATATTACATAATGCATTTCTGTGTGACTACTTTGGGTTCACTATGAGAGATACTTCTTATTGCTGGCATTAGCATATTTTAAGGTTTTTTTTTTTTAAAAAAACTTTTGATGTTTATTTTTGAAAGAGAGAGAGAGAGAGCATGAACAGGAGAGGTACAGAGAGAGAGGGAGACACAGAATTTGATGCAGGCTGCAGGCTCTGAGCTGTCAGTACAGAGTCCTTTGTGGGGCTCAAACCCATGAACCATGAATTCATGACCTGTGTCGAAGTCGGACACTTAACTGAGCCACACAGATATCCCAGCATGTTCTAATGTTTAAAAACTTTTTGAGTCAAAGGTTAAGTGGCTATCTCTGATTGTCCCACTAGGGGCTAACAAAATTGGTTTCTGGCCCATTTCTCCACTGTTGTTATGTCGTTATTGGTGATATCTCATAGAGGGCTGGGGTTGTTGACAACCTCTTGGACCTTCTGAATACTGTGGGTTATCAAGGGATACAGGAGTGCTGATGCATAGGGGCACATGTACCCCTATGTTCATAGTAGCACTGTCAACAATAGTCAAATCATGGAAAGAGCCTGAATGTCCATCAATTGATGAATGGATCAAAAAGATGTGGTTTATCTATACAATGGAATACTACATGGCAATGGGAAAGAATGAAATCTGACCATTTGTAGCAACGTGGATGGAACTCAAGGGTGTTATGCTAAACAAAATAAGTCAGTCAGAGAATGACAAGTACCATGTGTTTTCACTCATAACTGGAAAAGGAGAAACTTAACAGAGGACCATGGGGGAGGGGAAGGGAAAAAAGAGTTGGGGAGAGGGAGGGAGGCAAACCATGGGAGACTCTTGAATACTGATAACAAAATGAGGGCTGATGGGGGTGGGGAGAAGGGAAGAGGGGTGATGGGCATGGAGGAGGGCACTTGTTGGGATGAGCACTGGGTGTTGTATGGAAACCAACCTGACAATAAACTATAAAAGGAAAATAAATAAATAAATACTGTGACTTATAACTGGAAAGGCTTTTGTACATTTTCAATGTGTTTACTCACTATCCTTGGAATGAAATCCTGGTTGTTTTGTATCATGGCATATTCTCATGTTTCTGACCCTCATTTTTCTCATTTGTATAATAGACATAACCATAGAGACTACCCCATAGGGTTGCTGTGAGCATTCAAGGAGCTAAGCCATATAAAACATCACCTAGCATGGAGTAAGTACTCAAATAAAAATAACAGTGTCTGAATTTGGAATGTGTAATATTAAAAATTGGAGAATACTTGCAGTATGGAGGGTCAGGGCAAGAGTAGAGGGTAGCGTTTCATCCAGCTGAGCATTCAGATGCTGGTGATCCAATAGGGAGTCATGAATGTGACCCAAATCTCTCCCTCAGTATTGGGCCCCATTTATAGATAAACGTGTTCAGATATTTCCCTCTTTAATTCAGGTGGATATTCCTGGAGAATTGGCCCTAGGGAGCCAGTCTTTCCCATTCACATTTCCTCTGGCAAGAGCTTTGGGAGCATCATTGGAATGAAGGCATTCAGATCTCCTGAAGGAACTCCATTGGTTAACGTATTAATTTCAAAATCTTGTCAAATTGAGACCAGATAGCTAACAAATCTGGTGTGAGGATTCTAGATGTTTATAGATCATGTTGGCCTTATCTGGATGATGGATATGTATGGGAAGAAAAAAGTTCCTAATGGGAATATCTTTTGGATATTAGTGTCAGCTCTGTCAAGTGTTAGGCTAAACTAGAGTTTCTCAACCTAGGTACTATTGACCTTTTGGGCCAGATAATTCTTTTTTTGTGGTGGGGGTCTGCCCTGTACATTTTCAGATGTCTTGCTATATGTCTGACATCTACCCATTAGATGCCAATAACAAATACCCCCCTACCCCAATTCGTGGCAACCACAAAATCTCCTGATATTCCCAAATGGTCCCTGGGGTTGGAGGCACAAAACTGCCCCTGGCTGAGGACCACTGGGCTAGACATGAGGTTACAGAAACTTGTCGGACTCTGCCTTTGCCTCAAAAATCTCACAGTTTTGAGGAGAGACCCTTTTCCCCCACCATGAGCACTGAGCCATGAGAGTAACAGACTAACCACTGGGCTGAAGCCATATGGAAGATTCTTATCTTTCTTAAGATCGAGATGGGTTGGGGGGTGGCCAGTGCCTTCACTACAGCTGCTTTGCTGGATACAAAGGCAGAATTCCCATTTGTTATAATTACAGGTCAATGTTTTGAATATCCATTTTTGGTTTCCTGATAACAAATCAGGAGGGAACTGTTTTTGGTCCCCATAACAAATGACCCCAGACTGCTCTACTTTTGGCTTCCTATAGCTGTTTTTAGTGTGTGAGCATGGGCAGGTTTTACTTCTGGTGGCCCCATAGTCCCTCCCTAGCTTTCTTGCTCTTCTCTCAAAGTGCTAGTGCTTACTCATACCCCACCTAGATTAATTAAGCCAAAAGAGATGGATCTGGAAGCAGATATTTTTTAAAGCTTGCTAGGTGAATCTGGTGAACTTTAAGAGACTGAGGGAGGGTTTGGGTGAAGCTGGCGGGGATGAGGGCTCACTGCATCCCTCAAATCCTGCTCTCCAGGGCTGCGCCGGTTCATACCAGTAAAGTCGGGAAATGGCCACTTTTAGGCAACCAAAGCATTGTTTTAATTTATAAAATTAAACTCCAGTGATTAAAAAAAACAAATATGAAATAAAATTAACTTATTAAAGTACTCTTAAAACTTAGTGCCAGAAGAGATTTCATTAATATCATTTTAAAGCACATTCTTTTTTAACTGTTTTTTAATTGAACCCCAAAATACCTCACTAAAAATATTGAATGTCAGCTTTTTCTCTCAAATGAGAGTCGAGTTCTTCTCTTGAATAGAGTCTATAAGCTAGTTTTCAAAAGGTCCAGTTTTCATTAACATGAACTGAGGAATAATGAGTGAACTGTAGCCACTTCAAGTCATTTCAGTTGTATTTTCATTCCAGATAGTTCCCTTGAGTTTAGCAGGACTCCGTGGTGCTCACTATGTGCCCGGCACAGTCCTAGAAGTTGAGAGGCAGATGGGTAAAAACAGTCTCTTGAGGCTGTATAAGCTGCAAGGAACATACACTATGCCTTAAGACTATTCATCCATCTACGTGTCCAGGGCCAGGCCAGGAGATATATAGATCTCAACATTTCCAAATGTCTTCTGGGGAGTGCAGAAGAGCCCTGGGTTCAGAACTGCCCCAGAGAAGGATAAAATGTCTTTTGCCCTGGGGCAGGACTACATAATCTGTGATCAAAGGGAGGACATGGCAGAAACTTGAGAGATGTCTGAATGTCACAGGAGCCAGGTTAGCCAGGCAGGACCCCCACGTCCTCACCCAGCCAGGGAACTGACCACCAACCTCGCCAATGAGACCAGCACATGGGGTGAAGGGATAGACAGACTAGATCAGATGATCTGGATATGCCATTCCAAAGTCTACCCTACTGCTAGGTCATGAAAACCCATCATGGGAAGAAGGAACAGGGCCAACTGGAGGATATCTAGAAGACATCCACGAGAGACAGCTAAACCTGAAGTGCCTGAGACACATGTATAGACATATCTGCTTCCCTGGTGCTCAAGGGTGGGGATGGAGAATTGTGAAGAATGTTCTGGAAAATGGAGGCGATGTTATCTTTGCACATTGAGTAAAAGGAGTAAATTTGCAACTCAGCTATATATCATGTCATCTTTCAGATCTGTTGTTTGCTGTCATTGATTCATTCCAACAATATTTATCAAGTGACTATTGTGTTCTCAGCACAGGTTTCTGTCTGGTGGCTTCTAAGGACCAGATCTGCTTTAGGCGTTGGGGACTAAAACAGTGACAGTCCTCATCTCCTGGAGACTGCAGTCTAGCATGGAGAGAGCAAATAAAGAGGTCATGTTTATTAAGTGCCAGCTGATGGCAGGTGCTTCCTATGCATCATCCTTGTGATGCTTCATAGCCACCTCATTTTGTAAATGGGAATAAAAGAAGCCTTGGTCATGCTAAGATGGAGCACAAGAGTTAGGGGGAGATTTGGGGAGACGCAGACACACGCATGCATCTGCACACACATGGTGAAGCTAGCCACGCACCCCTTTTCGCCAGAGTTATCTCAAATGCTTCTCAGCAGTTGGTCCTGATGCTTGGAGTTCCTGAAACACCTGTCTTCAGAGCTTTCTTGAAGTCCCAGAGAGGGTCATGCCTGTAGGACCGTGATGTAACAACTCTTTCTTCTATTCTGAGAGGGGACCCCGCATCACAGATCCCACAGGCAGCAGATGGGGACCGTTTTGGCTCATGGGCCTTTCGTATTTGACTATAGATATGGACCCTCTGCGTATGAAGAGACACTCAGGGTTGGAAGAAAATAAATGATGGGAAATTGTAGGTACCAGTGAGCTGGGGAGCAGGGCAGCCTTGAGTGTTAAACCAGCTGCTCAACTGTTTTCTATATGCTGCACTCTGCCCACAGTAATAGTAATAAACAGAGGCCTCGTTACAAAAATATCTAAAACCTTAACTCCAATAAAATAAAGTTACAATGTTAAGAGACAAATAATCAAGGGCAAAGGGATCTTTGTGCCAGAAACCATGGGCTAAAGGAAACTCCTAATATTGACCTCCGTTCTGAGCTTCCTGGTAGGCAGGACAATGACAGACTGGATAGAATGCATAACCCTCAGAGCTTACTACAAAGAAGAATACCAGTCCATTGGGAGAGAGGTTTCTATTTCGTATTTTATTTCTTTAGTTTAGTGCTTTGGGAGACATTTATCACATCAGTCTGTAGATAAGGGACATAGAACAACATAATGGATAGTGTCTTTGCTAGCAGTTTTACAAACAATGCAAATGTGATTCATATGACTGCTTCTTATATCAGCCCTGGCTGAAAGCCAAAGGCATAAACAATGTGATATTCTAGTTCAGTGCAAATTTTTCTGTGGAAAGCTGAAATGATATCATTCAGACTTGGAGCTTCCTAGGGATTTGACTTGGCACAAGTTAGAGCTTAAAAGCTTTAGAAGAATTAAAATGTGTTTCTTAGGTTGTCTTTCTGGCTAGCTTCGACTTCATTTTTAAGATCTAGCTCTAGCACGGTCTGCTCCCTGATTCTTTGAGGTCAAGTTAGGTGCTGTGCTATGTACTCCCTTAATGCCCTGTACACCCCTCCCCTCCAGAGAGCTCCAGTCTCTGTCTGTGTTTTGTGTCTATGTTAAAGGCAGTAAGATCCTCCAAGGGATACAGGAGTGCTGTTGCATAGGGCCCCTATGTTCATAGCAGGACTTTCAACAATAGCCAAATCATGGAAAGAGCTTAAACATTCATCAACTGATGAATGGATCAAGAAGATGTGGTTTATCTATACAATGGAATACTACATGGCAATGAGAAAGAATGAAATCTGGCCATTTGTAGCAACACAGATGGAATTCGAGGGTGTTATGCTAAGTGAGATAAGTCAGCCAGAGAAGCACAGATACCATATATTTTCACTCATAAGTAGAACAGGAGAAACTTAACAGAGGACCATGGGGGAGGGGCAGGGGGGAAATAGTTGGGGAGAGGGATGGAGGCAAACCATGAGAGACTCTTGAACACTGATAACAAACTGAGGGCTGATGGGGGTGAGGAGAGGGGAAGAAGGGGGGTGATGGGCATGGAGGAGGTTACTTATTGGGATGAGCACTGGGTGTTATATGCAAACCAACTTGACAATATACTATAAAAGGAAAAAAAATAAAGTTAAAAAGAAAACTTTTTAAAGGCAGTAAGTTCCGGAATGGTAGGCATGGCCACAGTCATATTTGTATCTCCAGCTCACACAGTGGTTTTCGACGTTATAGGCCTTCATGGATATCATTTAGGCATGTCAAAACTCATACATTCTTGGTAAAGGGAGAGGTAGTACAGAGAATGGTTAGAATCTGGGCTTTTGCACCAGATTGCTGGATTCAAATTTGGACCTCTACCACTATCTAGCTCTCTTATCTTGGATGAGTTAAAGAATTACTTTGTGCCGCAGTTTCTTCATCTGTAATATGGAGCTCACCTTATAAGATTGCTGAGAGAATTAAGGGAATTGACCTATGGAACACACTTAGTATAGTGCCTGGTGTATAGATTTTGCTGTGTGTGTGTAATTGGCTATGATGACTGGTATCTTTGAAGTCCCAGCAGCTCTTTTACCAGAGTTAGTAGACAGATGGGCTAAGCTGTGGTCTGTGCTGGGCCTAGCACACAGCCTGGGAACCAAGCTGACAATCTGTGCTTCCTGGCTCTCCCGGCTGCCTTAGAGGCTGAGCAACCCCATGTGTCCTTCTCTGCGCTCCCTGCCCAGGCACACTAAGGCATGTTTGTGGAAGGATGTTATGATTCCTAGGCTGGTGGCCCAACTCAGGCTTTCCAGCCTTCTTCAGATAGTGTCTCACCCTGCCTCGGTTTCCCTCAGGAAGTAGTTGAGAAATCTTTGGTTACCAGTAGACTTCGGATCTTCTGGCTCAGTCTCTTATTTCCTGTGTGAACTAGGGTGAGTGACATAACATCTACAGCCTCATCTGTCCTGTATTTAATGATAGGGATGGTGGTGCCTCCTGAGGAGGTGGCTGTTGTGTGGATTCACTGAAGTCATCTATGTACCACACTGGCTGGGTATTGGCTTGTGGTTAGTGGACATCCAGGGTAAGAACCTATTCCTCTAGACTTTGTGAAACTCACTTCTCTGAAGTCTACATCCAGCATTTTTCTTCTTGACGTGAACTCACTTTAGAATTCATCTTTGTCAAAATAGCCAGGAAAACTCAAGAAGCCTTAAAGTTCCGAGGTGGGTTTATCTCAACCAAGGCCCTTAGGTCTCAATTGTGGAGAGGGAGTGAGTGCCCACCAACTTGAGCCTAGAGGTACAAGACCTCCCTGCACACCCCCTCCTGCAAGGCCTTCCTTCTTACAAGTAGGTAGGCTATCTGACACTTGGGCCCAGGCCTGGCTAGTGACCCCACCTGACCTTGCTGGCTTCCCATCTACCAGAGTACGTCCAGATCAGGAGAAGCTTTTCACTGCCTTGTTCATACTAACTGCACTTTCTGTTCTAAAAGACATACAGGTGTTTTACTAGAAAAGATTAGGAAAACAATTAGATTATCATCATACTTATACAGGAAGTGACACATGAATTAGTTTTGTTGAGGAGAAGTGATTTTGTTAATGTAATTGTAGTATGTCATGTACTAGAGTCAAAGAAGAATCCATAAGTTTAGGTTTTGAAGAGAAATCTTCGCCTTGGAGGGACACATACACACACTCCTGAATATGTATGGTACTAAGGGCCATACCTGAGAATCAAGGCTCTTGGAGGAATGGCCAAGACTTTAGCTCTGACCTGCCATTTTAAATGAGCATGCTCTTGGTGAACAGCTATCTCGCGTTGGTTTTTTGGTATTTCCCATCTCTGCCACTAGGGGCACCTCCAGACACTATTTGGGGGCATACTCCAGGCACATTGGATGCAGAACAATTTGTGTATATACTTGTTCTATTTGAGAGCAGGGGGATGTTTCGCTCTCTTGCCTTCACAGTTTTACTCAACGTCACTCTTCCTACACGGGATTTTATTGACCGCCTTCTTCCTCAACTCTCTCCAAGCCTTCTCACCCTTCCAGCCCAGCCTATCCATGAAGCCTTTCCCACCTTTCCAGCCTGCTCTCACATCCCCATCAGAGGCCCTCCAGAAAGCTTGCCTGTCCACAAACAACATGTATTCTGTGTCCATCATCCCTCTCCTTCTAACAACTGGGGAAGGAGACATCATGTATGGCTTCCCTTGTTGCCCTCAGGCTCACCCTTACCAAGGGCAGGGCACCTAGGAAACCCTCAGCCTGGATTTATCTTGAAGGAGCCCAGATCCCTGTATTCTGTAGATTTTTAAATCATTCATCCTTCTAGAGGGATGTGTTGATCAAAGTGAGCCAGTATGTTTGAACTATTTCTTTGAACAAGCTATTATAAATCCCCAGACCTTATGCACATCCATTGATATAATGTCAATCCTGAGGTTACTGATGGAATTTCCCCTCACTGTACCTTGGGTAGCCTGTTTATTTAAATGGGCTGTGGAATGAAGTTGTCAGATAAGAATCTGACATCCTTCCCCTCTAGGAGAGATAAATAGAGTCTAAGCCTAAAATGGGCTCTGGGCTTGATCAAGAATTCTCTGTGAAATGGTACCTGTTCAGCTGCATGTTCTCCCAAAGAACACATCACCCCAAACAGCCTCCAAGGGCTGGAGATTAGAGCAGAGAAGGCAGCTGTCCTTCCCTCACCCCGAAGTTTGGGCATGCGATGCGGCCTCACCACCCCAAAGCTTTTGAAAATGCATTTTTAAAAGTTTATTTATTTTGAGAGAGACAGAGCATGTGCATGCATGCTCATGAGTGGGGAAGGGGCAGACAGAGAAGGAGAGAGAGAATACCAAGCAGATTCTGTGCTGTCAATGCAGAGCCCCACATGGGGCTCAAACCCACAAACCATGAGCTTATGACTTGAGCTGAAATCAAGAGTCAGACACTTACCCAATTGAGTGACCCAGGCATCCTATTTAGCACATTTTAAATACATACATATATACATATTCCATGTCTTTATCCATTCATCAATTGATACACATTTGGGCTCTTTCCATACTTTGGCCATTACCAGTAGTGCTACTATAAATATTGGGGTGCATGTGCCGCTTTGAGTTAGCATTTTTGTATCCTTTGGATAAATACTTAGTAGTGCAATTGCTGGGTCATAGAGTAGTTCTATTTTTAATTTTTTTTAGGAACCTCTATAATGTTTTCCAGAGTGGCTGGAAATATAAATGGACAACTCAGAATCACAGTGCATTTGAGGAATGAAAAAATATAAAACAAACATAAAAAGGAGTCCAGAGTAAAACTTAGTTTATGGAATAGAAGTTCAAACACTTAAAGAGCTAAAATAATCTGAAAGAGCTATCACTGATAATCTTAAAGAGCTAAAATAAATGTATATCCTTAAGACATGAAGAGGATACTATGAAAAAGAACAGAAAACACAAAATAGCAACTGAAGATGAAAAATAGTGTGACAACTGAAATTGTAAAAATCCAGTTAAAGTATTAGACAAAATCGAGGAAAGTAAAACTAAGGGTAAAGTAGTAGTATAAGTTGAGAGAGAAAAGTTGACGAAAATGAGTGGCTTAATCCAGGAAGTTCAATATTCTTGTAAGAGAAATTCTGGAGGGAGAACCAAAAATAATGGAGAAAAGGCAAATATCAAAGAAACAAACAAGAAAATGTCTCAGAGCTAAAGGACATGTGTCTCCAGATTGGAAAATCCTACGAACCATTTAGCTCTTAGTCAAAATAAGTGAAAAGAACACCCATCTTAAGGCACTGCAATAACAAGTTTCAGAGCATGGGGGCGGGGGTGGGGCAGAGGGAGAGAGAAGAAAAGGAGGAGGAGGAGGAGGAGGAAGACAGGTGATACAAAAGGAACAGGAACAAGAGGAATCCGAATGGCACTAGGATGTTTAAGAGTAACACTGGATGCTAGAAGGTACTGGAGAAACAATTTCTGTGAAAGAATTCAGATCACTTTGTCTAAGGGTATTAAGTCAATCAATCAATCAGTCAATATAGCACCAACATTTTAAAAAATCCATACAGGCAAAGCCTAAAAAATTTATGCCTCATGCATCATTTCTTAGGAAGACACTGTAGGATGGACTTGAGAAAAAGAAAATGAAAGCTAAAAAAGATAAAAGTTAGCCAATAACAGATGCAGACATTCCAAGCAGAAGAACAGAAAGAAAGGTGTCAGATCATCCAACTGAAGACGAGGTGTCTGTGTGGGAGCAGGGGAAGGAGGGCTCCGACACACCATCTACGAGGTGTAAGGAAGCTGGAAGACTGTTTCATATGGTTGAGCATTTGGGCACATATAATACAGCAGTTGTGTAAATAAATACACATCAGGGCACTTGTTGACCCAAGAAAAGCTGAAATTGTATAAGCAACTTTATTTTGAGAGATAAAGAGAGAGAGTAGGGGATCTATGATCTAATGAAGTCATCACTTTTGATTTTATTTAAAAACTGTTATATAAATAAGTGGGGAATAGTAGGACAGGAAATGAAAGGACGAGGCTGTGTAAGAAGTTAAGTCCTCATCACCCTATTGGTAGGATAATGGATAATGTTAATATCTAAAATTGAGCAACCAAGTATAGCAGTGTGAACAGAAGATTGAAAGACATGGAAGTAAATCTCAAAGAAATAGCAAAAGAGTTACAAGCGTTTGCCTCTGGAGGGCAGGATGAGGGGTAGGGGTTGGGCCAGGCAATGCCATCTGTCAGAAGAGGGCTTTTAATACCATTTCATTTTAAACTATGATTTTGTAAAGAATAATAGGTTATAAACTATGGTTTATGATTGTCTCAGTGTGCTTTGCAATTACTCCATTTATTCTCCCTTAAAATATTGATTGTGTTCTTGTTCGGCACATTGGTCTTACTAGTCTTTGATATTCAGATTTTAAAAATAAGTATTATTTTCCCTATTGCTTGTAAAAAGTTTTAAAACAGAGTTAATAGAAAATGAAAGGAAGGTATTCAGAAGATATTGGGCAGCTCACGAAGGTGGGCAGAAGGATGGGGAATCAGGACTGGAAATCTATGCAAGGCCAGATAGTGGGGACATGGTCAAAGTCACTTCTGAGCACAGTCTGGATAAGACACCATCATTGGACTCACAACACTGCCTTTATCACTGGGATTTACTTTTCAATTAGATCATGTGTCACTTTCTCACAATTCAGTGGAATCTACTGTGCTAAGCCTAGGTTCTGTACTGGCCTGTGTAGAGTGGGGAGAGAGTCCTTCCCCCACTGAAGCCCCTTACCTCTGGCCCAGACACATACAATGGGTATCTCTACAAATCAAGAATTTTCTGATACTGGGTGGCGAAAACTCTACAATTGTCTCTTACTCCCATATGGGACACCATTTCCTTTTCTCCCAAACCACTGAGTTCCCCAAACCATTGGGGACTTTCTGTAGAATTTTAGAATATACTGAGAGCCAAGAATCACTCTTGCCTATCTCTCAGACTTTTCAGATGAGGAAAATGAAGCCCAGAGAAGGCTGGTGACATTGCAAGGTAGGAAGAGATTCCAAAGTGGTCTCAACAGTTCAGATAGAGTGGCAGTGTTATTCCAAAAGCATGAACTTTACAGGATAATGTGAAGTCTTCCAGTGAGGATTAGAACTCCCTACATTAGTACAGGGTATAGAAGGGAGGTAGGGGAGTGCATGGGCATGTGCATGTATGTGTAAACTCCTCATTTAAAAAAATACGTTCTTGGGGGTTGAAAGTGATAGAGCTGGGTGTGTGCTGTGCCATCTCCAGGAAGGTGCTGGCTTGATCTGCACCAGTAGAACCAACAGTGGTCCAAAGGCACAGGTGAATAAGTTCCTGTCCTCCTGGCATGTGTGCCTGGCTCCCAGCCTCCAAAGGTCACTGGTATTATAACTCTAGCCACTTGAATGTGTCTGTAGATCAAACTAGCCACTGCCAGTTCCTACACTAGAATATGGGGACTCTAGGCTAACGATGCTATGTCATCTGCCTTGTCCTGTGTACCTTCACCTTTTGCCTGAGGTAAGCCCTTGACTGATCTCTCTTCACTCCCATGATCACTGATCTCTCCCAAACTTTTAGGACTTGCCTCTCTGACTTCCTGCTGTCCAGGAGGTTATGCCTGAATTCATCTTCCTCACTGAGCCTGATCCACCTTCTGTTTTTATGCGATTGCATCTAGTGTCGTTTCAGATTTCTTTTTGTCCTTCACACCTCACTCAATTTCCAACTGATGACCATATCTTGTCAATGTTTTCCTTTTAAAACATTTTACACTTCATTCCCTTTCTCTCCAGCCTGGTGACCTCACTCTGTTCTTGCCCTCACCTCCAGTTTTCTGGACTACTGGGACTGCTTACCAACAGATTTCCCTATACTTCACATGCTTGTGAACTTCTCTTCCCTGTGGCCAGTCTGGCACATCTAGAATCCACATCGACCATACACATCCCATCGGAAAGTCCTATGCCCCCTCCCACCCCTGCTGAGGCCTGGAATACCATTTATCCCTCCCCGTTCTGTTGCAACCTTAGTATCCTGTGAAATACCTGTGTGTTCCTTGAACAAAGAAACTAGTATTCTGGGAGAGATAGGTTTGATAAACATGGGATTCAGTCAAGCTCTATGATTTTCTGTGATATGAGGACTTTTCTGTTACTGTGCTTTGTGTTTCTTCAAAGTAGGGATACAAATGCATTGTATCTCAAGCTTTCTGATCACAGTTTGTTTTCAGGGGAACTTCTGGCATCAGTGTGCTAGGACTGCCATAACAAAGTACCAAGACAGGGCGCTTAAACCACAGAAATATATTGTCTTACAGTTCTGGAGGCCAGAACTCTAAGTGTGTGTGGTGGGTTGGTTTCTTTTGAGGCTTCCCTTCCTGCTTTGTAGATTGCTGTCATCTTCACTGTGTCCTCACATGGCCTTGTCTCTGTGAGCATATATCCCTGGGATCTCTTACTCTTCTTATAAGAGCACCAGTTATACTGGAGTAGGCCCGCCCTAATGGCCTCATTTTACCTTAATCACTACTTTAAATACCTTATCTCCAAGTACAGCTATGTTCTGAGGGACTGGGGATTGGGACTTCAACATATGAATCTGGAGGGGCCACAATGTAGCCCGTAACATTACAAGGACATTTCTGTTAGTGTCCTTTGTGTTTCTTCCGAGTACAGTATATCTTATACTTTCTGAGCATAGATTTTCCTTTCCTTTTTAAATAGGAGGACTCTGGGAACTCCTAAGGCTCTTCTCTTCCATGGGACAAAATCTGGGGCTCTCAATTTACAGAGTAAAAGCCAGGCTCCACTGTGTCAACCCTGCCATGTGGGACCTGGTAGTATTTCAGGTCAGAGCTCAGGCCTCGTGCCACACTGGTCCTTCCACATTTGATTCTGAGCCACAGAGCAACCTATGGTGGGAATGCTTCATGTGTAGATTTAACTCTTGCTGATGGGTACATAGGCCAGACAATTCCACACTGGCCTCATCAATAGGCAATGGGCACAGTAAAGCATGACACAGTGAGATAATGTGGTAGAAAGAATGTGTGCATGGTCTCCAAGGCTTCTCCACATGGCCCATCTGACCTCTCTGGAATGCAGATCTCCCATCTTCACTTACAGGGTGAGAAGAGGTTCCAAAGCTGTCTCATCCGATTGACTGGCCAGAACAGCAGTGTGACAGGACAGGATAGGGGAGCATGGCATTCAAGGGCTGGGCCAGTGGCTGATAGTTTAGTCAATACACTCAGGGATGAAAATGAAGTTCTAATTGAGGGCTATAAAGAAACATTGATTAATAAAGGTGAGAGGAACAGATCCAGAATTCTTTACACAAATTATATTTTCTGCACTACACTTTATCCATGAGCTAAGAAGTCTTCCTGGCTAATTTTGATTATAATTGATTTTTGGCTCCCCTAATAACTTCAGAATCAAATCTTTATTCACAAGATGCGACTCAGCCGCCATTCCCTAAACGAATGGCCTCTCTCACCTCCAGGCTTACACATGCTGTCTACTTAGACTGGGATAGCCTACTGCCCCGCTGCTGCCTACTCCCAGCACAGGGGCTTCTTCTCTCCAGGGGAAGTTGGTGTCTGGCTCCTCATTTACTGAATATTCCCTGATCATTGCAATTTCTCCTTTTATCTAGTAGAATTTTCTCTCTGGATGGGTCTGTCTCTCTTAAGTGGGTTGGTTTCACTCAAAGATAAGGGCCCAAACTTCCTTACTTCCTTTTCCAGATTGCTAATAGCACCTGGCACCTCGTAGGAGCCCAGGTACATGGTTGTTAAATGGATGAGTGGACCCTACTATTTACTCTCACACCTGCTCCTGGATTTTCTTGAGGTTGACACCTGCTTCTTTGACTTTTTAATCCCATGATTCCCCAAAGTGGATGAGTCCAAGAAGCCTCTTTTTCTCCTCCAGGCCTCCCTGATGCTTTGCTATTTCTCTAGATAAGGCAGATTCCTCAGGAAGCTTATAGGGGCTGGGTCCATTTTTAGCCTGAGGCCTCTTGGCTTGTGCCAGCTGTCCTCCCCCTGAGCCCTGAACTGCTGGACCACCACTAGTGGACACTTAGCCCTTCCCTTGAGCTATAGCCAACCTTGTACTAGGGAGCACAGAGTCAAGAATTATCAAGCCTACACTGAATGACTGGAGAGGAGGGGCTGACCATCATGCATCTCCCTGTCCTTGGTGTCTGGTGGGACAGACAACTACTCCAGACGTTTTGACAGGCTGTCTCATGCTATCATTATTTGAGCTGTACTCCTGAATTCTCCAATCTGGGCAGAGATGATGCTCTTCCTGTCTGTGAGCCCAAAGATCTGGCTATTTGGACATTTATTAGTTTGTAAGCTTCATCTTCTTCTTTCAAAGGGAGGTCATAACTGGTCACCTTTCAGGACTTGTTGCAAGAAATAGTGCTGATATATATATAGAGAGAGAATTTACATTTTGGAATAAGCACCTTGGAGGCTATGTGGAAAATCTGGTCATGAAAGGAAGAAAGACCAGTGCAAATCTGAGGTAGGAATTTGAGAGAGATGCCATCATGCCTACCCCGGGCATTTTGTGTCTATTGATTCATTGATCTACCTTTTTATTTGTGCCCCATTTCCCCTTATAAGGTGTATGAAATGGAATTGTTTGTGTATATGTGTGTTTGTATATGTGTGCATATGGATAGGAGTATTTGGAGAGTTCAGGGTTTAGAGTTGCCCTGGGGATCAGGTAGAATTGCCTCTGACTCTCATGCTTGTCACCAAGATTATCAGATTAGATGGAACCAATGTGGTGCTCAGATCTTCGGTTCTAAAGCAAGGATAGGGGGCAGTTATGGTGAGTTTTCTCACTGCTTTTTCTACTCGAGATACTGAGCCCGGAAGCCCTGTGCTCAGAGATTTCTCTTCAAGAAATGCCTAATTCAAAGGTTAGGGCCTTTCCAAGTGCTTTGTGCTAGCCATGGGGGTTGAGGGTGGGGTAGGTGGGCCACATCCCCCTGAGGACAATGTTTAGTGTATTTGGCTTCTGTGTCTACCCCTTGTAGCAGCTGAATATAGAGTTACATGGCTTTATTAAAAATTTTGGGGGCATCTGGGTGGCTTAATTGGTTAAGTGTCTGACTTTGGCTCAGGTTATGATCTTGCGGTCCGTGAGTTCAAGCCCTACGCCAGGTTCTGCTCTGTGCTGACAACTCAGAGCCTAGAGCCTGCTTCAGATTCTGTGTCTCTTTCTCTCTCTGCCTCTCCTCTGCTCACACTCTGTCTCTGATTCTCTCTCTGTCTCTCTCAAAAATAAACAAACAGGGCTCAAATTCACTAACCACAGGATCATAACCCAAGCCGAAGTCAGACGCTCAACTGACTGAGCTACCCAGGTGGACCCCAAGAGTTACATGTCTTTATTGTTGGACCCAGATGATTTGGGCAAAAATTAGGTTCCTGGCCATGCCTAGGTCTGGGACCCAACTGCACAGAGGCTTTGTACTTGGAGAGAAGCTGTCTCAAAGGTTTTAGAATAGTTTATATTGTGGATTCTAAAGAAAATAGATCCTCCCCTTTTTCTCTTCAGTGAATTTACAATATCCTCTCTTCCTAGCTGCCAGGACCTCACAGCCCCACCCATGACCTCTTAGAATCATTTCCCGTGGGGCCAGAATGCCTGGGTGAGCTTTATTCCCCCTCTCCAGTGCAGGGCACCTCCCTGCCTTTCCCATGTCACAAATCAGGGACTTGTTTCCTGACAATTCCCGAGCCAGAGAACTCCTCCCCGGCACCCTGAGGAAGAAGCAGCTCTTGTCTCCAGAACTGAAAAGAAGATATTTTTCTTTCTATTCCATTCTCCAAAAAGTCAGGCTCATAAAAAAGAATACAAATTACACCCAGCAGTTCTTATCAGCTTGGTAAAGAATTGCTACTTTCAACTTTATTGCCTTAAAAAGAATTCAAACGCTTCCATCTTTTAAAAACAATTTAGGTTGAGAAAAGGAATTAGATCTGTGTGCAGAAGCCGCTTGCCTGGCAGGATTTGAAGGGGTCATGGTATTAACCTTGAATGCTGATGCTTTAATTGAGCAACCCAGGCAGTGTAGATGGTCTCCCAGTGGATGTTTGCTGTGGGTCTGCCTCTGGGGCTGACAGCCACAGGGGGGCAGGTCCCGGGGGGCTTTATGTGACACAGTGGCCCTAGGAGGGAGTTTCTGCCCCAGATGGTCCCTACCCCTTCATTTCCTTTCATAGCCTCTGATGCTATGGGTCCCCAGAGCCAGTCTTTTGATGCAGTGCCTTCTCAAGCTCCAGCATGCACGTGTAAATACTCCTGGGAGGGAGAAGAAAACATTTTTAATCAGGTTTGGACTTTGCTTTGCTTATATCTGAAAATCACTTGAAGCTAGAGCTGAACAGCAGGGTGTATGAGAAATGGCTCAGTGCAGCCACCTGCTGCCCCAGAGCTGCGTCCCCTGGCCTCTGGGGGACCGCATCACGAGATTGTTCACAGCCCTCTGCAGAGGCTGGTGACTGTTGTCGCCAAACCCGAGCGTAAATAAGCTCAGAAATGATTTGTTCTCTTGCACCTCTCCGTCCTCAAAAGGAATTGTGCGGTCGTGGCCATGCGGCCAATGGCAGGAATGCCCCTCTTCTCCGTGAGACAAGATCCAGTAGAAAAGTCGGCTCCCATTACCTCCCAGCAGGACAAAGCCTGAGTGTCTGTGAGAGTAGAACATGGGAGGGTCTTATTTGGCGTCTGTGCCCTCCAGATGGCAGGGAAGTTATGGACCATTTATTAAAATCCGAGTATCCATCAGTCGCTACTCATCGGCGGTGCCTGGCTTTACTTTCTCCAAGTTGCTCTTATTAACCGGGTCGTGCCTGTGAGCAGACTCCATTTCATTTTTCTGCGATATTAACGGTTCCTCATAAATTGTCCGCATGTAGCATATTCTCACTTTTTATTAAAGTAAATTGCACTTCCAGCACAGCCCTGGAACCTGTCTCTATTTCATCTGAAGGATCCACAAATGATCTGTAATGAATCTTCATCCCCGGAGTCTGTGAGCTGCCACTGCTGCCCTCCACACCGAGTGGGAAGGCGGTTTGAAAGAGCTGTTTCCCTCAAACTTGGGGAACAGTGAGGATTAAGGCCAGGGACGTCTAATGATTGACTAGAAATTGTCCAGATCTATCAGATTTTTATATGTGTTTAGTCAATTATGCTTGCTTTCTCTCTCTTTTTTTCAATAGCAACATAATAGTTTTTCTGAGATCAAAGCCAGTGTAAAAAAAAAAAAAACAAGCCCCCCCAAAACCCCAAAAAACAGAAAACCAAAAAACCTAACAATGAGTATCCTGTCTTTAGTGTGACAGTGGTATCTTTTAAAATGCCAGCTGACTGACCAGTCTACATTACAGGGCTATTTTTTAAAATGCCAGTTGATTGACCAGACGACTCCAGAACGTGCCATGTGGTTCAAGCAGGATATAAGGGAGCTTGCGTCAGGAGTTCTAGCACTTAGCACAAATGAAGAAACAATTATATCCCCATAGCAGAACTCTAAAATGTGATCATGTTTCCATCAGCTTCCAAAGGTCACCATGTCTTGCGTTTACCCACCTTTCAAGTTCACTTTGTTTCATTTCACCTTCTCTCCGATGTGTAGGAAAGGGGTGCTATTTTGAAATACAGGCGGTACTTTTTTCACAGAACAGTGTCAACCAAAAATCAAGTGCATATCCAAATTGTGCAAAATGAGGACACAGTCCCATATGCATGGGTTTCTGTTAACACAGTACCATGCAAAGGGAAGAATACCTGTATGTGAGTACACCCCTTTGGAGTCCTGGGGGCTTCCTATTGATGTCCCTCACCTTTGTCATACTCAGCACCCGAGAAATATGCAGAAGTGTGAATGCATCCAATTGATTCCATGGGCATCTTTCAAAGTTCATTGTCTGCCAGGTTCTATGTTGGGAAGGGGCCGTATGGTATCTAGATCAGGCCTTAGCCCTCAGTGAGGGACTAGAGGCTTCTTCTCCTGTACAACCAGAGGACCACGTGACCCAGGAGGTTGGAGGATCATGGTGGTGGCACTGGCAGGAAGCTAGAATCCGGGACCCAACTTTTCAGAAGTCTCTGTGGCCTCCCAGATTATCTATCCAGACCTCATCACTATCCACATTGCCTTCCATCTTGGCTCTTGCTTTTGTATGAAACATCCCCAAGAGGTGGCCAGTGTGTGTGTCTGTGATGCTGACCTGCAGGGAGGCTTTGGGCAAGTTTCCCCATCCCTCTTCTCAGATCAGAAGCCACTTTCAGTGGACGTTTGTGAGGATTCATTAAAATATCATGTGCACATCCAGATGGCCAACAGACACATGAAACAATGCTCAGCATCACTCATCATCAGGGAAATACAAATCAAAACCACACTGAGATATCACCTCACACCAGTCAGAGTGGCTAAAATGAACAAATCAGCAGACTATAGATGCTGGTGAGGATGTGGAGAAATGGGCACTCTCCTACACTTTTGGTAGGAATGTAACCTGGTGCAGCTGCTCTGGAAAACAATGTAGAGGTTCCTCAAAAAATTATCAGTAGAACTCCCTTATGACCCAGCAATAGCGCTGCTAGGGATTTACCTAAGGGATACAGAAGTGCTGATGCATAGGGGCACATGTATCCCGATGTTCATAGTAGCACTGTCAACAATAGCCAAATTGTGGAAAGAGCCTAAATGTCCATCACCTGATGAATGAATCAAGAAGATGTGGTTTATCTATACAATGGAATACTACATGGCAATGAGAAAGAATGAAATCTGGCCATTTGTAGCAACGTGGGTGGACCTCGAGGGTGTCATGCTAAGGGAAATAAGTCAGGCATAGAAGGATAGATACCATATGTTTGCACTCATAAATGTAACAGGAGAAACCTAACAGAGGACCATGGGGGAGGGGAAGGGGGAGAGAAGATTTAGGGAGAGGGAGGGAGGCAAATCATGAGAGACTCTTGAATACTGAAAACAAACTGAGGGCTGAAGAGGGAGGGAGAAGGGGAAAGGGGGTAATAGGCATGGAGAAGGGCACTTGTGGGGATGAGCACTGGGTGTTTTATGGAAACCAACTTGACAATAAACTATAAAAATTTTTTTAAAAATATAACACTTTCAAGTTAAAAAAGAAATATCATGTGCAGAGGGCTTAATTCAGGGTCTGGGTAGAGGTGGTGTTCAGAAAGTGCCAGCAATTGTACCCAGTCTGCAAGCAGCCCTTCCCTCCAGCCTTTTGCAGCCAGCACCTTGCTTGAACTCCCCAACAGCAGGCTCAGATTTCTCTCATCAAAGGCCCTCTTAGTGTCCCCCAGAGTTGGGTTGGGAAGCAACACAGACTTAATTCTGCCACACTTTCCCCAGATGGCCTCGTGTAGCCTGGTGTGATTGTCTTGTCTCCACCATCCTCCAGCAACTAACCTTCCAACAGCGCACACAGGCTAAGTCTGCGTGTTCAGGTGGCCATGTTTCCTGCTCCCACCAAGGGTGAGGGCCCTCAGCTTCAAGGAAGCTCTAGCAGTGTGATGGGTAAGGTGGGAGGAAATAACTCATGCTTGGTCAGGAGGGGCTATTTCCTGGGAAGACACTGAGAGGAGAAACTGGAAAAGAAACCCACATCCGGTCCAAGATTCCCCAGTAGAACCTAAGAGCAAGGATGGAGCCAACAGTAAGAGCCATCAACTTGGGAGAACATTAAGACAGTTTTCCAGGGAGAGCAAGGCCCCAGGAAGTTCTGGAGACAAGGTTAGGGTAAACAGGAGAAGTAGCCAAGCCAGCATCTTGGGCCCTTTTCATGAGGAGACAAGTCTTTGGGAAGCCCAGAGTCACCAGAAATAGTTCAGCAATGGCCGCCCTTAATGGTTTTTCTCTGGTTCTGGGCACAGCTTCTGAAGCTGGGCCTCATGGTGGCTGCTTTGCTGATTTCCTTGTAAAGGGGCTCCTTGAATCTTTCATAGTCTTGTAGCCAGCTACTCCCCTTCTTTGCCGATGGGGGGCATCGCTCTCCCTCATGCTCCAGAGGGGTGACATTGCACAGAGAGCATTGTTTCTAAATAGCATGTTGCTGCAAAGGCAGCAGTGGGTCTTTAAAGTTAGCGCACTATCTGTCCTTGGGAAAATGCCAGACTCTGCGCTCCATGGAGGGAATGTTCTGAAATGTTACAAGTTGGGCTTTTAAAAAGATGCTAATTGTCGACAAGTTTTCATTATCTCAGGCTCTCAGTGTTGGGGGTGCCTAGAGAAGTGGCCAACAATTAACACATACACAAATAATCGGTGGCATTTGCACTTGGTGAAATAAATCCTTAGCGCTGCTGCTGGAAGACTTCCATGTGGAGGTTTTTTTCCACTCCATTTACTATTCCTTTAGGCCAAGATAAAGTGAAACAGCCTCAGACTTAAGAAATGCAAGTGGAATGATGGTCTCAGACTTATGAGAACAAGTTAACCTGGAGAAGGAAGGCACTGACACTCCTAACAGAATCTTCTCGGTTATGAGAGAAAAGATCGTTTTTGTCCCCATTGTCAGGGGCCAGGCCCAGTCCCGAAGGCTCATGTTCTTGCTCTGATAGCTCTGTAGGTTTGTTGAGGGGCAGGCATGACTGAAGAAAAAGAACTCAGGCTTTGGAGACTGGGAGACTTGAGTTCAAATCCAGTCTCTGCCAAGTACTAGCTGACGGACCTGTGTGAGCTAAGAGGCCATATCTGGGGCCCGGCACCCCACCACACAGACCGGGATGAGAATGCTGCCTGGCTTGTTAGGGCACATGCATAAAGGGAAGTGTGTGTGTTGTGAAGTGGGGGAGATGTAGTCTTGAAGTATCTGGCGGAGTGCTTGATCCGAGGAAATGGCCCTGTCTTGGTCCTATGTGAAAGGCTGCTTCCTCCAGCCCCTCAGAACTGCCATCTTCTCAGTTTCCTTGAAGTCACTTGGATATTAGAATTGATCTCCACCTGTGTGTGGTCAAAACAGGTCACCCTGTGTATACCATTCCCATTAGCACTAGGGGTTGCTTTCTGTCTAGAGCTTTGGGGAGCCCAGAGCGGGATGTTGGTCTGCATCTACTTCTTTATGGAAACTGTGGAATCAGAGTCACTGTGTAGCCAGGACATGAGTCAAATGTCCCCTGGCCTCAAGAGGGCCTGCAGGATGGCATGTTGGTGTCCTGCGTCACTTATACCAGAGCTCTATTGATGCAGTTGGCCCGAGGTTCAGACACGGGCTGCTACTCATGGACGAGGGGACACTTTCTCTTCCCCAGGTGTGGGAGGGACAGCTGCCTTCCACTTCCCTAACAGGTACATAGCAGTGACAGTGTGCTTTTCTTTCAAGAAGGTGGTGTGTGGGTGTCAGGACAAATGTGGACACCTGGCTCTGTCACTATAGGTCATGCTTCTCACCACTGGCTACCTGTGTTCATCGCAGCCCTTTCTGTGGGCTACATGCCACTAAGATCCTTGGGTTTTCTGTTTAAAAGGCGCTCAGGATGCCTGGGTATTCAGTTGGTTTAGCATCTGACTCTTGATTTCATGACCTTGCGGTTGTAGGATCAAACCTTGCATTGAGCTCCAAGCTGATAGCACAGAGCCTCCTTGTGATTCTCTTTCTCTTTCTCTCTCTCTCTCTCTCTTAAAATAAATAAACATTAAAAAAAATAAAAGGGGCTCAAACAAGAGTCAGCATGAGCCTTTGGGAGTTTCCATCTCCTCAGCTCTTCTTCTAAAGCTCTATGTTGGTTAATCTACTGATGAACCACAAGAGCTGGGAAGTCGGCCACTGATGGTTTGGCAAGGCCTTGTGGGACTCATAGCAGCAACTTAACCAGGGCTGCCAGTGTTGTGTCAAGGCATAGTGCCATTACAGGGACCCCTTGGGATCACTGAGACCTCATTCCTGCCTCCCACAGGGTCTAAGTGGAGCTCCTACCATTGCGCAGGACTCTATCACCTACCCCTGCATCATTTTGAGGGTTGTCCCATAGCTGTGGTGCTCAGCTCCCGCAGAGAATCCCAGCTGCAGGAATGCAACCTCCCTGCTTGCTGGAGATGAGTGACTAGAGCCGGGCAGAAGGCCTGCTCCACTCTTTTCCCCACCCATGGAATAAAGGGCTGCCTGTTATTTGTCTAGTCAGCTCAACACTTCTCTGCCGATGCTGATAGTATTACACAGCAGTAGACTCACAGTGTTGCCGAGGTGAAGACTGTCTTGAAGGGTCTGTGGACTCATGGAGGAGATGATGCTTATCCCACTTGCCACATCGTGTTTATTGCTGCTTGTCTTGGTACTGTTGGCTCCATGATGGCAGGACGAGTGTCCTGGCTCATTCAGGAGAGTTAGGACAATAGCTTGTGTGTGGCAGGCACAGTCTATTGAGTGAAGGAAGGAATAGATGAGAGACTATGCACATCTACACATTCAGGAAACCATTGAATGATGACCAGGCTGGGCCCTTGAGTGGAAGAAATGGAGAGCACCTTGATGTTCACTGATCTATAGGGAGCTTCTCTCTGGGCTGGAAGCTTCGCACATAATTCCATTGAATTCCCATGATAACCCCAGGATGGGAGTGTGTGTCTCAGGTTGAGTTCCCATAAGCAGACTCTGGGGTGAGGATTGTGTGACAGTGATTTATTAAGAAGTTTTCCCAGGGGAATTAAAAAAAGAAAGAAAGACAGACAGCAGGGGAGTGGGAACGTGGCAGGGAAATGGAGGAAGCCAGAGCTGGTGCGCTAGCAATGAGGCAGTTTGGGCTCAGTCCTGTGGAGAGGTTCTGGAACCAGCGCAGCTCTCACTTGGAGCAGTCCCTATCTGGGAACAGGGCATCTGGGATTTGTATGTGTGACACTCTCTGTCCTCGGGTAGGGGTGTAAATTCCCAGGCACTGTGAGTGCTGCGCAGGGTTCCGGCAGCCTGAGCCACGGGTGTCTGCCATTGGGCGTGAACGCACACAGGGAGCCAGTGTGCTCAAAAACCCTCATGGGATTCAGGGGGAATGTGGGCAGAGCATTGGTAGCACTGTTGGCATTCGAATGCCTTAAAGGTATGTGGAGCTGCTACTCAGGGAGGTGGAAGTAGCTCAGCCAGCAGCTCACGGCCAAGCAGTGCCAGGACTGGGATTGGAACATGCTCTGCCTGCCTGCCTCCCCCTTACCTGCTGGCTCTGCCATGGAAGGGAGGACTCAGCTGCACCTGCCGCAGACATGGCTGAGGAGGGAGAGGAAAGGATAGTGCTTAGATGGGGAATTAGTGGTGCTTCGAGGGACACTGCTCAATGGGCTGTGAACATTTAGGGCTCTTCCCACAGAGCTGGCGGCTCTCCAGTAACTGGGGGGGGGGGTGTTCTTTCTAAATCTTCAGTAGCTTCTCCTTCTTACCGTCCAGCTCAGCTTCTGGAAAAGGCTACAGCCAAGTGCTGTTTATCTCTGTGTGGGGAAAAGAGGCTTAACAAATTAGCTGGGCTTAATTGGTGAGGAAAGTAGGACAGGAAAGTTGGCCAATTGTCCGGTGGGGTTTTCTGATCAATTTCTCTCCATCAATGTCTTTCCTGTGTGAGTCTGAGACCAGGTGGGAAAACTCCTGAGAGTAGCCAGGGTCCCACCTAGTCCCTGGGAGGTCCCAGTAGCTGTGGCAGGTTTTCTGCATTGCTGGCTTCTGTGGGTACACAGAGGACTGTTCTCCTGCACAGGCGCACCTGTACCTTCAGGTTCACAGAACCCAACATTCTGGAGCAGTGTTCCCAGCTGCAGAGTCCAAGAGTCAGGGGCAGAGCTCTGAAATAACACAGGACTCAGGCATATCTCCATTCGCAGTGAATTATGATCCCAAGGCATTGGGCCCCAAAGTCTGCATTTTTAAAAAATACGTCTTTTCAAAAAATTTTTAAAGGTTTTTACTTATTTTGAGAGAGAGAGAGAGAGAGAGAAAGTGGGGGAGGGGGAGAGAGCAAGGGAAACAGAATCCCAAGCAGGTGCCCTCCTCTTGGTGCAGAGCCCCATGCAGGGCTCAGACTCACAAACTGTGAGATCATGACCTGAGCCAAAATCAAGAGTAGGGATGCTTAACCAACTGAGCCACCCAGGTGCCCCTCAAGCTCTGCACTTTTAAAAGCTCCCTAGGAGATTCCTACATGTAGCCAGACTTGAAAATCATTGCTTTAGAATGTCAGTGTGTGATGGAGTCTTGCCCCTCACCCATGGTCAGCTTTCATGATGATACTTAAATACATTTAAGGGACATGCTGCTCACCTTCCACTCAGGCGCTTTCTTCGATGAGACCTCACTGCTCCTGTTCCATCTCGAACTACTTAGAAAATCGGAAAATTCTGTCTTATATTGTGTTGAAACCTGCCTCCCAGATTACTGGAGACCTTGGTCCTAAATCAACTCTGAGAGGACACAAAGAGCAATTCCAGTCTCTCCTGCACATGACAATTCTTTCTGTGCCTAAAGACACCAATACTTTCACTGGCCCACTCGGTCACCGAGTCCAGTCTGCGGTGTTCTCCATTAAGTGGTAGAGTCCTATAGTCAACCCCTGGCCCAGAGTGCTGCTTCCAAGTCTCTTCTCCTCAGCTGCCCACTGTTCCTGGAAACCAAGAGCAGGACTTCGAGTGCAGCCTTGTTAATCTGCATCTCTTCAGATCCGGCTCACTATTCTAGCTTTCTGGAACCTGTGTCTGTAAGTTCCCATTTAGTTACCTCCTCTGAGAATCTAAGGCTCCTCTGAGGGCAGCTGGCCCCTAAGTACTCACAATTTCTGGGGAGAGGGCCTGGTTTATGGAGTTTGTAGAATGGGGGGGAAAGTGTCTTTGGGACATGGACCCATAAGGGTTTGGCATCTCTGGAGATCCTTTCTTTCAGGAAGAGAGAACACAGGGATCCTTCTTCCTGAGGTAGGAGATGGAGCAGCCTAGGCCTTCTTAGACATAACTCATTTATCCTGAAGAAGGGAGAGTTTTGGTGGGGGCACGGCTCATGAGGAGGAGGGCTTGTGTGGCTAAAGGAGATTTTCATGTTCCAAGAATGTGGACGAGTCAAGGAGCAAGGGTGGAAGCTGCAAAAGGTTGGGGGTGGCCACTTTCCTTCTCTGCTTTGTGAAAAAATGTGTGGATGCCATTTTGTGTTTGCTACTTCTTGAGATTGAGGGCCAAAGATATTGGCAGACAAGAGGAAGCAAGCATTACATATGTCTTATAGATGAACAAACTGAAACCATAGGGGTCAAATGACAGTGGTGGAGGCAGTCTCTTCCAACCCAGTCCAGACTCCCATCCTAATGTGTCTTCACAGGGGCTGACACCCTCTCACTTCTAGGCTGGAGAAAGGGAGTTTGTGTCCTTAACCCCCGGATGGCTCAGAAAGTCCCCTGTGCCCACCATTGGTGTCCTGTGGGAGCTTTCTGTAAAGGACTGAGATGCTAGAGCTGGGACACTCGCATAGGCTCTCTTTCCACATGCTTGTTGTGTTGGCCAATAAGTGTGTCTGTTCTTCACGTGAGTGAGTTTTAACAGAAGACCTTGCACGGACAGTGCAATGATGTACCTCCCACATGTGGCTGGGCTGCTGGTGCAGGCAGGCTCTTTACCCCTCTGTGTCTCATGGTTAAGGAGAATGAGTCAGATGTCTGTGTACTGATGAGGAAAGATATTCTTTTTCTTTTAATTTTTTTAAGTGTTTTATTTATTTTTTATACAGGGAGAGACAGAGCATGAGAGGGGGAGGGGCAGAGAGAGAAGGAGACACAGAACCGGAAGCAGGCTCCAGGCTCTGAGCTAGCTGTCAGCACAGAGCCTGACGCGGGGCTCGAACCCACAAACATGAGATATGACCTGAGCCGAAGTCGGAGGCTTAACCGACTTAGCCACCCAGGAGCCCCAAGGAAAGATATTCTTGATATATTGATAAGTAAAAAAAAAAAAGTGATCACTGTAACCTGATGCATATTTCATGATCTCATTTAAATAAAAACATCTGTCCGATATGTGTACGTAGATTTGTACTGGCAGATGTGACCACAACCTTGTAGAAGGGGACACCTCAGACAATCGCTGGAGGATGAATGTGGAGGGATCAAGGGGATATTTCACCATTTAGCATATTTTATTTTATTTTATCTTTTAAAGTTTATTTTAAAGTTAATTTTTCAGAGTTTGAGAGACAGAGAGAGTGAGTGGGAGAGAGGCAGAGAGAGAGAGGGAGAGAGAGAATCCTAAGCAAGTTCTGTGCTGCCAGCATGGAGCCTGATGTGAAGCTCAAACCCATGAACCATGAGATCATGACCTGAGCTGAAATCAAGAGGCGGACGCCTGACCCAACTGAGCCACCTAGGCACCCCACTTAGCACATTTTAAAAAACGGGACAAGGTTATGGGGTGATTTTGAACATTTTTATTTTTTCTGTATTTTTTTCAAATAAAAAAGAGTAATAAAAATTATCTCACAAAAATACACACAAAAAAAGTGAAAATAAGAGAGGGCTACAATCTGAGAGTTCTGTGCCAGGTTTATAGATGGCCTGGTGCAGTGCCTGTCAGTGCATGCTTAACTATGAGAGTTCTTACAGGACGTGCTTGACAATGATCAGTTCCTTCCCTCCTGTCGATCTGATGGCTTTCCAGTTAAAGGAGGAGAAAAGCACCCGTAAAACATATGAGAAACTAAATAAGGAACTTGGTCCTATCTGCTTCACCCTCTTTTACTCCCTTCATGGATTTCACAGCAATATTCATTCAAATATTGAGCATGATGTGCCAGTTAGAGTGTAAGGCTCTGGGATACCACACAGATGTGACTCCTGTCCTCATAGAGACCCCAGCTTGGTGAAGGAGATAGATACTACAAAATAAACAAGCTGCTAATATTCAAGCACAGAAATAGCAAGTGCTATAAAGAAACAGAACAAAGTGCTGTCAGAGAGAATGATGGGAGTAGGGTCATTGCCCAGAAGCAAGAAAGAGCTGGTTCTGTGGGTCCTTAATGGGTTGTTTAGAACTGAAGGCAGCTCAGAACCCCAGCTGTGAGCTGCTGTCATTCTAGGTGTCATTCAGGGCAGCTGGATAGGCTGCCATAAACCCCTCATTCCAGATTTCTGATGCTTTAGCCTCTGGCAGTCATGAGAATCATCCCCCTAAGCTCCCCTTCAAACATGCGTTTGCAGGTAATTTTCTGAAAGAGGAGAGGAAAGCCCTCGCCTTTGGTGACCCTGTGATGCCTGTAGGAACCAGAGCTCCGACCTTGCTGGGGGCTGGTGCATGAGAGCTTGGAAAACAGCAGGAAATCAGATATCTGTGTTCAAATGATGCGTCTTGTAGCTAAGGCAGCGAAAACTCACCCCAGGGGATGGCATGTTTTGTGAAGAAAAAAATCTCCAAGAGCAGTGTTTATCAAACCCCGTCTCGGCAATCATCTTGTGCGTCTGCCAGCTTCTGGCTTGCTTCTGCTCATGTTTGTTTTCTTTTTCTCTCTGCAGGCCGTGGAGACCAACCTGGCTTCCAAGGACAGCCACTGGGTCTTTGTGAATGAGGTAAGAGCCCCAGAATGGGAATGGGTGCAGCCTGCACTGAGCCCCCCACCCCTTGAGAAAGCTCAGTGGGAAAGCTGTGGGGGCCAATTCTGACTTGGGATGCTGGAGTGAATTCCAGGGCCCCTCCGTGCAGCACAGGGGCTTAGAGAGTTGGACCTGACCTTGCCAAGATGCTCATCTGGGGTGGGAACCAGGGAAAGAGTGGAGATTGGAGTTCATGAAGTCAGAAGAGAGGTGGCTCAGGCAGTAGATGTGCAAAGTGAAGAGAGACAGCTGATCAGGGGTTAGGGGCTGGAGCGATTAGGGCAGCTTAGAAGACGGGTGCACAACGACAACATTCTCAGACAACTCTAGTTTCTGCCGTTTCATGTTATCTGAACTAAGTAGACAGCAAGTCTTCACTGGATAAGAATCATGTTATAATTCTTCTGAGTCTGTGCACATAAATAGATATTTCCTAATTTATAAAGAAGTGGCAATTACCCTTTAAATTAATTATTTTCTTAATGCTGTTTTTAAGTCCACTAGAGAACACATTCCTCAGATGAGGAATCCAACTCACATCACTACCTGTGAACCAAACCAAAGGCTCAAACCTTCTTCTGAGAAGAAGCACAAGCGGTAAACAATCATTACCATCAAAGCCCATTAGAAGCTTTGTTTGAAATGCAGAAAAAAACAATAAAAATCTGTGGAATGAAAAAAAAAATAAAAATAAAAGCAAAATAAAAGCCTCACATAGGGACTTGGCAACTATTCCACATTGTGCCAGGTTTTTCAATTCTTGCTTTTTTGGTGGGGGAAGTAGGCAAGGAGGAAGCCATTTATAAATGTCACATAAGTACAGATCCACTCAAGACTATTTTATCATTGTCAGTTTAAATGCAGACACCCTCCCCACCACCAATTCACCATTAGTTGGTGGAAAACTGGAGGAATTTGAAGAAGAATCACTAGCATTTTTTAAAATTTATTTATTTACTTATAAATGTTCATTTATTTACTTTGAGAGAGAGAGTGTGCATAAGCGGTGGAGGGGCAGACAGAAAGGGAGAGAGACAATCCCAAGCAGTTTCGGTACTGTCAGCAGAAAGCCTGATGCAGGGCTCGATCTCATGAACTGGAGATCATGACCTGAGCTGAAAAGATGTCACCCAGGAGACCTTCACTAGCATTTTTAATAGAAACAATTCTTGTAGGCAAAATAAAGACTAAACTACAAATGTTCTACCTATGTACATTAGCTGTTCAATAAATATGATGATAATTCAGAATTTAAAAAAAAAAAAAAAA